>NC_086354.1:9572794-10172794 GCF_036324505.1 Eleginops maclovinus
TTCTCTATAACTGTTTATCAAAACATATCAACGAAAGCTGAATCTGTAATCAAAAGTCTTTAAATTGCAGTAACATTAATATTAATGTATACATTTTTTTCCCCCCTTTGTTTCATAAACATATTGTTTTTTTCGATCCAGGTGGGATTTGTCAATCCTGGAGTGGCAGCCTCTGTGATGGTGTACCTGGCTTCAGATGGGTCGGGGTCTGGGGAGCAGTGCCGGAGGACAGCCACCATCCTCCTGTCTGATACTACTGGCAAAAACCACTCACTAGGTACCTTTTTATTTGTATTTGGAAACCAATAATTAAACAACACAACAAACTGTTGTCACGGTGAGAAGCTAAAGGACTACTTTGAACTCTTTTTCCTAGGAACGCATGACCTCTCATGTCATCGGAACCCGTTGGTGGTGAATGTGACCCATGACCTTTCTCAACCCTTCTTCATCACAGCCTCTGTTATTCTGCTCTTCTCCTCCCCCTTTGTGGCAGTGGGAGGCGTGGCCCTGAGGACCTCCTGCCACTTTAGCACCTTCGCCCTGACCGGGTGCGCATCTGAGGGTGGGCTCTCCCACAACTACTTACTTATAACACACACACACACGCCTGTGGATCCCCCATGCAAACATACACAACATGTCTGTAGCTGTTTTTCATTCCATTGCCAAGCAAGTTTGGAGCAAGCTCTAGAAAAGTCAGAAAAACACAATAATAGGATACCCTTTCCACATGTTATCCACAAGTGAACAGAGTACAAAAACAACAGACTGTTGAACCGAAAACAGTGAGGATCGCCTTGGCCATCCAACCGTCTATTATAAATACGACTTCCCTTAAGGCAACTTAAAAAAAAAAAAAGAAGTTAAATGTATAAAATAAAAATGTACGGTCTTGGCATTTTTCAAGGCATTGGTGTGATATTTGATGATAACATAAGAGATTAATAACCAAATTGAAAGCCTCTTCAAAACTTGAAATATTTCTTATATCAAAATAGTGATAAGTGTAGGCTTTCTAGTTGCTCGTCTGTCTTTCCCTGCCTCTCATCCTTCTCCTTCTCCTTTCTCCCTCCTCCTCTATCTCCTGATATAGCTGTTTGCGGCAACCGTGTCAGTGGGAAAGCTGCAGGCCTCCCCATTTAGAGCATGCGACTGTCAGGTAGGCCCTTTGCAATGAAACACTGAACAATAAGAGAACTGAAACAACAAACAAAAGAACTCTATATATCAGTGTGTCTCTGTAGGTGTACAGGAGGAGGGGAGTCCTCTCACTGCTCTGTTCAGTGTCATCGTGGTTTCAGCATCAGTGTCCACAACAGCAGGGGAACCCTACCCCACCAGGTAAACTGAATCCAAAGTTATACATACTTTAGGTAGAAAAATGTTTATTCTGCCTGAGATAGTTGCATCTTGTTTTGATTCCAATAAGACATCCTATGGAACCAAATACATTGTATGCAAATAACACTGTATTTCAAAGGAAAATCTCATGTGTCTTATATGCAGGTGTATAACCTAAGCAATGTGTCATAGGGTTCAAATCAACCAAATCACTTCAGAATATTACAAAGGGCTGAGTCAAATGCTTAAACATTGCTGAGAAATCTACCTAATTAGATTGATAGAATTAATTTAACATTTCAATTGTTTTTCAGTTGTTTTATTATATTAGTGATTTTGTTTAACAGGACAGTTAACTACAGCAAACGCCTTCTTATTATGAACAAAAATATGCTTTCGTCTTGCCATTATGTGATGCTTCCCTTCTCTTTCTTCTTTTCTTTCTTTCTTTCTTTTCAGAAAGAGACTCATCTGGAGTGTTTCCATGGTTCATGGGATCGCGTCGTCAGCTGTCAGCCTGTAGACTGCGCCCTGCCCGATCAGTCTCATGTCTACCACGCTATATTCAGTTGCCCCTGGGGAACCACCTTTGGCAAACAATGCTCTTTCACCTGTGGGTCACCAGCTATACTACAAGGTAAGTCATTGTCTGTTCTGCTCTTTTCTACTCTATTTAATTAATTCTAGTCAAGTCTCTTCCTAAACATATGCTGTGAATCAAGTAACTTGATGGTGCACTCATAACAGTCAAAACGTTGAGTGAGGACACTTCACTCACTCAATGATCGCCATCTTGGAAACTTAACAGATTTGGTACCAGCCATAATTGCAGATGCCCTGACGAAAATAGTCCTAAGCTATACAAATCAAATTAAAACATGTGTTTCTTTTCTCACTATTTAATAAACGTGTAAAGGCACTAGAGCAGTGTGTAATTTGTGAGTGTTTACAGAGAAAAAACTAGTCGTGTACTTTTGGAACGCATCCAAAATGAGACATCTATTTTCATTGTTAAAACCAGTAGAAAAATACATGGTCATACTTCATCGCATCGGTTTCCTGCTAACCGTGCAAATAATAATTTATTTTTCATACATTCCTAAAATCGTATTGCCTACGTTAGGGTTAGACTATTCCCATTAAGACAAACCGAAACACAATAGATTAATTATCTGAGAAACCTCCTTTTATCAACATCATTTTGAGCTTCTTACAATTAAAAAACAAATGCTCTCTGCTGCTACGACCTACCTAATGACAGTTACAGCCCAATCTCGTGGGCAGACAAAACACAGCAAGATGCTTCACTAGTTACATTCCATAAAATGAAATGGACATTAAACCTTTATTTGATACAATTACAGTATACAATTGGAGGCCTGTTTTTTTTAACTGGTCCCATCCTGTTATAATTATAGACAGTGTTTAAAACAAATTAGTTTAAAAAAACAGCTAACAGAAGGGGAACTAATCTACAGTGTTGCAATAAAATCACAGTGGAAATGCCCTTTACAAAATCACAAACATGTCTTCCCTCAATGAAGATTGCTCCTCAGTCTCTCTGCTCCTTTAAAGTGTAAGTGTGGGTTGCAGTGAATCAAATTCAGGATGAACACTGATAGACAGCTATATGGCATATTCCTCTTCCCTTTACACACAACACAATTTCCCTATACTCAAATGTCTACGAAGCTTTTAAAAACACAACTAACACCCTAATGAGTCAGAACAAATATTGCCTGTGGCCACAAAAGAGAAAAACATTTCCCCTATTTAGAAAAGTTGGTTACACAATGTAGCTTCTTGAAGTGATTAGGCGGAACAAGCGTGATGTCTACACACTTCTGTCTGTGGTCGGAAAGCCACTGCTAGTGCTCGAATGTCGTAGTAGAGTCAGCAGTTAGTGTGTCCATGGTCTAAATTCAGATTTTGTAGAAATAATTTGATTTGTGGCTTTTGTGAAATATGTTTGAAGGCCATCAAGCATCAATCAGCAAGGAAATAAAGCACACTGTAGTTCAGGAGAATCTATTCCACACACAAACAGCTGTAATGGATTTTCATCATCACCACACCAGTGCAATGTTTAAATAGCTTATAAAAATGTGATGCTATGTTAAAGATTCATTACATTTTATAGACCCAATAACAATTGTGAAAGGTTTAGGGTGGTATGATTCAGCACTCACACACATGCACACCAATGCTCATGCTTCATGTGAGGCCATACAGGCATAGAACATATTAGCTTTGGGCAATGTTGAAGACATGGTCTCCTTTTCCTCATAATTGCACAAGACAGACCCATGAAACAAAAGTAGAATGTTTAGCCGGACAGAAATCAATCCATGCTGTTGACCTACTTGTGCTTTTCTCATGTACTCCTTTCTGTTTCAGTTATCTAGTGCAGAAAATATAACTCTATAAAAAAGGTGTCAGCAAGGCTATGAGGCTATACTTTTGAAAGAAGCAGTCAAACAATCTTATTTTAAATGAAGAAATTCAATAAACACTTGCTTCCAAAATGTTCACTTGGTCTGTTACAATCAGTAGCTTACTGGCTAGTTTAAGGACATGTTAACTCCATATAGATATTGCTGTGTAATTAACAATACTTAAGGTTATAAAGTAACTTAGTTATGTTTGTTTGTTAAAACCTTGAAACTTATCTACATGTGTGTCATTGCAGTTATGTTGTTTTTCACTCGCCACCTGCCCCGAGCAAGTGTGATGCTTTAATCATGTGTGAATGCTTGCATACACAATTTCTCCATGTTGTTACAGTAAGAACCTTGACCCTGCCTTGCTGTGGTGGGTTTTTTAATTTGATAGAATTGAGCCATTAAATGTCCTTAAGAAATCTATGTTTGATGTTTGAAAAGGTATAGGAATCCTGTGTATTTAGTCTGAATAAAAATCAGGTCCAATACGATCTGCACTTTGATTCAGACACTGGAAAATCTTGTAGAGGTGAAATCAAATCTGTCCAGAAGTTAAGTCACTCTATATAACAGAGTTTGCGTGGTCAGAGTTCACTTTTTCGGACTTCTAATGAACATTAAGCCCATCAAAACAATATTCTATGGAGGTCAATTCGAAGGGCAATACAAACCATCCCCAAAGAAATGTACCATACAAAACAAAGCACATTTAATTCATCAAAAAGAAGGGCACACAGAGAGTGCAGACCTCCGCCAATGCCAATTCCATAAGTGATAAATAATACCCAGTGTGTCGGATCCGCTCCAAATTGTTATGGATCTACAGTACCTTTGCTTTTGTTAAATCCTTCCACCAAGTTTCATGAAAATGGAGCAGGTAGTTTGGTAATCCTGCAGATAGACAGACAATCAAACCAATATATCAAACCTAAAACATGACCTGAGTGGCAGATGTTATCACGGTTTATTCAGGTTTTAAATAACAGAGAAAATAGCCAATTGTTTACCAAGTATATCTTTCTGCATTGCACCATTGTGTAAAACACACACACACTCCCACTGTACTCTGAATATTACTCCCTCACCTCTCCTCAGGTGACAGTGACCGGTTGGTGTGCTTGGAGGACGGTCTGTGGTCTTTCCCAGAGGCTTACTGCAAGATCGAGTGTTCAGAGGTTCCAGACATACCCAATGCCAAACTGCTTACTGCAGACTGTCTGGCCTCAGGGCACGACGTTGGCTCTGTGTGCCGTTACAAATGCAACACAGGCTTCTATGTAATGGGGAGCCTCAAAAAGAAGATACCGCGGTAAGTGTTTTGGGACTGTTTGTAGCTCAGTGCACAAAGATACAGCTGCCGGGGTTTGGAGGGCATCTTTACATATATTGAAAATGTAAGTATTTAAAATAGTGTATCACAACTTTTTCAGTTCAATTCCCAAAGTGGAAACCAGTGAGTCCCATAGCGCCATACGGCGAGCTGCCAATGTACCTAAATATAGTGAAATCAATTTAATTAACTTAAAATGTTCTCAAAAATTCACATAAACAAAACATTTCTATTTAAAATGCATAATTTCAATAACCACTTACGTTTGAATATCATCAAGTCAATCATGTAACATCATCAGGTAGAGACTGACGTCTTTCGCAACAGCTAGCTAGCCAACATTTCCCATTTTAATCAACATTTCGTTTTTATGTACAAAGACATTAAATAACTACATTTTCAACAGATCACATGTTCTGGGTTGTGCAGTGCCTTTTAATTAACATCTGTGTAGTCAGCAGACCAAAGTAAATGTATTGTTTTTATCACACATGCCTTGCCGGTAATTAAGGAAATACCTTCTTTCCCTTTACTTTTTAAGATTCCCGCTATGCACTGCTTGATATTATTAGGATACTTGATTAACATTTGTTTGCAATGGTGTAACAAAGGACTACATGAACACCCTAACCTCAATAGTAAAGTCGAGACGGGTACAATTTAAAGAGGCTTTGGTCCATCACCTGCAAAACAATGTTCTGTTTTGAAACAAGCTCAAATTAAGGTCCAATAAAATATGTACTGCAACTAACTGGGCCTTTCTGTTACTTTGCCAATTGTATCCATTGGGCAACTGCTCATTACTTAACACATTTCACATGTTGGTAATGAGTTGAGGGTTTTCTAATAGGTGGAGACACAACCGCTGAGGTTATGAGTTTATATCCTGCTTAAGATGAAGTCAGATATCTCTCTTCACACGTTTCTGTATGTAATAGCAACCATCAAGAGTCCATTTACTATAACATACAGCAGTACTATTTTTCTCGCTGTCTTTAATTGTAGTTAAAATGCATTATGTGTAAAAACCTAATAAGCTGACTTTTAGTATCATAAAGTATACCACCAATAAAATATATACGCCCTATAGTGCTGTATACATATAATTTCCACCTAATATGGTGAGAAACTATCTCCATTCGCAGCTGTGTTTCTTTATGAGTAATGGCTTTTCAAACATGCAGTATGCGTAAACATTTTAATAACCGTGATGCTTTATTAGTCCAACATGTGAATGTGAACAGCAGCAGGGAGATAGGACTTTCACTATTACCTTTGAGACATGTTCCCACATAAATGTTCACTGCTACAAAAACTGTTGCATTTAAACACTACATGCAACACACTTTTGATGAATTTACTTAGAAGATTTGTCCGTCTTCTGCACTATATATTTGGTTATCTTATACAACAAAATCACATGGATCCTTGAGTTATGGCTTGTACGGGTTTAGTGAGATCACAGTGACATTTGACCTTTTCACAAAGTAAATATTACCAGTACAGTCCTAAATTTGAGAATAATTATTTCAAAACATTTGGGGGGTCACACTGACCAACACAATGAAATAATTTCATTCTTGAGTCCAAATGGAACGTTTGTGCCAAATTTGAAGAAATTCCCTTCTTGGGTTCCTGAGATATTATGTTTACGAGAATGTAACGGATGGACAACCACAAAACCTAAAGGCCACCAAGAAGTGAACATGAACGAGCAATAAAGAATTCTCTGGAACTCTTATGAAACGAAGACGACACCAGTTTTTCTCATTTTCTTTGCAACTTCAAAAAGCTCTTTATTTTTCTCATAATGCCTGTGCTGCAGCACCTCTTTTCACCCTCTGTCTGAAACCAGAGCCAAGTTGGCTCTGTTGTGATAGGCCCATCATGTAATATGTTGAAGCGCTAGCCAATAGAACCTCTATTGTTACAAAGTGATGTCACCATGTTAATGAAGTAAACAAAGGAGTCCTATGGAGGAGTGTCAGGCAGGGGGGGCTGAGTGTGAGTGAGACACTCCCTCTGGTATTAACTGGGATAATTTCACCTTGGCAGACCATTTGCACTCACAAACACCCATATAACAAACTACAGAAGAGGGAAACCCCCCAAAAGCATAAATGGGCCTCTTTGAAAAGGTTTTTCAGAATCAAGATCACTCAAGGATGTGTCCATTTTTCGAATGTTGTCTCTAGGAAGTTTTTCAAGATGGAGTGCCTGGAGGGGGGGCAGTGGGAGACAACTAATTGTGAGCCCATATCCTGCCCAGCAATACCCGATGTGTTCCAGGGCATGTATAGCTGCACCAATGGCCTGCAATACGACACCCTCTGCACCCTGCAGTGCCCGGACGCCACAGAAAATGTCAGTAAATACTGAAACTAAGGCATTATTTATTTCATTGAGTGATAAAACAATGATAATAGTTTAAACTAAACTGACTGAATAACTGTTTCCCATACTGAGCTGTATAAAGACAGAAGTGTAGGCCAACCACAGGCCATTGAGGACCACAATGAGTTTTATCTGTGTTTGTATCCAGAGGGAAATCCGCTGCACTAAGGATGGTGAATGGACTGCAGAGTTCACCATGTGCTCCAAGCTACAGGGATCGTGCTCTCCTCCTCCCAATCTCTACTCGGTAGAGTACAGCTGTGATCACGGGATGGATGTCGGTGAGTGTAACCTTTCTGGGACTAGAATGTAATCCATCCAAAAACCAACAGTCCTGATTATATTCTGTCAACAAAAAGACATACGCAGTAACCTACATGGTCTTTGGCTTGGCAGGTTACACACCAAGCAAACAGAAAATACATTCATAGAGGTAGCGCATCTTCCTGTCTACATTGACATTCACTTATTGTAACTCATTTAATTTAATACTAACAATTCATGGTATTTATTTTTGAGCTCATAGAGGTTTACATTGCATATTACATATATTAGACACATTGAATACGGTGGACCATACTCACATGAGCAATTAAGGGGTAAAGTTTCTTGCCACCGGACACTACGGCATGTTTAGTGCCTTGGTGGTGTGTTTCCCTGGTCCCCTGATGAACAACACCACTGCGCCACAGCTGCCCTAATTTAAGTCTTTTTTTCCCCCTTATTCGAGCAATGTTATTCTCCACTACTGTTGAAAACCAGCAATCAGAGGCAGTGTTGTAATATTTAAAAAATGTAAGCTCTATAAGGGAAATTGTAGCAAAGATACCAAAAAGTGTTGCTGGTAATCAACAGTAACGGACCAATTACACCAGAGCGCAGGTCTGAAAACAGGCGCAAATACAGTGCACTTTTTATTGTCAAGATACCAAATTAGCAGAAAATTGCTGCACACATGCTCTGAGTCATCTGTAGAGACGCCTTTTCAGGTTTTTGAAGGTACTGACCCAGTGAACCTATACATAACATATATCAAATCTACTTACTAAATGTAGTTTTTTACTACTTCAGTGTTCAGCATTTTTGTGCCGAGTGTTGAATTAAATTATTACAGAGCATAAAACATAAGCACTCATGCACTTAAGCTAGTAAAACTGAAAAGTGAATCATCATATTTCAGTTTGTCAAACTACATATTAAATAGATGCTATTTTGGTTAAATGCCAGTCATGAGGACACGAACCATCAGACAGACATACTCCACACACACACACACACACACACACACACACACACACACACACACACACACACACACACACACACACACACACACACACACACACACACACACACACACACACACACACACACACACACACAAACGCTGAGACCAAAGATTACGGTGGTCTAAAGTTATGTGGTTTGTTTTTTCCTTAATGTTTGAACATGAATAAATTCAACAGATGCTAATGACGGTTAGAGGTAAGTCTGTTTGTTTTTTTTTTGTTTTTTTTCTCCTTCTTTTTACTTGCAGGTGCTGTTTGCTACCCAACATGCATTGTGGCTCTGGACATGGATCTGCGTGACCCGGTGGTTTTACCCAATGACAATACAGTTGAGTCTTTAAAGCACTGGATGTTACCAACCACAGTCAAGGTAAGAAAATCATCACTAATAAATAATAAATATATATTAATGGTAAGAAAAATATGTGGGTTTCTCTATAACCCATGCAACATTAAAGTAATGCTTTCCCCTTTCTAGTACAGTTAGACTTGGAGAACTAGAATCTACAAGTTATGACTTGTTGGTGTTAAAGACAAGTGTTGTCCTTTAACAACAGTTGTAAGAGGTTAGAGGTACGTGTTTTAGATCTCCTCCCTACAAGGCAACCACTGTTTTCTGTTGGTACTAAGGGGTTGAGGGGAGATCTCAATTTAACTACTAGTATGGGTCAAGTTCAAAAAACGCATCAGTTATGGTAGCATTGATGATTATTACTGAAGAATGTTTCAATCCCATCATTCTCCTATTGTTTTGCAGAGCATCTGTCAAGTGTGTCATTTTGAAATAAAAAACACTTTTGGGCATGACTAAATATTAAATAGATCTATCAATGGCAGCTTGAGTGCAGTCATTTTAATGCAGGTTTGCTAAGTCATTATGGAAAACACAAGCTTTTTTCACTGACTGGCTTAGTGTATAAAGTATATGCTTTAAATCAATGTCAATTTGATCCAGTTCAGTAAAACACAGAGCTTAGAAGTGCTGTGCAGACAGGCTTGCACCTGTTGCTAAGCTGCTTCAAGTTAAATAATGAGGCATGATACACGGTGAAAAACAGATTGTTTGATTGGTTAAATAACCAGTACTGAGCAAGGTGTTGTTGTAGATACTATTTGAGGACTCCTGGCAGGTTTTGTTTAACAGTTGTTGTTTTGCTCGCTTGCTGCAATGACAAACTGCTGAGATTTATTTTACACAAAACACCCATCATAATGAATAATGCATCTGAACATCTGGTGGTCGGAACAACAGCTTGGAGTGCACTGAGCTGCTGCTCCAGAGTCAGTAAAGCACAAAGCTAAAAATTGCAGATTGAGACCAAGACGGCTCATTTCGGGGTCAGTCAACCTACAAAAAAAGAGTATTTGCTGCCAATGCTTTTTTTGCAACATTATAATTCTCATCTCATCACTTACCTGTGAGATTAAGAATTAATATTTACAATACTAACCTCTAAAAACAGGGGTATTATACTTAAATCACATTATTGTTCTTATACTCTATGTCTGAGTAGACCTGTGTTCAACCTCTAACTGAAACTGATTCATGACCCCATTTTACCCATTACACTGAAAATAAATAATACCACATTCACATTTTAAAAAGAGTTTGAGGTAAAATTGATGTTTAAGATCATTTATGTGGATTTTTCCAAATAAATATGAATAATTACCCTTGTTTGGACTCTGATAATGTTGTTTAGTCACATTGTGAGTACAGACATCAGAAAATTGATCTGATTTCCAGTAATCCAAGCCAGGAGAAATTTGAAATATCTCATAAATATTGGCATTTTAAAATTAGATATTTTTTACCAACACCTAATACATTTAACATTTTTAAACCTCAAGAAGACAAAACTTTTCTTGAAATTGTGTTAAAAAAACAAAAACGAAAACAAGAACATCATTTATTTTTTTTAAACACAATAAGCTCAGATGAATCTCTCTGCCAAATGGAATTTTTCCATCCAGCTAAGTATTTGAAATGTGTTTCATAGCAGATGTTTGACTTAATCTCCGGGGAGACAGTATCTTTCAATTCCATTTTTAACTCCAATCTGTGCCAGCTAATCACATCGAAACACACAACAAAATCCACCTCATGTGTATGCGAGTTTGTGTTCTTTATAATTTAAGTGGTTTTGAATTACTGGAAATCACAGGCAGATAGCAAGAGTAAAGGTTCCTGTTGACGTCAAAGCCTTTTAGGAAGTACACATCCCTCGCACACACAGTGTATACAAGTCACCATGAACAAACTTGTAGGAATGTCAGAGCTTGGGTTGAGTTAGAGCTCTGTTGTTTTTTGCTTTAAAGGTGGGTAATGTTACCCAATATCATATCTCAGTTATCGCTTCTACGTTAATGCTGTCGCAAACACTGCTCCAGTTTCGCCTAACATTTGGGTGGTCAGTCAACCAGTCAGCCAACCAGTTAATACACCATTGCCAAGGTCAAATAGTTGGCTGGAGGTCTGGTAACTTGCGCCATATCTTTGGCACTGCCTGATGATTTTCAAGGCATTGTGTTATCTAAAGTTCAGGAATCAGGTCTCCGTTGCTGGGGAGGGAGGCTGGACACAGGGGAGCATCCATTTTCTCTGTCCATATTTGTTAGTCAATCAGCTATCTGTTAAACCACCTTGTAAATTCGGCTTCATCCAAATCTCACAATGCAAGTGTTGAGTCATCCACTTAAGAAGAAGAAGTAGAAGATGGACTTTTATGGAGTTGTATGAAACAATCTCTTTATCAAAGCAAACAATGCAAAAAGGAAGCAAAGGTGTGCAAGATAAACTTCATGAAACGGCAAGGCAGGTCAAAACAGATTATTGGTGTAATGACAACATTACAATAACTGTTAACTCTAGAACTACTTCTAAAGTAATCTTTTGCTACTTTATGCAGGTAAAAATATTGTTTTCCTCCACACAACCATCAGGCCAAAATGCCAAATATCTTAATAATAATATTATAAATAAAATAATAATATAATCTAATTGAAATATTGCCTAGAAATTTGTTTTGAAACTGTATGCCCCCATAGAATAAAATAGCTACTCTAAATTTGAGCATATCAAATGTTTGACTGAATTTGAAATCGGCATGGAGCCAGATTTGGTAAACAGGACATCACAAAGTCTGTAAGTAGCAGTCTTGCACCTTTGGTTATCTTCAAAGTTGATATTGAAAATGGTACAATGTAACCCAGCTTCCAAGTTCCATCTGATGTACAACCTACATTCAAGTATTTCAGTAAAAAAAAATAGGTTTAGCTGTCAATTCATGTACATACTTTAAGCCTTAAGATTACAAAAGTCATCATAATTATGATATTGTTTTCCATAGCATTAACACTAGTTATCCCTGTCCTGTGACTGCTTGGCTCAATCGTTCTTAATTGCTTTGTTTTCCAGAGCATAGTCTGCACAGGGATGATGAAGTGGTTCCCTGACCCTCAACACATCCATTGCATCCAGTCATGTGAGGTAAGAGCCAAATAGCCAAACAGCAAACACAGGAGTATGTTCAAATACTTTCCATCGAGATATCAGTCTAATGGAGGTTTTAGAAACTGTTAAATCAGTGTATTGTCTATTTTAGTCTGATTGATGCGGTACACTGCCAAGCGCTGGAAACTGAGTACCTGAACTTTCTCCCTGCGAAAGATCTGCTGTTTTTAGTCTGGTGAGAAGGGAAAAAGGTCAAAGTCAAAGTCAACAAAGTTGTTATGGCTGCATGTACCTTTTGTAACACACATTTGGTTGTTTCCATGATAAAAAAAGTCATTAGGTTTTGATTCTAGCTGACAGCATACATGTATCCCTTTATTTAAAGGGGATTTAGGAACTTAGTGTTTGGTAGCTCTTGCATTACCATCTTGCCCCTCGGTTTTCCCAAACAAAAGAAAGTCTAGTGTATTTCAGTTCTTGCATACCAAATCTAGTGTGTGATTATTTGTGCTTACAAAGCCTTTAAGGTCAGGTAGATCTCAGTTGGGCTTTCACCCCTTTGTTATCACATATATTATTATATTACCTTATTATTGTCGAAAAAGGTTGACTAGAATACCCTAACAATGACACAATTGTTGGGAAAAACCACATTCAATTTACTGCCTAAGCAAAACCTTCCAAGAATCAAACGTGAAGCAAAACCCTGTGTATCCCTGTTGAAAATATACCAGAGTCAGTGTGTAATGTACTTCACATTTCATGATGACAAGTCTAAGCCAGAAATGTATATTCTGACAGTTCAAACTTTACAATAATCCTTTTCAAATATGTCCAAAGGGCCTTTACAGAGAAATGAACATTGCCAAACGTTGTTGAGTCTGCCAAGACTAATGTATTATCTGATAAAGAAAAAACAAATCAATCATCGCATTTTGTTAGATTAAGATGAATTGTTTATACTGACAGCCTTTTAAATGTGTCTGCCAACTTTAAAAAAGATAACCCTAGCGAGTGCTGAAACTCTTACTGTTTAACATAAGTAGCCATGGCCGGATTCTTAAGATGAAAACTAAATCTGTCACTCTTACTGTAGTCTAACAGATGAAAGATGACAAAACACAAACATGTTGATTCCCCTACCATCTACACATTTTGAAAAGCTGTGTGACTTTAAAAAAGGTATTTGCCCAAATTATGTTCTCAAACATGTACATAAAAAAGGGCTCTGAGAGCACATTGTAATCTTGGAACAAGTCCCAGAGAGAAGTTTATTACATTTCGGTGTTGCCCTGTTTGTTGGAAGCTTGCTGCTTTAGCCTAGTAGGTCAGTTGGTCAATCCAACATTTTAGTTCAACATCCATTTACGCAACTTATTAACTTATGAAAACAGTGACAAGTTGAAAGATCTTTAAAAAAATAAAAATGCTAGTAAGTGCAAATCAACCATTTCAGTCTAAAACGGCAAGTGGTTAAGTTATAAGAACACCGTTGCTTGACAATTGTATAATCAACAATGTGAACCTCTAGAGGCGGTCAATATTTCAATTTCGAAATTCTAAGTATGGTTGATGGTGAGTTTGTGTCATAGTTGGAAGTTAACTGCAATTAAACATCCATTTCTGCTCAGATTTGAGGCTGAATCAACTACAATCCTAAAGTCAGATAGTTTTTATTTTGGCAATCATCCGTTGGGTTCAGAAAAGGCTGGAACTACCCATGGAACACATAAACTGTTGATGTCTCACGGTATTAAAATATTCTTCCTACCTGCCAGCACAACATTTTCCCCTTCCACCTTTCCGTGAATGTTGCTAGGCGAAACAGTTTCTTATAACCTGCACCTCCATGACAACATTGTAAATTACACCAGACCACATGTGCCGCATATGCCAGATCTCATCCAGATGCCATCGCTCCCAATCTTTCTCTTTCTGTGCCTCTCTTTTTATTCTTTTTTAACTGCCAGGCTCTGTAATGGTTTCATCTACTTTATAGCCTTAGAAATAAAGTGGGATAAGTAAAAAATGACTGCAGTGTTTTAATGTTGTTCTGAGAAAGTTCTTAGCGTGATCGAAATGTTTGCTGAACTAATAAGGACAAAGAATTTGATAATGTTGTGTAACAGAAAGCCAATTAAACGCATTGGCTTGTGCATCACTTAGTACGAGGCATTTAGGCAAAGAAGACAAAATCTATTTGGACCATTTGGTTGGTGGATGCTGTGTTAATCCCCTTGATCACATCACGAAAAACTGTATAGTAGCTTTCCAGTCTAAAGCAAGTAATAATAATAACTTCCACATTGATGATCAAGCAGAGTTGTGTTTACATCACAATAGTTCTGCATGAGGCTGGTTATATACTGATTTTTCTGACCCTAACCTCTGCCCAAAACTAACATAAAGAGGTCTTTACTGGCACAGAAGGCTGAATGCTTTAAAAGGGAAATCAGGTCTGAAATTAATGTAATCATAAGTGAACCCACAGTAAATGTAACAATCCATCAACAGCACTTTGTCATTAGAGTTGCAATACTTCAATACTGTAAAAGAAACATTTTCTTGTAGACATGGCTCTATTTCTTCTAATTTCTTCTGAAACACATGGTGTAGGTTTCAATCAGACAAACACAACCGAAGCAAATAAACTGAATGAGACTCGTTAAAAGTAAAAGGCAGTCAGAAGAGTAGGTATTTTTAGCTCAGACAATTGTTCGAGAGTGGAATCATTTATGGTTTTAAGGATACATTTACAATACCTGGATTACATTTGTACAAATGTAGTAAGAAACACAGGTTTTCCAAATACAGAGTTTTAGAGAGTTTTGCAGAAAAGTTTACACTGGCAGTGACTGTCATTTTGAAATGTGGGTATCAGACTTTATGTGTTTATGTGCACTTAGGTCATCGGAAACATGTTGGCTGTTAATTTACTTCTAAAACTTGTAAACAAGAAAAATGTTTATTTTTAAAAGGTTGAGGGATTAGGAGAAATACAGCTACATCTGTGAAATATGACTGCTTGGCCTTGTATATGGTTAACCACCAGATTTCTAAAGTTCTTTGGGAGCAATATACATTCCGAATAAGGAGAGCATTACTTTGACACATTGCATTAGGAGGTAAACCAAGACTCCTTGTTGTTATGAATTTGTTTTACTCTGAAACAGTTCAATAACCAAAACTTGAACCAGCTAAACATTTTTGACATTTTGACCATTCGATAATGTGGTGTCCACAGGCTATTTGTACAACAAACACAAACACATTAGTAACTCTGCTCCCAAAGTCCTGTCCTGTTATCACTTCTACAGTCCAATGCTCCAGCAATAAATATGGTTTAAGACATCTTAAAGAGGCAGATTCAGTTCAATAAACAAGTTCACCCATTTCCCGTGGTTCCTTTGGTCTATATGAACTTATAATACAAATCTGACAATTATGTTCCACAGAATTGGTAAGTCACAGAGCGACTGCATGTTAAGTGGCTTTTTTGGGGTAACCTTTCTTTGTTTACGGCACAGTTCTTATGAAAACATATACTGTATATCTTTTTTTAGTTCTGAGAATATAAAAAAATTGCCAATAATTCACCAAGTAACAGAGTTACATCACATACTGTCGGGTAAACTACAGGTGACTGGGTTTAACAATCCATATACATATACACATACTTCCTCTGAACTCCCCAAACTGTCTTTCCTATCAAAAGGGAAACACATGGAGAAGAGTAAAGAGAAAAAGGCAAACCTCAAACTCCCCCACCAACACATTTCTAATAGCTTCGGGTGAGTGGGGCAAAGCTAGCAAAGGAGGAGGAGATGAAAAAATGTCTGCTATAAAAGGAAAGATACAGGTACTTGGAAGGAAGTGATAAATTAATGTAGTGCCGTTCGACATACAGTATCTTCTTTTATAATGTTCTGACGGAGAGCTTTGCTATTGCTGATGACAGCACATTCTCCCTTTTAAAATGCCAATGTTTGGAAGTGGAATATTTCTGTTATTTATGTTTCAGTGGAGCCTTGACTACTTCCATTTTGTTAGTCTCTTTTACACTTTTTTAAGTTATTGTAACATTAATTCACTTTTCAGTTGACCTTTCGATTTCCTCTGGGGGAATAATGTGCATCTAACTCTGGCAGGTCTAATACTTTAAGGATTTGTGCATTTCTGTCAATTCCATTTGTTTTGTAAAGAGATCTACTGAAATGAGCCTCCAAACCTGGCCCTGGCTGTCCTGTCTTGTAATACCAATATTTCCTCTAGGTGATGGCATTCACTGTAGTGCCCTATCAGCCCTAAATCCAACATTGAAAGTAGAACAAAGTAAAATTGCCCTGAGAGCTTGTCAGTTCTATTGAAGCAAGAGTCTCTCTGTAAGTTTCGATAGTTTGTTTAGAGTTCTTTGAATTTCTTTATTGTCATTGTACAGCATAGGGCAAACAGTAGCCAATGCAAACCCAAGCTACAAAAGTTGGGGTACAGTTCTAACCCTCCTCTACATCAGCAAACGTTCTGTTTTATTTATGTGTTTAGAAATATGTAAGATTAAAACTGACAGCCGGCTTAGAAGGTCTGCATAATGCATGACCGCCCTATAAAGGTAATTTACGTACTAGTATTGATTTGGGTGAGGCATCTGTTGCAGTTCTGGTAAAGTATTTACTCAGAAAAAGAACGATTAAATAGATTTATTTACGCAACAGCAGTTGAGTTGGGATAGGCAAGGGGATTCGTCAAGTAAGAAGTTCTTTGAAGTGATGAGAAAACTGCAGAAATCTTCTCTGCAGATGCTCTCTCCCTTTGCACAGGTTAGGCCGAACCTTAATTCTTTGAAATGACTCCATCAGCTCATCAGAGAAAGCCAATAGTATCTTTGGCACTCAACACTTTTTTTCATATTGTTGGCACTTGTCGGAACCCTTAAAGTTTTGCCTAAAACATTAATAAGGTTTTCATCATGACATGTTTGAGATTTTATGTAACTTAAATTCCACAAATTTTGAGTGCCACTGCAGAGTTTCTCCAGAAGGACTCCCACACTGGCCAGAGCATTGAAAAAACAGTTTGAGGAATTGTCATTAACGCGTACTCAAAGTAAGGTGAAGCATACCGTAACAGTCCTCAAATAACATCTGTCTGTCTACTCTGTCTGTCATAGTTTGAATAAAAAGGTTGTCTAAATGAAATGTCAAAAAGTAAACCTCTATTGTTTGATTACTTTGATGAATTTTGATATCAGTTTATCCTTTTGTTTATCTCGAATGCCAAAAGAAACCATTTTACGTAACTTCATGGCTTCTAAAAGACTCTTAAGAGTGAAAGCAGTTTTCACTTGTGCAGTGGGTTGGGTATTTGGTCGTTTATCAGACCTTTCATTATATTCCAACTACCTGTAACATAAAGTAATAAGGACTTTCAACAAATGGTATAACACCATCTAAATGTACCACAGTAAATGTCTTGCTTGAAAGTTGTAATTGCTAAGCTGCCAAATTCACCCTTATCTACCATCAGGTTTATCAGAACAACACCTCAAATAGCTGACCAACTAATTCAAAATTAATTTCTTACCATATAAGAGCAAATAGGCCAGGAAGTACACATTGCATCTTTAAAGCTTGGCAATATAAATAAGTAAGATTAAAATGGGTGGAAGATTGACCTTCATAGTGTTCAAAAGATAGAAATGGCCCTCTCTCTAATTAAAGATGCTACCTAATCTCTGGTATCATTAAACCAACAACCTTGGATCGGACTTGGGTTATGCTGCAATAGTGTTTATTTTTGATATGTTTCATGGATTTTTGTTCAAAACAACTTTATTACATGAACATTTCTTTCACGTGGGAAAACAACACATGCTCTTTTTTCTTCTTTTCTTCCATTTTTGTGTTGGCTTTCCATGCTGTGAGGGGTCAAATGATCGTTTTGGGGAGTACATTACTACTGTTTCTTTTTGTAATTTGTGTCTAGCCTTTTGGAGGTGATGGCTGGTGTGACACCATCAACAACCGGGCCTACTGCCAGTATGATGGAGGAGACTGCTGCCCGTCTACACTCTCCACCAGAAAGGTACACAAACAGACATTTCCAATCTCTCGTATTTACATAGGAAGATTGATTGAAGATTTTATCACTTTTACACCATCTGTTTTTGTTTTATTGTATAATGGGGTTTGTTTTTCAAAAGATACAATATACCCTATATCAGTCCACTTTGTTTAAAAGTTAGCAAAGTGTTGTTTTGGCTCACTCATGGCTTGCGTCTTGCAATCAAGATTGTGCTCAGAAGCTGTAGCTGGATTCAAAGCCAGATTCTTCCTGTTTACAGTAGTAGAAATCTGTGTCTTTTGGCACCAGTGCTGTGCCACTACGCAGGAGACTTCTACTAAGCAAACAAACACAGATCCCTGCTACTTTCCCCTCTCTCCTGTTAACGACTGCGCCTATTTGGTCTCCCTCATCTGTACTTAAAACAACAGAGGAGAACTGTGCCCTCCAGCTTTTCCACTAAAATGGTAAATAAGCAGGTTTTCACCACCCCATGCTGCTGTACACTTTCTCACCTCTCATATTAAGCCATTGCTTTGCTGCAGAAGTCGGGACGTCAGAACACACTTATAGTAGTTATTGATATAATGCAACTGATATACTGTATACCCATTACCCGCTATTATTTTTAGCTGACCCCACTGTGTCCCTTTGGTAAAGTTCCCACAAAACACATACACATTTTTTATAACCCTGCTTTGTACATTTTCAAATAAACAATATTTAATGCAGGGCTAATCACTTTGACAAATATGTTGGATACCTTTGTTTATCCGTCCAAACACCATCTCCCTGGTGATAGCTTGTTCGTGCTTGCTACAAAAATGCAAATGCATCACATTACACTAATTGCTCTAAATGATTGCTGTGTATAGTGGGTGGCTAAGAGGAATGGTATGAATAATAATGAGCAAGCCCAGGTTGGGCCAGTGGTGGAAACCAGGCCACTCATTCCCTACCCTGCTTCTACATAAACACATATTTTTTCCCCCTGTTTTTTCTGTGCTTTCATGAGAACTTCACTCCCGTGTGGACGTGTGGGAAGTAGCTCCTCCCACCCCTGCCCTCACTATACCCTATTTGGCTACTGTACAGTAACATATTCATGACACTCATTCAGGGGGCCCGGCCTGTTAATTCCTATGGCCTACAGTTGGCCGAGGCTCCGCTGTCTCCTTCATGTCCACGACACGCCATGACTCACTGGCAGCTCCTTCCTAAACGGAGAACGAGTTCAGCGAGTCTGTAGCTGCCATCGTAATAAATGAGCTGCCAGACTGCCACTAACTGTTCTTTTACAGGGGAAGGGGGGAGGCAGGGGGGGGTGGGGGGAGGGTATGCGGGTGGGAGAAGCGAGGTGTCTGACGGTCTGCGGTTGGGTCGGACACCGTAAATGAACAGCTCAGCAAGCGAGGGTCGTTCCGAGGAAGTCAACTAAACTGCCGTGAGAGTCAGCATCCTGACTGCCACCGCGGCTCCAGCAGAGCGAGGCTGCACGAGGGAGGGCATTTGGGGGGGGGGGGTCATGAATGCCCATTGGATGGTAGTGGTGGAGGGTTTATTTGCAGAACACTCACTTTCTACGTGGCTGAACTTTTGCTGGTGTAGGAAATTACAGAGTTTTGGTGTGACCCACATCAAATATTTTCTCTGCTGCCAACACCAGAACATTTTTTGGAGAGTTGGTGTTTTTAACTCAAACTTGCTACACTTTCAATACACAAACACATATGACCATGGACTTGATCTTGACCGTATTCTGGAAATAACTTCACATATTGCTCCAGTATCTGCAGGAAAAGTCACCCGCATCTGAATTTCATCAGGTACATGATTGAACAAATCTATTTTTGTCTGGATCAGTCTCATCAGGCCAGCTGCATCCTTTTTATGGAGATCAGGCAGTATTGGTTTTATTTACAGGGGTTGTTGCCGTAATGACAAGGGAGTACGGATGCACGCGAGATGATTCAGGTGGGATTCATTGGCCAACAGAGAAAAACCCCAAAAGAAAAGATTTGAGCTGCCACACCATCTATGGAAACACAAATTCATCCTTTGATTTGTTAACTGGAGCGAGAAACTTTAATCCGACAAAAAGCTGCCAAAGTAGTATACACAGCAAAGAGCCAACAAAAAGGAAATGCTCAGTCACTTTGAACCCTTTTCTTGTGGATTCTACTCACAAACACGTTGTTGTTAACACCAGCAAATTCAAAAGATGTTGTTATTATTGTTATTTTGTGGATGAGGCGAAAACAAGCCCCTATCTTTCCTTCCAAAGGTTTCTAGAAGGCACCCAAAGATTAAGCTGTTAAGTGAACATTTAATGGCCGTGTGACAGACCTGAGGGACACAAATGGCTGCAGTGTCTGTCATACTGTTTACCATCCAGGCCAAAATATTCCGTCAATTTTGGGAATCTTCTTTCATTTTAGTTTGTCTTAAATGGGACCGCTCGCATTTTAAGTGAAGCTTTTGCCTTCTGGACCTCTGTGAATCTATTACCGTGCCATCAACCCCGTCTGCAATCAGCAGCAAAGGCCGACAAGCTGCTACCTCCCACTCTTCTTCTCGCCTCGCTTGCAGTCATCCTTATTTTCCTTCTCTGCCTCCCACTCTCCTTTTCCCCCCTCTCCCATTTTCTTTCTCTCAATCTTCCTCTCACTCCTTCTCTCCAGGAGCGAATGTTTACATTTCTTGCAACAGACTGCTTCGCGGGGCACTAGAGTTTATTTTGCAACCTGTGGTGATGGCTCGCTTCCTAGACAAGAGCTGGCAGCCTCTTGTTGTTGATTCTTAACATGTGTTCATCCGTTCACCTCCACGGCGGTGCTTTCCTCCCTCCTTTCCTCCCTCCCCCGAAGACCCTCAAGGTTTCTCGCGATTCAAAGGCCACGTTGAACCATTTGACATCACGCGCTTTATCGGCCTCTGGGGGGTCATTGGAGTTCTCTTTGAAAACTGTGAGGAAATTCAACAAGGCTACTAAGATCACGCTCGGGTTACTAAGCGGTGCTCACTTTTCAGCGCAAATGCACTGCAAGACGGGAGGGGGGGGGGTTTCTTCACTAGCTGCTAAGTCAGTTCAAGCAAATGTACTTTTTATTGTCTGTTTTTGCCATTCAAAGTCGAGCTATTTGCTACAGTTGAAATGTAACAACCCTATTGGGAAGCCTCCTCAACTAGTGCATTTTTCAGTGACGGTGCTTTTTCTGTCCTGATGTAATATTTCCTCTTACCCTGCTGCTTTCATCCTTCTTTTGGGGCTTTTTTTCCACCTTCTTACACTGGAATAGACCATACATGTTCACATCTTTTAACACATTTTATCAAAGAGTGTCTAAATTAGTCCTAATCGGGTTAAACGACCAAATGGACTGTACGTTTTCTTAATTTAATCATCCATTAAAAAATACCTCTGTACTAGTCTTGTGTTTTTGTTTGATTCAGACACAGATTGGAAGCTAAGCGCTGAATGTTGTGCTTGTTTATTGACAGGTCATTCAGTTTGGGGCGGACTGCAACCAGGATGAGTGCACTTGCCGTGATCCAGACGCTGAAGAGAATAAGAGCAAAGCCAAGCACTTAGAAGGAGGAGGAGGAGGAGGAGGAGGAGGAGCAGGAGCCAGAGGAAGAGGAATGCAATAAGATGTAGGGATGAAAGAGGCTGAACTTGTCAAAACCACAGACTATACACCACAACAAACCAACAAAAAGTATTACATCTTTTGAAACATTTGTAATGCAAAGAACACAGCTGAATTCAGATTTCATTAAATGAATGGCTTGTTTTTGATTGAATTTTTTTGAAGTGTTCCCGCTGTTGGAAAGCATCACATGAGTCATGTTGGTTTAAAAAATGAAATTATCCTCTAGCACATCGTGAATATATTGTTTTCTTTCTTTAAGTTAAGGGTCATATTTACTGCTGTGTATGTTATTTTTTATTGTACTAATGTAATGTCAAAACTATATTCAATGTTGAAATGAGAGCCTAACAGAAAACACTGAGGTCCAGTTCAACTAGGATTAAAATGCAGCTGTACAACATAAAAGCTCATCATAATTGGATCAAATCACTATTGTAAATGGATTCAATTGGTTTTCTGGACTTGATTAGTGACGGGACAAAGAAACCAAAAGAACTGGCTGTGCCTGAAGAATATTTCAGTACATGCACAGACCTTACAGTAAGGCCTACTGCTACTAACTGTGTTTACTGTACTGTCCAGTTAGAAAAAAACATTAGCATTCCATGCAATTAAAGAACCAAACTTCTAAATGATACTACAAACTATTCAGATGTTGCAAGTTGTCTGGACATGAGGACAGCTCAAATGAAAATGGACAAAGAAAAAAAAGTGTTCTGGTTGTTTTTAAACCAGTTTACTCAGAACAAAGAACAACCTAATCCCCATTGTCCTGATAGCAGAACAAAACAAAACCTCCCAAAAACTTAAATTACTTTCAACCTCACTACCAGATCCTTAAGGAATATAAAAGGATACACATCTGTAGAGACTAACATGTATAGACTAATATATTTTGAACACCTAACATATCTAATGGATCACATACTAGTCACACGTCAACAGTATTTATAACACAGATCCAGTAACACAAACATTATATACAGCATGTGCACAGGTCTTTCCAAATGTTTTCTGTGTTTTCAATTGTATTTACAAAAAATAATGTCCTCAATTAGGTCTACTGATTATAAACAATTACATGAAAATCTGGAAGTCAGACATTGGGTTACCAATCTAAAAAAGTCTTGGAGTTAGCAAAATGGTGGATAAACAGAAAGAAAACATAGACTTGGGAAGTCTGGGTATACATTTCGCTCAGCACAGCCTTCAAACGTCTCTGCTGCTTGCATGTTAGCCTCTGGCATCCATTAGCCAGATAAATAACCCCATATTGTATCTATAAAAGAAAATGTAATCATGTTCTTTGTGATATTTCTTGATATTTTACAGTCCTTTATACTCTATATTAAATAAATAGCAACTTATATCGACCCTAATGTCTCTGTTGATTCGCGTTACGTTGTTTTGCACAGGATGTGTCTATTGCTGGTTTTTTCTTACCATCTACAAATGACATGTTACATTAAAATGTGGCTGACTTGACAGTTGACACACACACACACACACACACACACACACGCATGTCTTTTCAGATTTCATAACAGGCTCAACTGCAAAATAACTTAACAGTGTTTACTATCTTTCCTAGTTAGAGATTTGAATGGAAAGTAACAGAATAAGTATAATGACCAAAAACTATTTGTTTTAAATGCTGTGTCACTGATTGCTTACAAAACAGTAAACCTCCCTTTCTCTGCAGGCTTTTGCCAATTCAATAAATCTGTAAGGACTTTAATACATCCTAGAATCTGCAGCAGCACCGTGCTGAACATGGTTTTAAAAGAAAGAGAGCAAATAAACAAGTTTCTCCGCTCTCAGTCTGGCTTCATATGCAGAATGCCGTCAGAGATCCGATACATGTGACTAATGGTTCCCTAGGGTGACCAGGTGTCCCGCTTTGTGTAGGACTGCACATCATTTTCATAATTTGTTGAACACATTTTGCCTATGTCCCGCATTTGATTGACAGTTGCCCATTTAAAACTTATCTTTTATCCAAAGGTGTTTAGAAGATAAGAGAGGGCTATCACCATTAGCTGTGTAAGATGTCAATCAATAAACAGAGAAATGTATTTACTTATGGCTGTAGCCATGGAGAGCGATTCCCAGCAAATTTTTTGTCAGATTCGCCAGGCGTTTACCACGCTTTGCAGGTACATTTTTAGGATTAGATAGACATTATATTTCAATCTAAACTAGCTCTTAGCAACGAGGTAACATGTCCTGCATTGTCCCGCACAATCTTACTCTTTGTCCAGCATATGGCTTGTTGGCACCTGGTCACCCTAGTTCCACCATGGACATTATCCGCTGCCTTAAAGCAACATATTAGCCGTACACTGATTTCCACATGATTCTCATTTACAAATTCCTAGTAGGCCACATTTTTATGAATGTCGTATACTACCGGTATGCACACGGTAGCAATGCCTGTAAAGCAGACATTGCTATAATGCAATTTTTACAGTAAATGGAACCATCATTAACTGAATAAACATCATGTTGTACTAAACAATACATAACACTAGGGTTTGAAACCATAAACTTGTAAGGAAAATGATTACAAAGGTAAGACATTAAGTGAGAAGTAGTATCATTTCCTAATAGACTTCTGCACAATCGATTCTTTTTTCAACCAGTGAAAAATGTATGGATGTTTACAAACTTCTGTAATGACTTTACTTTTCAAAACGGGAGGTTTCCACTTGACACCCACACATCTCAACAAACTCTGTAACTCCATGCTCAATGTCATACTCCAAAAACAGTGGCTGCCAAAGAGTGAGCAGTTATTTGTGGACCCACCGACTGACCGATAGGGCGAGATAAAAAGCTATTAGTCACAGCCATAAAAAAAAAAGCCAGCCAGTATGTTGAAAGAGGATCAGTTAATATTACCATTGTGGAATTAATTCAGTAGTTTGACACACCTGCCATTCAAAGTCTGCGTTCTTATCTCCATGTGACCCAAGCAGTACCAACAACCTGATGTATACCCTTTCCAGTTCCTCCTGCTAAAGAAACTTGACATGACGTGTCATGCAGAGGTTTTCCTCAATCTGCATCCTCTCTGCACTGTTCTGGTCAACTTGTGAAACGACCTCACTCACAGCTCAAATACTGTTCCAAGTTCAACGTCTGCATCCAGCCAAGTAGCATCAGTCCAAATGACTGGAAGTAGTCCTGCTGACTTGTTTGGTCTTCAGGTAGCCAAGTACCCCAGAATGCATTTCACGCCTGTGATATTTTGAGCCAAGTTCAAAACTGTTTTGAGAAAAAAAAAAAAAAGAAGAACCACAGTGCTCTGAAGTTCAAACAAGTAAAGAGAAGGCGCTCTTTGGTGGGGACACACACAAATTCAAAACAGAAGAAAGGTCCAAGAATTTGAACATAAAATCCCCCTCTTATTGCCAGAGGGCACTCCTTTGGCAAGCATTTGGCTATTTTATGATCAAAGTCTGCAAAGATAGACAATGCTTGTGCTTTAGGAGAAGGAGACAAGGCACATCTTGCTGCCCAATATGTACACGCATGCCACAACCTGAGGGACAGTGAATGAGACACAGACACACCTACACCCAAACACACCCACCCACACACAATCGCACACCCACACTTGTATATACAGTATATATATATATATATATATATATATATATATATATATATATATATATATATACAGTGGGGCAAAAAAGTATTTAGTCAGCCACCAATTGTGCAAGTTCTCCCATTTAAAAAGATGAGAGATGCCTGTAATTTTCATCATAGGTACACTTCAACTATGAGAGACAGAATGAGAAAAGAACATCCAGGAAATCACATTGTAGGATTTTTAATGAATTAATTGGTAAATTCCTCGGTAAAATAAGTATTTGGTCACCTACAAACAAGCAAGATTTCTGGCTCTCACAGACCTGTAACTTCTTCTTTAAGAGGCTCCTCTGTCCTCCACTCGTTACCTGTATTAATGGCACCTTTTTGAACTCGTTATCAGTATAAAAGACACCTGTCCACAACCTCAAACAGTCATACTCCAAACTCCACTATGGCCAAGACCAAAGAGCTGTCAAAGGAGACCAGAGACAAAATTGTAGACCTGCACCAGGCTGGGAAAACTGAATCTGCAATAGGTAAGCAGCTTGGTGAGAAGAAATCAACTGTGGGAGCAATTATTAGAAAATGGAAGACATACAAGACCACTGCTAATCTCCCTCGATCTGGGGCTCCACGCAAGATCTCACCCCGTGGGGTCAAAATGATCACAAGAACGGTGAGCAAAAATCCCAGAACCACACGGGGGGACCTAGTGAATGACCTGCAGAGAGCTGGGACCAAAGTAGCAGAGGCTACCATCAGTAACACACTACGCTGCCAGGGACTTAAATCCTGCAGTTCCAGACGTGTCCCCCTGCTTAAGCCAGTACATGTCCAGGCCCGTCTGAAGTTTGCTAGAGGGCATTTGGATGATCCAGAAGAGGATTGGGAGAATGTCATATGGTCAGATGAAACCAAAATAGAACTTTTTGGTAAAAACTCAAGTCGTCGTGTTTGGAGGAGAAAGAATGCAGAGTTGCATCCAAAGAACACCATACCTACTGTGAAGCATGGGGGTGGAAACATCATGCTTTGGGGCTGTTTTTCTGCAAAGGGACCAGGACGACTGATCCGTGTAAAGGAAAGAATGGGGCCATGTATCGTGAGATTTCGAGTGAAAACCTCCTTCCATCAGCAAGGGCACTGAAGATGAAGCGTGGCTGGGTCTTTCAGCATGACAATGATCCCAAACACACCGCCAGGGCAACGAAGGAGTGGCTTCGTAAGAAGCATTTCAAGGTCCTGGAGTGGCCTAGCCAGTCTCCAGATCTCAACCCCATAGAAAATCTTTGGAGGGAGTTGAAAGTCTGTGTTGCCCAGCGACAGCCCCAAAACATCACTGCTTTAGAGGAGATCTGCATGGAGGAATGGGCCAAAATACCAGCAACAGTGTGTGAAAACCTGGTGAAGACTTACAGAAAACGTTTGACCTCTGTCATTGCCAACAAAGGGTATATAACAAAGTATTGAGATGAACTTTTGTTATTGACCAAATACTTATTTTCCACAATCATTTGAAAATAAATTATTTAAAAATCAGACAATGTGATTTTCTGGATTTTCTTTTCTCATTCTGTCTCTCATAGTTGAGGTATACCTATGATACAAATGACAGGCCTCTCTCATCTTTTTAAATGGGAGAACTTGCACAATTGGTGGCTGACTAAATACTTTTTTGCCCCACTGTATATATATATATAATTAATATGTAACAATTTGAAATGTATATTAATGTTGAGTAATTATTTTGTATGTTGTTGCTTTGGCAACATTGTTTCCTTTAACCTTCGTGCCAATAGAGCCCCTTTGAATTGAGTTGAATTGAAAGTAATGCTTGTTAACAACCACAGCATCACAAACTGTCTTTTTCCACGGAATTTGAACATTTCCAAGCATATTCTTCTTTTGTGGGTTGTTTTATGATTTCTTCACACATCTGATGATTTAAGAATGTATCAATACAGCCGTGTTTCATAATATATTCTTTATTGTTCTTTGAAGTAGCAAAGATCAAGTTGAAAAAAGTTTATGATGGCCAAAGACAGAATAAAATCATGCAGATAGATTATGATTGGTTTACATTTTTCACAAAGGTCAAGTGCCTTTATATTCCACTATAAGTTTGTCATTTTCCCATTTTTCTACAACAATCTGTCATTTCGTAGTACTTTAATCAACCAATCACAGTTTATGACAAAGGTCTAATCCAATTTCAGCAAAGAAAGTAAAGCCTGTTACTTTTTACATCACAACTGCACCAAGTGGATTAATCCAATTGCTAGACTAAGCTACACAGCAGATACGACCATACAATATTGTATCTACTAAAGCACACGTAAAATGTTATACATTTATGTACAGAAGAAAAAACACTGTACTGCGTAATGTGATGCATTTATGAAATACTTTGCTGCCTATACAAAAATCTACAAGTGTCCATTTTAGTATTCACATATGAGGTTTGTTAAAAATCAGCAACTAATATACATGTGCATTGTTTGATCTCCAAAAATGCACTGCACACAAATAAAATAAGAACAGAACAAATGGAGATCAAACTAAAGTTAAAATAAACTCACAAGAAACAAACCGTTTTAGTAGAGATTACTGACAAATCTGTCTTACTTTGATGTGAAAACAATGAAAGAAAATACTGTTTGGCAGGTTTTATTGAACATGTGAAGAAAACAAGCTATTGTTTGTGCCTGTTATTTAGTAAAACTCTTTTTGAAGCGGCTTTACTTATAAATGCAAACTAGCAATACTACATTCAGAAGAATATATCACTAAAACTGTATGATAATGTTATGTACAAGGTTAGTTTTCATACTAAAATAACTTCCAACTCTCTTATCTGTCTTTTACTTTTTTCTTGTAAAATGTCTGTATCTGCTTTAATGCCACCTCCCTTTTCTTACAGAAACATGGATAACTTTCTTAAATACTGGCATTACCTTAAAAACATTGCACAGCATTTCCTTTTCAATGCATTTGAATGTTAAAGACTTGTGGGTACTAGTTCATGAAGCTGACTTAATTTAAAGCAAGTTAAAAAATAATTCTGCGAAATACAGCCGCCAATACCAAATCATAGCTCACCTACATGATGGTTCAGCTTATGAGGTGTTCACTTTCTGCGTGTGTTGCAGTTGTTCATAATAACGACAAGCATCAAAAGCTGCAAAATATTAACAATTTTCAGGATGTTCCAATGAAGCCGAAGCTACAATAGAAGCTGGATCATTTTCATGTACATTTACCAAGAAAAGGAGAATGGATCTGATCTTTAAATCAAAGATCTGACCTTATCATGTCTGACTGAAAGAAACCAAAAGCGCTTTAAAATGCTGAATACACCATTAAGATGATAGATTTATTCCAACAAAGATTGAAAAAGAACGTGCCCTCTTTATATATCATTCTTTTGAATGAGGACTGTCCAACCAACAAAGAAATACAGTTAAATAAAATGCAAGGTGTTACGTTTAGTTTATCTAAGATAAATGCATTTACTGTAGAATACTCTAGGTTTAGCTATCACCCCAACGGGATTACATTTCATTGTGACATGGAATGTTTCATGGTATTCTGTATTTAAGCTAGAAAAGGAGGAAATATAGGAAAGCTGCTTTGGTGTCTAATCCATATCAGTTCCTAGGTTCGGCCATTCCTGCCTTGCCATGTATTACACTTGAATGCCAACAAAAACCATCAAAACAATTAAAACACATATCTTTAATCTAGCAAAACATGCCATTTTTTTAGGGCTTTAAAATGTGCTTCTCAATCATCAATGTACACACACAGATGGCAGTAACCCCCATGTAATGGGTTGGCCAACCACTGGGAGCACTTTAGAGTTCAGTCTCTAAGCATCATATCACAAGGGGGCCGAACAAATAAGACCTTAATAAAAGCAATGAACAAGGGGGTCTATTGTTGTGAAGCATCTGCAGATGTGTCAAGTTTGTATTAGATTTCACTTTATCATTGCAAGGGAAGAATATAATTCAGAGAGTTGTATGGACCAAAAGAGCCACAGTTATTTAGGTGAATGTAACTATCTTGAAGCTCTGATCTGAACCTTCGCATTTCAAATTATATTCATGATTTGCTTATGACA
Source organism: Eleginops maclovinus (assembly GCF_036324505.1). NCBI lineage: Eukaryota > Metazoa > Chordata > Actinopteri > Perciformes > Eleginopidae > Eleginops > Eleginops maclovinus. The sequence goes on from NC_086354.1 coordinate 9,602,483, forward strand.
CTATAAATAAAATCTGCATTTTATTGGTTTCTTTGTTGGGTTTGACACATTTCCCATATCCCTGTACACATCCAAACTGAAATCTTTAATAGCTTCACAGCTCCTTGGGCTCGCCGTAGTCGTTATACATGACAGTGAGCGTCTGCTCGTCACAGGCCTTGTGTACGTCTTGGCCCATGTGAGACCAGTTCAGCCCAAAGGCCTTGGTGTCAGTGTAGCGGCAGGACAGGAACTTGAGTGACATCCTGCGGAGGCCGATCTTCTGCTCCTGAAGAAGACCCTTACACCAGGGGTTGAGTTCATCCAACTGGGAGAGGATGAGGCCGGCCTTCCTGTTGGAACAAAGCAAACAAATAACTCATTATGTTTGCTTTTGATGCTTGAATCAGTTAACGTTTCAGAAGAAGCAGACAAAGAGCAATTTTTGTTCAAAAACAAATATGAATGGTGAGTACAGTGCAATATAGTCAGATTTTCCATGTAAACTGTTGTTACATTGACTGTAGTGTCCATGACTGAACTTGCAGTTTATGTTGTCAACCTGGATAACATTCCACAAGAGAAACACATTTTTTGTCCACAAAAAAATCTTAAATTAAAGGTAATCTAATTACAAAATAGCAAAACTGTTAATTGCATGACGTTGAGTTGGACAAAGTAGACAAGGGAAATAAAAAGTGTTTACAGACAAATCTATTGGTGCTTATACTGTGTTGCAGAATAGTCTTCACATAACTAATATTACAAATCCTACAACATACATTGTGAAAAAACGGGTAGCTTTCAGCAAAAAAACTACTCAGTGTTACAAAAAAAAGAACATGGTTTAGGCTGTCATAACCAAATTTGTTGAATAATTTAAGTTACTGACTTAGCATTGTGAGTAAATATATTTAAATTTTAGTTACAACTGACAGAATCATCAAAAAATTCCTGTGTTTGACATACATTTTCCTTTGCTCTGAGCTTCTTATGAAGACGATAAACATCGGCGTTAAGTGAAAGCCTGGTGCATTTCCTTCAGTGATACCTACAGCCACATCCCAATTTTTGGTAATGGTGACTCTAGCCTTGAAACCATTTTGTATGTAGCATAATAGTTAGGAAAGTCGGTGAAATGCAATGAACTGTGAGAAACACTTGTTGCCAAGCATCTGAAGGAAGGTGGAATCTCAGCGTTGATGCACATCAGCCTTCAGAAACATTAGACTGTCCACAGTTCATAAATCACACAGTGGCTCCGCTGTTGTTTTAGAATGACATCACTGTGTGACAGAACCTAAAACCTACCCATCTACCACTGCTTCCCGAAGGGTAAGGTGCACTGTTACTGAGACATTCCGACTTTGACCCAAAGCACACAGTGGCTTCTGAAGCTCTGTATCGGAATTATGAAAACAGTGGAAAAACGAATAAATGAAGAAACGAATGGCTGTGGCAGGTAAAGAGCTGTAATCCTGTAGGGGAAAACAGGCTGGAATACTGCTGGGAGAGCCTATTAATGCCTTATTTTATCCTGTGGCCAAACCAGGCCAGCTGAAAAATCATCTCCCTGAGTAACATGATGCACAGAGGTCACATAAATACATCTCATAGCGCAATAAATAATCATTAAGTCTTAACGCAGCCTGTTCGGCCCTTGAAGGGAAATCCTGTCAAGTGTTTGTCTATGGCAGCAGTAGAAGATTTCATTCATTCCGCACACATTTTCTCCTCATTCTGAAGCCAGACCAGCACTTCTACAGCAGTGTCCCCATTCTGCCAAGCCACAAGTCTGCTGGACGCAGCAGAGTCACCAGAGCCACAGCACATTATCCTGATGAACTGATGACACATCAGAGCGCCCAGGCTACACATTCAATACCACCAGTTAGAGAAACTGAATTACCCTACTGATAGATTGAACAAAGAGAAAGTATCTATACTTCCAACTATAAACTGTAGAGTTAATGCTCTATACTAATATTACAACATGATTAAACTTAGAAGCGAAAGTTCATCTGCTGCCTTACTAAAACTTGAGGAAAATCAAGTATAAGAATTTGTTTTGATTGCAAAGAGTTACGTTATACACGTTGTTGAACCGGCGTAAACAAGTGTTGTATGAACATGATACTCCATGTCAAAACAGCTAACTTTAGATTATCCATGATCATTAAAATCTTCCAGCTATAGTCATACCAATTGAAAAGGATTAATGTATACATGTGTCTGCTTCTATTTATGTTTACTCCTTGTATTCTATAAATCAGTTCTATGTAATATGTGCAGGTGAGAGCACCAAAGTGACTTCCCAACATACAGTGTTCCCCAAACCATCAAGGGAACTCACCTGAAAGTCAGATCTGATGCTGGTGTGATGATGACAGAGATGATGAGGGTCATGCAAATGATGATGATGTATCAATGGAGAAAACAAATATGGCGATGGAAAGAGAGTTGATGATGGCAGGGAAAGTTTTGGGGTTGATGAAATCTCAATGGTTATTTCAAAGGGAGTGATAATAATAAAGATACATATAATGGTGGATGTAATGTCAGCCACAAGTATCTGAAATCAGCTGAGGTTTTTTTTATACCTAACCCTAAAACTATATTAACTTGTCATTGCTGTCAGCGTCTCCCAGTTAGGATTACGTAATTGTTTATCTTTCAGGAAGTTGTAACCGTGGGAGATGGATTATCCTCAGAGGTCTCCCTTCACCTAAACAAATGGACCAGGTGAGTATAAACTGGTAAAAACGCTAAATAAAGCATTTCCATAATAATAATAATAATAATAATAATAATAATCAGTGTCTCTCCGATGCGGGCCGCAAAAGTTTGCTCTGCTTGTGTCTATAATCATTTTTGATACAAAAAACAATGACTATAATCCATAATCTGGTTAAAAGAAGTTGCTTAAAAACTGGATAAATGACGCCATTATAAGCGAATGAATGAAACAGACCTTGATGAAAAATAAGACACCATTTATTTTATTTTATTGGAAACATTGGGGATGATATTATTAGTAACATATACAGCTCAACGTAATATAAAACATAGGTGTAGTGTTTTTATGAATGAATGACGGAACCCTTAATTGTCCCACAGAGGGGAATTTACATTCTGCATTGGACCCATCTTAGTGTAGGAGCAGTGGGCTGCCATACGCATGGTGCCCGGGGGGCAGTGTAGGGCCAAGACCAATGGACTTCACCACCACCGCCCTGGACTATGTTTACCTTACATCAAAGTGCTCTAAATGCTATATAAAATGGACATTAATGTAGTCAGCAGGGCAAATTTGCTCTGAATCACAACATTTCCTTTTCACTCTTTCCAAACGTGCATACATTTACTTTAAAGATAACATGTGAGTTCTATTATAAAGGTGAGATCAGAAACTGGAAATACAAACACCAATAAGTATGGCACGTGTAATGATACTAGCAATCAAACAAAAAACAAAAAGCAAATCATTATCTCCAGTTATGAATAGCAAATAGTCTGTGACCCTGGATAAAACCAACCAATAGAAGTTAGTAAGAAAATATTGTTTTATTTGATTTGTAAGTTTTGTGTTTCAGTCTCCTTGGAAAAGAAACATCCTCTTTTCAAACACTCTTTCAAATGATGACCCACACATATTTTTTCATTTGGTTAATACACTGCATTTCTTTGTGTTTTGAACCTAAAGTACAGACAAACACATTGTAATAATACAGACACTGTGTGGTCTGTGGTTCCTACAGTATTTCATCTCCCCTCTTATACTGATCCCGAATCAACTGCTGCTCCGTAAACATATAGCCCATCACCATATTTCCTGGTATGTGCTTATGTTATTTCTGGACAATGAGCATGTTCTGTATGCCATAATAGGCCACAATTCATTTCAAACAGTCAAAGAACTTTATATCCAACATATTTCTGTGTTATTGTTGGCATTCCTCTCTAATTTGCAAACCTATTTACCTATAATGATACGGGCGAAGCAACATCCTCTATAAGTACTTTCCAGATGTTATTGAATTGTTTTTGGAATTGGAGTGTATTTTCAATGTTATATGTACGTATGGATGCTAAGCAGGACGGCATATCCACAGAGCCATAACAGCAACCTCTGCGACCTCAGTAATGATTTTTGCTCTGGAAACTTCATAGAGAGAAATAACAATTCTAATGATGTCAGTCTTCACAGTCAGCCTGTCTGCAGACAAGAACGCTTGTGTTGGTACTGGTGCTGTGCTGCCATACTGCCATTCATATCATTTTTCTGAAACCTCTTTATGTTCCCAATATTTTGCCACAGATTTCAGCGGTTTGAGGAAATCGGGATGTTTATTTGCTTTGAATAAAGAAAAAAAATGTGGTTTGTTTTGCTTTCATTTTTCAGGAAAGCAGAGGAACATTTCACAGGTTCCAAATAGCAATTGTTGTCACCATAAATCTTTGTGAATGTAAAGGAGTGGAAAACGGGCTCAAAGTGAAAAGCTTAAGGCCCCTTAAGAATACCCCCCCCCCCCTCCCGCCAAAACTTAATTGGGCTTTTGACATGTTCAATATGCATAGATATATCAGTACATACATGATCAAATGGTAAGGCACGCATGCACGCATGCACCCACCCACCACATACCCACACCCACCCACACACACACACACACACACACACACACACACACACAACAACAACCGGATGGTCCGCCAGCTCTAACCACCAAGTTACACCATCTGGTGGTTGTTGTACATTTTGTCTAACACATTTTGTTTTTGTACTGGGGCCCAGTCTCTGCAAAGGCGGAAGCAGATTTGAATCCGGCCTGCGGCCCTTTCCACGGGTCATCCCCAACACTGTCATCCTCTAAATAAAAGCCAAACTGGCCCAAAAACTAAATTAAATGAAAAACACGAACAACAACAAGGTTATTTACAACGTAACCCTGCCCTTAATCATATCTGAGTTTAGGGCAGTAAAACACTTTAGTCAAGCAGACATTTAACACATTAAGTCCAATTTTAGCCCCAAATGAATTGAGCAAGACAACGTTTTTTAGGATTCATTTCTGCCAGATCTTGATGACTGAATAATAAGTCCTAAATCTGGCATATCTGGTGCGATCTCCCACATGGCTGCTATCAAAAATACCTGTTATAAACTGTGATGAGCTGTTATTGGAGTAGTTTAATTTTACATGTTGTGGCTAAATTGCAGTCTTGGCTAAAACTGTGGAGATAAAGAACTGAAGCTCAGTACACACCACACAGTCATCATCTTTCAGCCATCTGCAGCTCCATTTGATCTTTTATTTCATTTGAGTACATACTGGAATAGAATGGTTGAATAAAAACAATTCTTTCAACTCCAAGTGGCGTATAAATCATTAAAGTTAAACAATTCTATCATCATCTATAACGTTTATTTCACCTATTTAAATGCGCTTGTTGTTGATATTGAGTGTTCAAGAAAATCTTACATATGCGCAAAATGAAGAAGACCAGGGAGATTTTTTCTTCTGTTTAATTATATTTAGTGACATGGATTGACTTTTTTTTCTTGCATTTTACAATAGGAAGAGCAGAGAGCAAGTATACTTAACCGAGATATGAGAAAAACTTCCCTACATGTCATCATATCTGTACTCAAAATATCTCTTGCCGAAAGAAAATAGAACATCATTGTTGTTCATTTCATTATTAATTGCTAACAACTACTCAGTATCACAGTAACCACTAAATCTGTGCTGGATGAGGAGCTGAATGGCATTTCTACTTTGGTATTTTAAAGTTGAGGTGAGGACAATAATACACTCAGTAAAAGAGCAAAGCAAACAATCTGCTGTGATTATGAATTCCTGAAGGAAATTCCAACCATAACAATACGTATTATCACAAGAACTGATTAGAGGAACTGTCATGTAAAAATAGAGAGAAAATAAGTTCATCAAAGTCCACGGAGCCTAACCAAGAACACTGTCAGATCTGAAACTTCCATAATGGAGCATTTTCTTTCAGCCAAGCCAAAACATCTTTATAAGTTTAGGAGTCACCAGCCATGCGGCGAGCCTAAAAAGATGGGTACTCTTCATGGCGATGACAAGATCTGGCCCTCACGAGGAGAAGTGTCAAGCCTTGGAGACACAGTTTCTCGGCAAGTTTATGCTTCGAGTTAAAACATCACGCAATGTTGCATGGAAAAGGCAACAAATATGTACTCAGCAGGTTGCCAAAGTGTCTCGTCGGTGACATTTGATATGTTTCTTAAAACAGCAGATCTGAATATCTGCCGCCACACAAGAGATAAAGCCACAGTGGTTCATTCATTCATTCATTCATTCATTCAATATTGTCAGATATTGCTTACTTGGCTGATAGGAGTTTACATTGGGTCAGAGCCTGAGCTTGTTATCTGTATTTTGACTAAGTTAATGAAAATCTTATTTAGGCCCCATTGTTTGTGATAGGAAAAGAGAGGAATTCCCTTCATAAAACATTAGGCTGATTTTAGGAAGATGAAACTCTCATGTCTGTGGTCTGTTCATCTGATGTGTGTGGTGTGTGTGTGTGTGTGTGTGTGTGTGTGTGTGTGTGTGTGTGTGTGTGTGTGTCTGCTAGAGGGGAGTCTGTCTGCTCTGTTGTTTACCGTTGGCGGCAACACAGATTGTTTCGGCGATTGAGGCATATTCCTTATCAAGTCGCCAAAGAAATAGTGATTTAAGACTAAATCGCAAACAAAATTAACTTAAAAGGAACATTTTGATTATTTCAAATCGGGTTGTGTGAGGTACTTATGAATCTTATGTACATTTGGAGTCCTAGGACGGAAGTTAAGCAATGTACTTCTGTGAGCATCTATTTTTTGAAGATCACTATCATTTTTGGGAGGTGCTGCAGGGTCACGCTAAAGATGCTTTTTTTGTGATCCCCGACTGTCGGTAAAATAACCCTGTTAACAACCCTAATAATATCAACGTGAGAATTTTCATACATTATGGTGAGCAGGGTTGGTACGAGGAGTAGAAAAAACGTGTCAATGAAAGATGCTGTCAACAATCTCTTTCCACAAAATCTGACCCAAGAGATGCTAGTGGAAGAAGACGGACTCGGGATGGCTAGCCTACGAAGAATACTAAGTAACATCAAGGACTTCAGACCTGATAATAAACAACAACTAACAGAAATATTAGGAACATTTCCACTAATTCACCATGACAGCCAAGACATGAAACTAAAGCCTTTATCTATGCTCTGTTTTAAAACCCTGGAATTGTTTAACCAGCGTTAAAGAGTTTTTGTACGTTGGAATATACAATGAGCTTCCAACAGGAAAAATACAATGCCCTCTCACTCCAAAAAATCCAAACTATCAACTTATTTCAAGCGTTGTTAGCAATAAAACACAACACAACAGCATCAGCTTCAATGTTGTTTCACCTTTACATCCTCCAGCTCAAGAACACACCAAAGATGTTACCAATTTGGAAATGGAGACCTGGGGAGAATGTGAGTGCATCAATTGGAAGCGGAAGACACTCTCCTATTCTAGTTTGGTTGAGGGAGCAACTTCCATGTGCTGCAACATGAAATATAAGTTTTTTCTTTAAAAAGGAGTCTTTAAAGATTGCCAGATGCCAAGGCTTAACTAAACAACCTCATACAACCCGCACATACATTAACATTTACCAGGTTGTGATACTTAGACCAACAAACCATTGGCTCAGACACATGTTATGGATAGAATCTTTATCCGAATATGAACAAATTATTTATTCAGGCTAAGGCACAGATACAAAGAGCAACATCTAAATCAGACCCCACTGCTGGAGTCAACCTTTGTTCAACTGAATGACAATGATCAAAATGATCTTAGGTCCTATAGCAGAACGTGGCCAACATCAACACTTAATGCTTGGAGAGTCAGATACTTTGGCTGACCATTATTTTGGTTCGCTAAAAAGGATATTGGTAGTATTTTTATCCTGGCAGCTATTTATCTGCTGCATCTGTTTCCCAACGGTCGAATAACGTCAGAGAGTGAAAGTGTTTGACGCCACGGGCAAGTTGTCAGCACACTTAGATACACAGCAGTGTTGCTGTAAGACCATTAACCTCACTGCTTGCCTTCTCACTTGGTAACAATAGACAGCATCCAGCCCCACATCAGTAACTCTTTTCTCACACCAAACCAGATACATAGGAAAGTCTAATGCTCATTTGATGAGCTTGGCGAAACAAAACAAGTTTATGCTTCCTTTCCGCGGTTGCCAGGCCTCACCTTGAATGCACTTCTCTTCTGCTTTCCCAGCTCTGAGGTACCTTTTATTAACATTAATCACCCCTCCCTTTAACTAAATTGGGGGTGCTGTTAATCTAAGTGTATTTTAATGGAACACTTCAGAAGCGACTCCCTCAATTACATCAACTCTTTCCAGCATGATCCCGATTAAAAACAACCTTTTATTTAAGGCGGGGAACCCACAGACAAAGAGGGAACCAGAGAGGATTAGGGGAGGCTGGGTTAATCAGTTTCACCTGCCAAAGTGAAAGCACGTCCCACAGACTGCCGTTTATGAGTATAATTTACATCGGACACATGGCTCTGTTTATAAAACATTAAGCTACAATTTTACATTACGGGTACTTATCCATAGTTGGGGGGACGCTGAGCCCTCCCTGGTTGTGCGTTACTAAATGGCCTCGATGATGTCACAGGTTAAGCTCACTCGGCTTCCCAGTCAGATTGAATTAATTTCCCCCTGTAACTGTAATTCACACAAACAACTGCATACAATCAAAGACAGCGCTTTGGAAGCTGGGAGCAGAACATCTGCTTACCTTGGACAATAAAAACAAGAGTCGGACACAGCCAAGATTTCAATGGGCTGAACCCATGGACATTAGTCTGGGTAAGCCACTGAAGGACAGGTTTGTATGGAAATGCGGCTGTATAGAATTATGTTAGCTAGGTTTCGTTTGGAGTCATTGGGTTTTACAAAGAAGGGCTTCACATACACACACATCTCTGTAATTTAAGAGGTTAATCACAGGCAACACGTCGTTAAACAGCTCTTTTGGTATTCAGTAAAAGTCTCAGGGCAGAGCTGAGGTGCTGTTTCTGGGTCAGACTTTTATATTGTTGGGTCCTTTTAATAAGTTGGGCTTTGAAGTGAATGACCAATTTAGTAAAAGCAATGCATGTTCGAGGGCAATTCTGAAATACACAAGGACTGCAACATTTTTGACAGTAACTCAATTTCTGTCTTTGTTTCCTTTCTTGCCTCTACTGCAGTATCAAAGCAAAAGGGCTGCTTATACATTTGCTGCTGTTAAAGGTCCCCTATTATGCAAAATGCACTTTTTGCTGTCTTTTATATATAAATATGTGTCCCCGGTGTGTAAGGAGACTCACAAAGTGTCAGAAAATACAACCCTCTCTCTTTTCCTCCTTACCTACATCTCTAAAAATGGGGGTACAAACGAGCTGATCCAGATTTGATGCCGATATGACGTCATATCTGAAATGCGGGCTGGCTTTGCGTTGAACTCCTGGCAATATCCCACCCACGTGACACGTCTCAACCTACCATCCGCAATATACAGTCGGTGAGCTGAATCCCCTCTGCAGCAGCTCTGTGTCTCTGTGCAGGATGTCTGCAGGAGGGACTTAGAGTTGTTGTATATAATACATATAATGTCTCTGTTCTAGTGGTAAACACTGAGAAGTTTTACAGAAATAATGTTTCATGTGGTTTGGAACATCATATGGCGTTTAATCACGGCAGCGTTTAGCTGAGTATCCCCGTTAGAAACTTCTCTCTTCAGACAGCGAGCTGTGCTCCAAAGGGGCGTGGCCAGTTTCAGCTCATTTGCATGAAAGGGAAAGTAACAGAATCAGCAATTTCGAAAACGGGCTGAAACAGAGGGATAGCGGACATGCTAAAATGCATGATCTGTTTGGTATTTTGAGCAAAACACATCAGAGACATGTTTTTTTAATATATTTGAGACCTATAAAATAGGCCATAAAAGAGCATAATAGGACACCTTTGAGTCCATTTCCAAATTCTAAAAGATTTGCACAAGGGGTCGGTACCTGGGTCCCAGCTCATCCTCACACCTCCAGGTGAATTCCCCAAAGCTCTCGTAACGCTGGTTGTAGTGGTAGAGCACACGGTGGAGTGTGGGGGCACCCAGGTCCATTAGCGTGTTGTAGGCCGTCTGCTGCTCCTTCCCACTGGTGTAACCATTGAACAGGTTGTAGATCTTATCGGCAATTTCTGGAAGGGCAAACACAGTCATAGGTTAACAACTTTAGGAGGCCTTATTATGGTTTTGGGGTTTTTCCCTTTTCTGTCATGTGTTATAACTATATAGCTATATAACTATAACTTTTTGTGCATGTAAAAGGTCTGCAAAGGCTAAAATCCCAAAGTTCCCACCATGATGGAGAAAAAAAATACAATAGAAAATATTCAAATTATTCAGTTGTATTTATGGCATACCGAATCCCTTTACTCAAGTTAACAATGTTACATTTGTATTTTTGTTAACCTGGTTAACAGATGTTTGGACATGTAAACGCAGCTTCTGCTAGGATTGTTATGCTGTACTGCGAAAGAGCTTTTACTTCATAGAAATACTTCAATACACCAGAATTTCAACAGAACACATCTACGTAGTCTCCATTCGTGGAAATGTGATGCTCTTTAATTGTTCAACGACTGAGCCCCTTTTGCATTTTAAAATAATAAGACAGATGGAAGTCTACATTCATGTCTAGAAATTAATAACATCTAAAACAGGATGGTTGAATTGTTTCTTCCAATGGGTAATTGTTTTTCCTCAGGTAAGGAACTTATCCACCTGTCATGGTTAATAATCTGTCCTAACTAGAAGCACAGAGGCACAAAGTGGACCTATTGTATTTCACACCATTCCTTTATTTCCAGGCTTTAAAATGAACAGTGTGAGCCAGTAGTTTTACACTAAACTGGATGGAGCATTTTAAGCAATGACCGATTTTAATAAGCAGCGGTATCCACCGCGACTAATCATCTCAGGCTGGTACAGATAGTGGCGAGAGATTTCAACATTTCTTTAGAGTCAATATCCTCATGGAATTGTAGTTTACTGTGTCCATAAACAGTTCTACTCCAGAGAGGAAAACTATCTCTCTGTGACTTTATTACTCGCTTTATGATCTGATCTTTAACATCTGTTTTGTGAAGCCTCGAAATATGGCAGCAAAACGACTGTCCTTCAAGTTAGCTATACTTGATTACCAAAATATTAAGCAGCATCTCCTTTCATTTAATGTCTGACTGACTAAACCTTTAAATAAATGAAGCTGTTTCACACATTGTTTTTCACAATCACCTCAAGCATATTAAAAGTGTTGGAACATGAAAGAAATCTCAGTGAGCCACCTGTGATCACTAATAAAGATGATTCATGCCCGTGTCTTTCCTCACCTTGAGCTTTGACGTCATCCACAGTTGGACACGGAGTTTTGATGGTGACCTCACTTGGGCTGGAACGGCGGCCTGTGTTGTCTACTGCCCACAGCCGGAACCTAGACACATAAACACACGTGAAGCAGATTATATAAACTGCTAATTGTGAATGATACATCGCCTGCTGCCCAACCTAATCTAAATCTGCTGTACCAACATCATATCATCATTTCCCTGTTAATTCAGATAAAAAGGCTCGGTTTGTTTAAACTGAGATTTCCACAAGGGCCAGACTGACAATAAGCACTTCTTTACAGAGCTAATAACCTGTCACTTCACTGAATGAATATATCTCCACCTAGTGAGCTTACTACAAACTGCATCCACCTGCAGCACCACAGGCTTAAAAGAGTGGCAGAGAGGACCGTAGAAAGAAATGCATATTTTTATCTTTATCAGCCTGGATATATTTTCTCTTATATTGCATGTAAAGATAAAACAGCTGACTACAGATATGCATAGTTCACTGAAAAAGAGAGAGACTTTCCAGCCTCAAGACTCTAAACGTTTAAACATTTCCAACATGTCTTAGCGTTCTGGACTTAACTTTTTATGCAGCTGCGGAGTATGTTTTCTGTGTCATGCTTACATAATGTGAATACTTCTCCCCACACAATGCATTTTACCACCACAAGGCACAGATCCAAGGCTTTGTAAGTGCTCTGTCTGTACAGAAAACATGAGGAGTGGGCAGCAGCCTGAAGGGAGAGACGTCGCCGTGGCTTGAAAGATGAATGAGCTGCCAGACAGGATGGAGAGAGCAGGAGTCCCGCTGATGTCAGGATTAAAAGGGCATGTGTAGTGTAGCTGCTTATCCAGCCCACATACATCCAAACAGTTTTCCCTCTTGATCTTTTTTTCCTCATTCTTTTTTCTTTCTCTTCCAACCCAAACTTTCCCTCTGCTTCTCCATTTCTTTCTCTTCACCCTAATCTGCCTTTTGCCTCTCAGTGAAGTCTGCGTGGCTTCCCTCCTGGCAGGCTGTCTGTGAGATAAGTGTCAACATGTGAATGAGAGCATCTGGTGTGTGTATCTGTGTGTGTGCAACACATTGTCAAACTGCATACACACACAAAGACAGAATAAAGACCTATCTGATTATAGATACCATAGAGTAAAAATGTCTTTATTAAATAGGTTTTTATAATAACATAATTGTGTGGACTGCAAAAGTAATTAGCATATCAATAATGTTTTTAACAGCAATCTTAAACTACACAATTAAACTATGACAATTAAAATTCTACAAGCTTATCTAAATAAGCTTATATAAACCAAAAGCGTGAATTAAGGGTTCGTCAGACACGGTAACGGCATGCTATGATAATAGTTAGATTGATAGGTAGAGCTAGGGTAGATGCTAATTGCTGCACCCTCCTTATTGGAAGCTTGTAGGCCCCTTAGCGACTTGCCAATCACAAGATTGCCACGCCGTCAATAATTCACTGCTTTATCATCTATTTAGATTCCCAATTGGACAATAGCGAAGTATGTCATTTTTTCATAGACTTCTATGGATTTGCCCCTTCCTTAGCATCTAAAAGAATGAAGGTTTAGGGTTTGGATTCACTGTTCAGTCGTTTTGATAGGTTGCTATTTGTCAGTATGCAGCTAACATTTTTTAAGTAGCTTGCTTTATAAACCACAAAGTCACTGTTGCTATTTCTAAATGCATTTATTACACAAACATGAACATGTGACAATTTGGAGATGTTGTAAAATAGCTTAGATGGGTTAAAGCTAGCTACAGTATTTCCCACTGCTTAATTTGTACCAACTTGGCTAAAGCAACTTAAATGTTGCAAACTACAGCTACTATCTGCTAGTACAACTTGCTTGTGATATAATATAATTACTACTAATCTCAAAGTATACTATCTTTGCAGTAAGTATACAAAGTCAGCATGGTTAATCATTTCATTGTGACAGGAAATTATACAATTTGTTCAACATAGGATGTCAAACAAACTATGACTTTGAATGACGCTAGCAATTAAACAACACTGAGAGAAAAGCAAATATTTTTTTCCAAAGATGATTTCTTGTTTGTTCTTTCTGGAGCTGTCTCACCAGATTTGCAATTACTCTAATCTTTTCCAGCTGTGAATAGCTTCTCCATGTCCACTGTGTAATGCATTGTGGGACAATTGTTTTCAGGAGCAGCATACTCAAAAATTAAAGCTCTTCAGTCAGCATAGTGGATTTTGTGAGTACATCTAATTAAATCATATTTGAATTGTGAAAAGAATGCATATTTAAAAACGTGTTCAGAGTAGGAATATTGTTTAGAAATGAAACATCTTTTTTAAATTCAAATTTGTGCAAAATAAACAAGGCGACATTTGCTTTATCTTAAAATCTGCCAGTGGAGTGAGATCTGGTTCCCAAATCAGTTTAGTTTTCCGGTTGTTTAGTTGTTTTTTTAAGGAGGAGGAATAGAAAGTGACTTACATGTAGGTGGTGTCCGGCTCTAGGCAACGGATGATCATGCTGATGGAGGAGGACAGGAGGTCAGGGATGTCTCCTAACATCACACAAGGAGACCTGGCCCCAGACAAGATGTCATCGACGAAGCTCAAAAGGGTTTCTGCGGAAGGGAGAAAGACACATTTGTGTTGAGAAGTCATAATTCCACCAAAGACTTCACTCCCATTTGATTCATGTACAGTTTCAGATATGGCTACTTGAATTGTAATGATTACTGTATATAGTGTTTTGGCGGTATAGGTTTTGTCCAAATAACAATGTCTGATTTCTTCTTTAAAAAAGGAATAACTTGTATTTAAAAAAGTACATTAAGTCAAAACTCCTGAGTTAACTTGACAACAGTGAACCGTTTTACAGCTTCTTATAAAATCAGAAGGTTGAGCAAATGTAAACTTCGTGCATGATTTAGTGACTTTAAACCTTTTTTTTGGTACTTTGAGGTAAGATGAGGGCAGCTGCTGAACCTCCCTTGGGCTAAATAAAGTATATACGGTACAGGGATAACTCACTGCTGAGCTGTAAACAGACATCTTAACAAAATGTTGAACAGATGCTTAGCTCCACCACAACACACACTTTAAGGACAGTATGTACCTGTAGGACCTGTCTATGAAAGTGAAACGATTAGGTGCTGTTTAACAGAGCTCTGGTGCTGATTTTTATTTCTTTTTTAAGGGCAGAGGATCTGTCAAACATTAGTGGACATTACACAGTGGTCCACATGTGTGACATCAAGTTTTAAGCCTTGTATTAAGACTTGAACCATATTTGAAAAATACTCATTTTCAGGTTTCATAATATATTTTGTGTCTCTACTGTAATATGTTACATGCTTTAATGACTTTATTTTCTCATACGGCCTGTTCTGCAGCACCTATTCACCCTCGGTCTGAAACCAGAGCCCAGTCTGCTCTGAATGGGTAGCTGTCCGGCTCTGTTATGATTGATCAGACACTTAGAGATGTCCCGACCCTTAACTTATCACGTACAGTGTGTTGGAGTGTTAGCCAATAGAAATGTGAGTGTTACGGTTGTGATGCCACTATGTTATAGAAATAGACAACGGAGTCCGATCGATGCGTTTAAGGCAGGGAGAAAATGTGTGGGAAACACACTCCCTCTCGAGGGAACTTTTGGATTTGCAGACCATTTACACGCACAACAACCTACATAACACACTACAGGAAAGGTAAAACACCAAATAACCACAATAGGGCTCTCTTAATAGGTACAACCAAGGCAGATATGTGGTGAAGATACATAGTGAATTCCTTTCTCTGGCTGCAGCCAGTCATGTACAAATATTTAAGTATTTTATGGCATTTACTGCATAAACGGGATTTCTTTTCCACTGACGTTCGCCCTAAAGGCATTCCTTGCTGGCATTAGGTGTACTACCCTAGGGAGTACCAGCATCATAAAAACAACAAAAACAAATTCATCCCCTCATATTGATCAATACATAAAAGCTTGTGTTTCTCACCAATAGTACATTAACAACTTAATTTGTAAAACCAACATACTTGGCACTTTATTTACCTTTGTCAATAACAAAAACAATTACAGCCGCAAGCTAACTACAGTACAGGGAAAGACATCCTGAGATGGATATAAACAGTCTGGCATGTCTGGTAGCCAGGTCACCGCAGAGACGGTCAACACAACCCAGACCACCGTTCAACAGGTGCAATGGTTTGGTGTGTCCTCTTTCTGTTGGGCCCCCTCTCTCTGGAACAATCCTTCACAAGGACGTCAGCCTGGCGAGCTCTTTATCCCTTTTTAACGCCGCTTAAAAACAAGTACATTTTATTAATATTTTTTCAAAAGTTAAAAAAAATATATAAATATATTATTATTTGTTCTTATGATACTAGTTCTGAAAGGTAGACTCGTTGGCTCAATATTGTATGACATAACAATATATATTTGTTTACATTTACCCTTTTCCTGCATATTTTAATTTGAAGACGCTCTTTGATTAAAGATTGATTTATAATGTATTTATCACATGCATCACAAATATAATAAAATAATAAATAGTAATAATAACACACCTGTAAAATAAAATAAATGTTAGCTGTTAATTTTTTACTGTTACATTTTGAATGCATTATTTTACCAGGTAATGGTTTATATTTAATCTTGTGTTACTATACTCAAGTTCACTGGATGGATAGGTACAGTACACCTACCTACCAATAAACCCCTGAATCTGGGAAAACACCTGTATCCACCTGAGACTCTCACATGGGAAAGAAGCAACCCTCTGACCCCCGCCTTCCCCCTTCTCCATCACCTCCTCTTCAGGGCAATTTTCCCTATGTTTTCCCAGCTGGCAGGGAGTACGTCAAAAGGGCATTTGGCCACCAAAGTGTATTTAACCGTAAGGGGAAAAACCCTCTGCTTGGAAAAGCCAAGTCTGTTTGTGTGTGTGTGTAAAGGTGTGTGAAGTGATGGCTGCTCTGAGGTGGCCATCTGTGACCCTCTGCTACACAAGCAGTGCCTGTCTGTGTGTGTTTATACTCTATGTGTGTGAAGTGATGGATGCCCTCGAGGTGGTCACCTGTCCTTTTCCTCTACAAGAGCTTTCCCTCACCTTATGCCTGCAAATGTGTGTAAACACGTGTATGTGTGAGTGATGGATGCTCCGTGGTGGTCACCTATGTCTTCCCTGTGGACCCCGGCCCGTGTCACCAGCTAGTAAACAGCAGGCCAAATGCCATGGAGTCATGAAGACAGAGAGGGACGTAGAGCTTGAGGATGAAAAAAAGGGTGCGCAGCAGCTGTCAGAGCGAGGTGTTTACCCAGAGTGAGAGACTGACACACGAGTGAAAGATATAAACTGAGCCGGAGATGTAAATGAAAAGTGACATTGTGAGGCTTTGCACCACTTAGCATATTAATTGCAAAAGCCGGTTGGAATGTCTGTCTCGCGTGTAAAGAGGCGTAGAAAAAGGAAACAGTGTTTAAACCCTCACTGGAGAAAGTTGTGTGGAAACATGCTGAATAATTATCTCAATATCTAATAAGTTGAGCTATAAAAGGCAAATTGCTACTTACATGAATCTTTGCATATAGCTATGGTCCGTCTGAACAAAATAAGCTATTCAGTTTGCATATGTAAATATAACAACTGTCTCATACTAGAGGCCTAATTATGCATACTTTAACCTGTAATAAAAACAATATTTGTGTATTTTCAAAATCAATTATTTTGTGGTTGGAATTAAAGGGGAAATGGAGCTGTTTTTTTCCAATCCTTTCAGATTGCAAAAAAGGACAGAAGGGAGGATAAGTGGCCTTGTCTTTTTCATGTTTCCCTTTCCTGATGTGGTGTATACACCTTTTTGTGCATGTAAATGGTCTGCAAAGGCTCATATCCCAACATACTCCCCCCCTACCTGAAATGCCACAATTTGACTCCTTTGTTTATCACTATGTAACACTTGGGCTTCTATTAGCTAGCTAGAGCAGACTAGGCTCTGATTTCAGACAGAGGGTCAGAAGAGGTGCTGAAGCAGCAGCAGGATGACAAACATGTTAAAGCTTGCAAACGTATCACAGTAGAGGCACACAATACAATACAAATATGAGCAGACAATGAGCATAATAAGTGGTCTTTGAATAGGGCTTTAATGAGTGAAATGGCTGTGGTGTATTGCTTCCTTTATTAAACGGAACTAATCTTATACTTCACTGACATTCAAGATGACCTATCTATAAAGTACAGCGGGAGCATTTTGAACTCATACCCCTATAAAAACACATATGTCCTTCATAAATACTTTCTAGTCTGTCAGTTAAAGCATCTTTTTAACTCTACCTTATTACAATACTAGCATGCCTTATGAATGATGTTTTTTCTCGTAAGGCCATTAGAGCATATCAGGCTTTTTATGAGGGGGCTTAAAGAGGCAGGTGCTTAAGCTATGGGTGAGCACAGTAATATTTGGATGATCATGAGAAAAATAACACTTTAACATTAAAGCCAGTAAAACTTGTTCTAGTAGAAACATGATATATCCCATTTAAGTTGTATCATGTTGAACCTAACCCTAACTTTAACCCTAACACGAACCTGTAACAACTACTGACCAAGATGATATACTTTTCCCTAAATTGTTCCCAAAATCTTTAACATAGCACAGTTCAAGTAACAAAACTGGTGAAAACATCCGTCACACTTTACAGACTGGTACAACTTTGACCTAGTTGTCTTTGTATGACCGCAGGTTTTCTTTTCCTCTTTTGGACTTATAATACTTATGTGTTCAGATATTTTGCAATTAAAAATGTTGGTCCCCAAGTTGATGACAAAAGCTACCAAAAAAATAATCTAACATTTTGATACCATGGAAACCTGTTATATTGCATTATTGAATTGTTTTTCACGTTTGGCCTAACCACATTCACTGATGTTAAGGCACATGTTTTGCCATTGGCAGTCTCAAATGGACTTTGATTTAAAAGTTGTAATCCAAGTACAGATGGGTGATCCATTCACACACTCAAAACACTGGCTGCTCTCACCCCCAAACCACCTCCCTCACATGTTGTAAAGTGTGCAGGAGGAGGAAACTGGCTTAACACTGATTATTAACAAGCCTTTGCTCATAGTCATATGCTCATTAAAATACAGCAATGTTGCACATGTGGATGCTTGAAATCACCTTTGGATCCCTTTAAACTTTGGTGGGCTAAGAGACATACCGTTATTACATGTGTGCTTTAGAGCTGCCATCCACTCCTCATCTGTCCAATTCTTCCTGTAAATCAAATCCTTCCAGGCAATTACCTGTGATAACCACCTGAAGAAACAGAACAGGGGTACCCAGCTCATTGAAAAAAATGTGAGTAGCCATGCTGTCATGTTGAGGCTTGATTTATGTGGGTGGCCTGCTGGTCATAAGAACAGAATGTGCCCCTAACTGGACATAAACAAATATCTGAGGCAAAGGTAGTAAACACTGTGTGCTGCCATGGTATTTGTTGATATGACTCAACACCGGGTAGATAAAAAGACATACAGAGCAACAAATGTTTCTCTAGAGTGTTGATTGTTGACTGACAACTTAAAAAAAAATGAAATTGATTCTGGAAGGGAATAAGAGCAAATCTTCACATTGGATGGCTGCTGACTTGGCCAGCTTGTGACAGCTATGAACCTGAAGATTTATAAGATACAGTATGTGAAGAATTTTGACATTGCGAGGATTTTTGTTTTTTTTAATGATTTATTCCTGAGAGATTTTGTCATAAAAAAATTCTGCCCAGGTTGCCAACTGGTTTCTTCAGGGTTATCATGATTGCATATTCTATGTATAGATGCATAAATCCTCGAGAACGTTAACATTACCAAAGCAAAGAGGTCCTTGATTAACGATAAGCTAATCAAAGTCTTTACAGTATCAATAAATGGTAAGAAACATGAAAGAGAAATATGTCTTTTATAAAGTAAAATGGATTCTTGATTATGGCCTAACAGCAGCTAAATAACTTTAAGTCAAATATCCCAAAACATTATGCCAGGTGATTTATCCCAACTGGCTGTTCGAGTAGCTCTTTGAGTAGCACTATTTTCGAATAACATATTGAAATGTATTTTCATTTAGTTGGTGTTACAGGCAGTTCTTCACCGTCAGAGCAACAGGATCCTGCATCTAATTTTCAAACACAAAGGCCTGCCGACTGCTGTGGATTGACATTCATAGACTGTTAAAGGTTCAGTTGGTAACTGTTGTAAATCTGTCTTTTTAGTGAAATCAGTTAATCAGTTTGAGATAGAATAATCAAGCCTGATAAAGCCTGGCTAAGCAGCAAAGCCTAAATAAATAAAAATGTAATTCTCTCATGTTACTGCTATAGGAACATATCTGGAGCTGTTACCTCCGCGACCCTGACGGAAAAGCGGGAGAAGATGGATGGATGGAACATATCTATTTTTATAGATTTTTTTTCACATGCTTTTAAACCTACAAACATTTTGGAAATAAGACAATTATCCATGAAATTGCACATACATGGATATAGTCAGGTTTTGAATTTTCTTATGGATTGGATTGGCTTTGGTTGGCCTAGCTCTCCAGCAGCATTGTCCAAACATAGCTTAGCAACCGTAACTTGGTAGGTCTGCCCAGTGTCGGGTTCTTCCACACCAAAGTAGTGTACATGGGGCTCTAACAGGAGTGATACTTTGTGCATAAAGATGAGAGGACGGGATACTTTTTTACATTTACAAAGCCAAAGAAACAAGAGCACAAACGTATGAAATTGATTAAACAGTGTGTTTATGAGCTTTACCTTAAGCTAAAAAAGTTAGCATGTCCAATTCTAGCTTACAACTCTCAGTTTTTCAGGAATAACACATTCAAGCTGTTCAAGAATTCAGTTTAAAAAACACTATAAGACAACGGTGAAATTCCTTGGATTCAGCATAAATCATCAGCAAGTTAATATGCAGAAATTGTACTGTAGCTTTTATTCAGCAAATTCATGATATTTAGCATTAGCTCCTGCTGGATATTCACATTTACAATGTCATCTCAGCTGACAAAAACAATAGTTGGTCGCTGGATGACAAGTCTGTATTAATTAACTTTTGTATAAAACAGTAGACAAAAAAAAAAATTCAGGACACTTTTGAGACTTGGAATAATTTTCTTCACACACATTTTTATTTGCGCGGATTGAAAATGAATTTGCACTTACTGCTTGTTATACACGAAACAAAACCTAACAGGACCAAAGGTATCACCTATTTCATGTCTCTTTCAGATAAGATGCAATGGACAGTCGTGTTCTATTCAGTGGGGGAAAGCCACAACTCTGAGGAACTTGTCATTCAGCTGGAGTTGTTTACCCTTAGCATTCTTAAAGTATGATTTGTTGGAAAAATAAAGGATTGCCAGGAGACTGATGTGAGTTATGGGATGTCTCACATTTTGAAGTCCTGCCTGCTGTCGTCAGTTCAGTTGTGCAGGCCTGGACCCTGAATATGCATATGAATGTGTGTTTGTGTTTATGTGTGTGAGTGTGAGTGTGAGTGTGAGTGTGAGTGTGAGTGTGTGTGTGTGTGTGTGTGTGTGTGTGTGTGTGTGTGTGTGTGTGTGTGTTTAGACCCTTCAAGCCAATCCACTGCTGTTTTTCTCTTCATAATGGAACGAGCAGGTGCTTTAAGATGCTAATGTTTTACTGTGGAAAATTAAGACTAGAACACATAAATAAAAGTGTCAATGAACTCACTTTCAAAACATACTTTGATTTGTTCAACAAGTCAACAGTGTTCTTTTATCATGGCAAGAGGCTACAGCTCTTTCAAAACTGATCAAAAAAATCCTTATGATTTTGACATGCAATTGAATGACTAAATCAAATGCTATAGCACTCATGACAGCAATAGGAATTCTAAGAGATGTTAAAAATACATGTTACACATTTAGAAAAATACATTAAATCACTTTCTTTCTAATTCCAAGTCTATTTGTTAAATACAAATCCTGAGTCATGCATAATGAGTTCAGTTTAGCATTGAGCCTGAAGGACACGGCTAGCAGGTAAGCTAGAAAAGATAAGAAATACTGTCAAATTATGAGGCGATTTTGTTTGGATAAGATCAATGTGATTTGATGTACACATTACATATCAGAGATCTTTTGGACAAACTACAATTATTGTTCCCAGCTGCAGCTTGTGAAGCCAGGTTGCAGTTTTGCTTGCTTTACTGGAGCAATAGTACCAACATTTGCCTCCTGGCTGTTGTTCAACAAGATATTTTAAAGCACGGTACTCCAACACCCAAATTGACATTTGCCCAGGTAAAAGAATGATACTTAAAGGGAGTGTAGTGTGGTTAAAACACTTTGGAAACAAAGTAAAAAGATTCAAAGGCTATTTCTCTCAATCATGCTCAACTCTTCAATAACTCTTAGAACAAAAGCAAATGATACGTACCCAAATGTAAATGCAATGGGCAGTGTAATTAGTTTATACTTTTTCATATTTAACTTTACATGAGCAGTCACTAAAGCAGAAAACAGCTTTGGAGAGGCATCGTGAACCTGATGAACTCAGAGGAGGGGGCAAAACAAAAAAAGCTAAAGTGGGAGAGCTAATACGAAGTTGCGAATGCGCACACACACACGCACACACACACACACACACACACACACACACACACACACACACACACACACACACACACACACACACACACACACACACACACACACACACACACACACACACACACACACACACACACACACACACACACACACACACAGACTGCTTTTAAAGGTAAACACTTCAAGCTAAATGTTTTCCTCTCTTCGTCCTATAACAGGTTTCACCATGGGCTGCCTGGAAATTCATCCACTTCTGTTAAAGCAGACAGCTTCCTTGTAACTAGCTGTAATTGGCAGCCACACACAGAACCACACATGGAACACACACACATACACATACACACACACACACACACACACACACACACACACACACACACACACACACACACACACACACACACACACACACACACACACACACACACACACACACACACACACACACACACACACACACACACACACACACACACAGTATTGGCAGTGAAAGCTTTAACAAATAACATCTGGTCTTAGTTGTCTACCTTTCCATTGAATGAAAAGCAAAGAGACCAGCAACACAACAACATCAGGTCATGACAAACCATTCAACGTTGTTTCTTGGCACTTCAGCACTGGGCACAACCACTACCAGACCATGATGATTGGCCACACAGAGACAATTGTTTTTAACTTGAAAAACAACATCCTATTGGATATAAAAGGCATAATTGAGGAGTAACAGTAAGATGCAGATAAGAAAGATGAGGATAAAGAGGGTGGGATGCCCCAAGGTCTCTTAAAATATGGCTTTGCGTGAATGAGAAAGAAACAACCCTCCAATTTCGAGGTGCTTTCTCCCAATTTGTGATTGATGTGCGCGTTGCCAAGCTGCCATTTGCATCACGGCAGTGTAATTCATAGAACATTACATCTTTAGAGAGGCGAGAAATTGTTTTATAATTTGACAGAAGTGCATCTGAACAAATTGATAGCAGTTGCTGTGAGAGCGCTTTGCACGCCAACCGTGAATTTAGCCAAATGCGTCAATAACAGAATGAAACACCTTGTACAATTGCTGATGCAAAACCCATCAGCAGCTCTTGAGGCCGGGAAAGACAGCATATCTTATTTTACCATAAACAACTTGTCCGACAATTCTATTTATTTATTTTCTATATAGCATCAAAACCGTTACACCATACTGTATGTCTAAACCTGTAAGACCAGAAATCAATATTCGTGGTGCATATAGGAAAGGCCGAGATTTTGACATTTTAATTCCTTTCATCTCACTTCTTTTCTTCTGTTTTCTTATTGGCATTTCCCCTCATAAGTGTCCTTGATCGAGGCTCCCTTTCCTATAAGTGCTTCTGGAGGGTTCAGGCTGTCAGCCGTCTCACGCAACCAACTTCTTTCCTACGAATGTGTCAGTTCACACCGACTTGAGTGAAGCACTATCCCCATAGAGAGTTATTGAAATCAGGCCACCTTCTTTGAACTGAATCTACAACGGTCCATCCAGGCCAACAGTTTCTCATTTTCGGTTTGACTGAGGTGTCCAAAAACTAGAAAAAAATGTTTTTTGTGTATTGACATGACCAGTATGGTATTCCTCATAATAGACAGTGAAGGTCAAGCTGAAGAAAGTTCATTCAGCCACAGTCTGTTCAGCACAACAAGATATAAATGGACTTGGCATAATGGTCAGTTTGGGTCCGATGTGATTACATTTGTTACTTCTCTTACTTTTTAGAACCCATTTCTTTCTTTATTCACTCCCTATTGGGGACAACTTGAAATTCTTGGTTATGATCAATTTTGAAGCTTACTTTGTCCAGTGACTGTTTCCATTGGAAGAGGCCTCTCGGTTTGCCTTGCATTGTTTTTAATGTAGAACAACAATGGCAGATTGCATCTCGTCCCAAATTAATGTTCTATAACATTGTTTTCAGGCCTCTTTTTTCTCTGCACCACAGTGCTAGACTTACCAACCAGCATTGTCATCCCTAGACCCAGTTGCAACTTCTGTAGCTAAAAAAAAACAGCCTTTGTAGTGTGTTCTTTTTTTCCAACCATATCCCCCTATGCAACAGATATATGATTTATAATTTACATTTGTGCATGTTTTTGATTCTAAATGCCATACAATTGAGCCCTTACATTGTATACTTCTGTTTTATCTTCCTTTAATATAGCAAATGACGCATGTACAGTAGCATATCAATCTCACACACAACTAGCACATCTGGTTTATTTGAAGAACTGGCTACAGTGAGTCCATCGATTCTAACACTTTTGGACATTTCAGTCCAAAAAGTCTTGGATAGGTTGTGAGGTAAATGGTTTACGGTGACCTTGACTGGACAGAAACTAGAAAAGGGTTTGTTTGCTTGAATCAAAAAATACAGTTTCAGCTAAATTTAAATGTGAATGCAATGCAAACGCCTTCCTTCGCAAAGCATGCAAGATGTAAGAGCCTGTACACATTAAGTGCAGTGAGCCACAGGGTGAAGGTTGTGTGTGGTATTCACAAGAAGAGTAACACATCGACATGGTGAGTGATAAAGCAGAGCTGGAGGTGATGAGATAGTCCTGGAATGCTATAACAGATTTCTTTTTTCAGTAATTCAATGCCTGATTTACCGGCAGAGATTAGCCTCCGACACATTCATTAATCGTCTTTTTGACAATGCCCAAAGAGGTTCATCAGCTTTCAATTTAAGTTTCAGCAAAGGAAGCTTTGAACTGTAATCGGCAGTTCAAAGCTGTCTTAAGAAATTACCCAGCTGACTTGTAATAAAAAGAAAAACAACAGCTTATTTGTGCTACTAATTCTATGGGGTTGGTGCAAGATGTCAATGCAGTTTAAAAGTAGATTCCTTTCGTATATATTCAAGTCTTTGAGTACAGCCTTCTCCTGATTAGAATTCTCCAATCATATGACCCATGTGGTTCGGCTATTCAAGCCCAACTCAGAGGAAAGTGTATATCTGAGTAACCTCACATTGTCAGTGACCAACAGAAGAAACATATACACAAAAGAGTGTGTTCACACATGTTTCATTGTATGTATTAGGTAATTTCTTCATCCCAAAGACCAGCAGGTAACGTGAGACGTTTGCAGGAAAGCATTCTCCAGAGATGAGGTGCTTTCTATTTCCACACCCAAGCAATTAAAAGTATATAGTTAGGGGTCAATGATACAATTCTTGAATCAAACATTTCATGTATGAAAAGGTAGTATGGTCTCATAATACACAAGGCATCCTAGTCCGGCCATTATTTAAAAAAGTTAACAAATTCACTTATAAGACTTTTAATCTATGGTTTAGCAAATAAAGAGTTGCGATCCATTTAAAAAGATGACACCAAAGAAGCAAACATATGAAGATGTACAAAAATGAGAGACAATGACATCTTATTTTGTGGGGAAAGTGCATGTTCAGCTCTGACTTCATACACAGCAGTGGTTCTGGACATAAACTACGTCATAGTAACTTGTATCCAAACAAAGAAAAAAAATCTCCGGGTGGTTTGAGCCCACCCTTTTTCTAGTGTATGAGAGGATCTCCAGCATTGAATGTTGCAAAGATAAAAGCTCTGACTCCCATTTGTTAATGTTTTGACCGGAGCTCAAAGAACTCTGTGTTCCTGAAAGCCCTGGGTGGGGTCCTGGAGGGGGCTCCAACTTGAAACTTCGCAGCGAGATCCTTCATAGGGTTGGCAACAATAAAGAAACTTGGGATTAATAAAGTGGTATTTTGTTATCAAACAGCACTAATGGTGGACTCACAAACACCATGTACAATCGGGATGTAATGTTACTTCAAAAATGTACGTGGCAGCAGAGCATTAAGCCAAAGATCGATGATGAACATTGCAGTCCTAACATCAGATCTGAAACGGGTGTCTTGGACACTCAAGTAAGGAGAAATGCAGTGCTGTCTAACTGTTGACCACCTGTGGTAAATTGGATCAGATGATTGGGGAAGCTGCCAGACTTGATAAACCTCAATGTGCAGTGCAGGCAAATTGGGCCCATGTTCAGAGGACCATCAAGTTCTAAGAACGTTCCCTGAAATATAGGGTTGGCTCAGGACATTTCTGTATTTGGAAGGGTCAGCACCTCCTTGTTCAAGTTAATGGTATTCTGTGTTTGACTGCCACCTCTGGGTTGAAATGTATTAGCTGTCCCAGGGGAACGGTTTTCCAATCTTGGGGTACTGATTTGAATTATGGGGATGACCCAGGCAATATTGCTATACAGGTATTGCCCAAGATACAAGCATTCCAGGTATCTTTTCCCCCAGCAGTTGCCCCCCATAGAGACAAGGTAAGGAGTAAATATTTCCTGAGAGCTAGATCAGAATCCCTCGGCTTATGCAATAAAAAAAGCCAGCTGAGGTGGTCCAGACTTCTAATTTGAAAGCATTATGCCGACTTCCTATGGAAGTATTTTCAGGGCATCTGAGTAGGAAGGGACCCAGGGGCATGCTTAAAGGATTACATATCTCGTGTGGCATAGCCTAGAGATTCCTGAGTCGAAGCTACAATGTGGCTAGTTCTTCTTCTGCATACTGGACTCAGAAAATAAGCAAAAAAAGCTGGGTTTAGATACATCACCTATCTATGGAAATTACACTATACAATAATAAAAAAAATTAAAACAAATAATAAAAAAACCTTTTGATTGCTCAATATGAAGTGCCATGCTGCTTGACTGCAGTCAAGAGGAAGCAGGTGGTAAGGGTGAAGCAGTCGCAGCTTAGAGGAAGTGACTGGTGCTTAGAGAAGGCTCAGCCTGGTTTAGGTTTGGGTTGAGAAACACATGTTCCGGTCAGCCCCGGTGTCTGTATGTGTGATGTAGATAGGTGAGTAATGTGTTTATTGATTGGAATCCGTGTTCCACTGACCCTTCAGCAAACCTTGCCCTCGCTGGGTGATCAAAGCTTTTACATCATTGGATTGCTCACAGCTCAGGGGATGTTTGTTTTCACAGCGAGACTGGACTTAAAGCAGACTTCCTATTCATGAGGCTTCCACACATCTGCTGGGGTGCATATGCGTGTGTGTCTTTGTGCACTTACACTATGATCTCACCTTGTGTGCCTGAAGCTTGTTAAGGGAGAGATTACTGCACAAACAATCTGTTGTCAGCTCCAGATCTAGACAATTCCTGGATGCTATAATCATCAGCTGTATATATGTGGATTTATCTAACATTACATAACCACAAGTGAAATTAAAAATACACAAATGCAACCGCAAAGCCGTCAAAAAGTTTATGATCTGAGTATAAACAACACAGCTTTAGGGAGGTTTTGTAGAAATCACAGGGATATTCCTACATGTGTTTCTGATGAAGCCTTCGGAGAAAGTAAAGGGCAGATATTTTGTATTTTTTTTGTTTCTTTCACAGATGATCAGTAGTGTCCGTTCAGATGTTTTCCCGTAAATGGTTGCTCTGTTTTTTACTGTCTTTCTGGAATTCATAACGCAAACCATTTGGGGATAAACTTCTGGGAAGGAATAATACTTCAGATATTAAAGAAGAATCAAGCAGTTTCCAAGTGTGAAAAAATAATAATTTATACAGGGTTGGTGTGAACAATTGATGAAGACATTCTACTTTTATGTAATACTCTTATATATCAATTTAACTTTCCCTACTACTCACCAAACACAGCCTTTGCAGGTGGTGGAGAAGGGAGAGATACAGAGCAGTAAGATGGAAAATATACGGGGGAAAAAAACATTATAATGATTACATCTCTGGGTGTATCACTTATAGAGTATAACATTTGGACGGTATTTTAGAAAGTTGTCCTATTTTTTATGTCTTTGTTTTGTAGAAGTTTAAGTTTAACATCACATTTTAAAAACGGAACAGAAGATTTTAAACCATAACAAACCACTTTACCATAGCATATTATCTTGAAGGTCTCCTATTATGCTCTCTCAATATATAAAAAAACATGTCTCTGACGTGTTTTGTTCGAAATACCAAACAGATCATGGATTTTAGCATGTCCGCTATCCCTCTGTTTCAGCCCCGTTTTCCGAAAGTGCTGATTCTGTGACTGTTGCTTTAAATTTGAGCTGAAGCTGGCCACGCCCCTTTGGAGCGTAATGATCTCTCTGTCTGAAGAGAGAAGTTTCTAATGGTAAAACTCAGCTAACGCTGCCGTGATTAAACGCCATATTATGTTCCAAACCACATGAAGCATTATTTCTGAAACACTTCTCAGTGTTTACCACTAGAACAGAGACATTATATGTATTATATAAACAACTCTAAGTCCCTCCTGCAGACATCCTGCTGAACACACAGACACACAGAGGTGCTGCGGAGGGGATTCAGCTGGCGACTGTATGTTGGGGACGATAGGTTGGGAGCCCACATTTCGGTTATGACGTCATATCGGCAGCAAATCTGGATCAGCTCGTTTTAGAGATGTGGGAAAGGAGGAAAAGACAGGGTTGTATTTTCTGACACTTTGTGTGTCTCCTTACAAACCGGGGACACATAAAGACAGGAAAAAGTGCATTTTGCATAATAGGGGACCTTTAAAGTTTAGGATGGTTGCAAGCAGTAACTTATACACCATTAGGCCCATATATCTTCCGTAATTATATATTTCCTCAATTAAAGCACAGTGAAAACACATCCATGTGTTGTGGTTGATAGACTCCTCTTAAATATTCGATGGGGATGATTCCTTTTGAGGAATACTACCACATTACACAATTACATACAATTCTGTCAAAGGATCATTAAAATGATGCAGAGATACGGCAATAACTTTCATCATAACTCCTTATTTATTAAGCTGTAAAGAAGGATGTCGTGAATCCATGGTGCTGGGGTTTCATTGTTCCTTTGAGATAAGGAGTTGTCATAGACTTTAATGGTTAATGCTCCTCCTGAGCGCTATACAGTGTGCTTTAAACAGATATGGTTGCCTAAAAACCGGGTACATTTTTCATCACACAAATGCAGTTTGACCCATGATTACCCCTGTGTAGATGCCTTTTGGAACAAATTAAAATCTTAGATGAAAGAAAACCAGAAGAATTAGGGAAATAAAATAAAATAAAGATGACGTTTAAAAAGGGGCCAGCTGGATGAAGTAGAGAAAGAATGAGAAAGAGGTGGTCGGAAAAGGATTAACAAAGAAAGGAGATAAGAATTTGAGGAGGATAAAGGCAAAGAAGAGGAGGAGATGCGAGCTAATATGAGGGAGTGTTGAAGGAAAAGCAAAGGGAAGAGAGGCAGCCAAGGGGAGATCTGCGAAGGATTATACATCAGGTCATGTCAGCTTGATCCTCCGAGATGACAGAAGACTGACAGCTGAATTCAAAACCACGCCATACAGCTGGATTTTCAAGATCTTTCCATCTTTTCCGACCTCGCTCCTGTCTTTCTGTTCCCTTCTCTGTTTTCCTCATTCCTCTTGGTGGTCATTTTCTCCCTTTCCCTCCTCTTTTAGTAACTCAACACAACATCCAAGCCTGGCCACCTTTCGCCTGTGTGTTCACATTGGGGTGTAGTCGCCAACGTAATCAATCATCTGCATACATTGAAAGCTCCAGTCATACATTATGTGTTTTTCTATTTTCATTTAATGCAGCTCTGGATAACTTTAACTCAGTGTAATTAGAGTGCTGCAGGGCAATTTCGCACATTGGAGAGTCCAAATGGCTCCGAGGGGGAGCTGTTAAAAGTTTCAACACCCAACGATTGTGGAATGTGATCTTAGTAAACCGTGTTATCCTCTGACCTACAGTATGCGTTGTCTTCTTGGTGTCTGGCGCATGTAAAGGAGGTAGTTCAAGTATATCTGCAAGTCATGACTTTCTCTGGATGCCCTGCTCATAGCTCTTAAGGAGGACTTTTTGTTTGTTTGGATTTCAATACGTCTCTCACAGTGATGATTTGATAGCCATCAGCAAACTTTTTCTTGTATAAAGAGGGGTCAAATCTGTGTTTCCATCATCTGCCTAAATGAGGGAACTTGTTTTCTTTTGCAGCTACACTTTGGGATTCAGGCCAAACTGTATATTTAGCATGCACTTTAAGTGCTGGCATAAAATAAATAATTTCTTAAGTTTGGTACGCACTGCTTCCAGCACTTCCTTACACTTTCCGACAGAAACACAATCTTCACCTTGTCCTCTTACTTGACTTTTGGGCTGATTATTATCAAGTGCCAGCGATTGTGAAGTAAGTGTACACTATTATAATTATTTTTATTAACTAGGTGTTTTGGCCTTGATTGGAAAGATTAAGGGGTGAAGTGACAGAATAAAACCAGGGGGATAGAGAGACACAACGGCTACCAGAACCGGCAATTGGAATGAAATCCAGGATACAACGGTTAAGTGGAATATGCAATATGTAACAATATTTAAGCCTTTATCAATATCTTTAACTTAACAATGGAGCATACTGTTTTTTTGACAAATGAATACAATTCCTTAGCTGTATGGAGTGGCTTTTATCTTGTTGATTTTGTTTTGCAGCCTTCAAGTTAAATAGAATCTTGTGTCTCTCATCAGCCATGATTCCATCTGAATAGAATAGGTCTATTCAATCTCTTGTACATTATATGCCCAGAACAAAACTGCGATAGGGATGCTGCATTACAAATGTTTAGCAGTAGCTGACCATTGCCGATCATTAACTTCTCACTGATGACATTAGTGCCTTGGTTTAGGAAACGCTGTTGAAGTGCTTAACAAGCCACCCAGTTGCAACACTAACCAATGCACAAACATCTTAAACCCATCATCAACCTTCAGCTGCAGTGTACAGTATGTGCAACACAAGCATCTGAGTCCCCAGTTGACCGGAGTGGGAGGACAAGCATGCAGGAAATATACGTTTTATCTATAATTTTAGAAGTTTGTAACTCTAAAGCAGCAAATGTTTTGCAAATCCCAGAACTTTAAACCAGTTGTTTTGCAACTTTGCAAAATCATCGTTTTTTTTTCCTAAAAAGCACCTCATATAAAATGTTTTTTCCCAAAAGATGAGCTTTCATGTACTTTAACTTCAGCCAAAATGAATCTGGAACAGTTGGATTCTCCCGTACTGCAACCAACAGAACAAACAACAAATATCCTCGAATGATCCCAAAGTCAAAACAGCTGCCCTTCACTTTGAGCAGCCCTGATCCGATGTGGAGGTCTTTTGCAACACTGGGTGGACTTTATTCATTGCCAGCATCAATGTGCTGCGGCAGAAAGGTACAGGACTTTTGTCTTCATTGGACCAGATTCTAATCTCTCACGTACTGCATCTAACTTTATGAAATAAAGTATTCCAGGCATAGCCGAGTATTATAAAATAATAGGAGTGACTGTGACAAACACAGTTTTATGACATAGACACACGTATATCTTAAGGCTCAAAAGGCGCTATTTAGAGCCATTGTTTTGTTTATCCTATTTGAGCTACCGTGTAAATGGTGGTGCAACAAACAATAGATGAACTTATGAAATAACCTTTTCTCTATGTAGAAGGGCTTATTCTCAGCTCACAAAAACACAACCATTCATAGTTTCAGGTGATTACACACTAATCAAAAACAGAGTTACGAATATTATATTCTGTTACTGCCAACAAATACTACTGGTACTACTACTGGTATTCACTTGCTGCCGTTATGTTAGAAAATAAATCTTAGTAGGCAAAACAGTCAAAAGATATAGTCGTGCATATTATATATAAAAAAGGTATCTTGAAACCCCAAAACTGCCCAAGTACGATGACTGAAGTAGTTGTTAACTCAGCTACTTTTACAGATCAATGTCATGTATTGCCTTAAAAGGAGAATGTACAGAATGGGGCTGAAGGCAACAAACAAGTAGTCTGATACATTTGTCCTCTGCTTCAGCGTGATGAATTACATCTCCCTGGCAAATGGTTTGTCTGTGTGTTTGTTTTGAAGCAATTAATGAAGTGACTGGGGTCTGTTTTCCACTGAGCATGGGACATAATAACAGTGCCATTCTTTAGGGCTAGTGATTAGCTATAGAACTGGTCTTACCATTTTCAAAAATGATCCTTTGTTTGGAGCTGAGGGGATAGGACATTGTGCAAGAAAGTAACCTTCATTAGTTGAATGAGGACGCTGCATGACACCATGGAAACTCACATCTTATTGTGCAACAGAACTGGTAAACTGGAAAAGATCAGCACCACAGAAACAAACCAGTAAGTGGAATATTCCTGTGCCCTTTTTCGCTCATTTGTTGCCCAGTACCATGGCACATTTCCATGAAAACACTGCCATAACTTACATGGGAATTACAGCATCTTGAAAGATACAAGACCTTCTGCTGTAAAACTGTTTATCTGATTGGATTATTGCTCACTTTATCTGCTATATCAAACACCAACTGACAAAGAGACGTCAGCAGGTTATTTAAAAAGTAATGACTTCATATTTACTGATTGCAGTTGTGTCACAAAGAAATGAAGTCCTTTCATTATGTCTGATCATGATTAACTCTTTCCAAAAGCTGTAAACTTTGATGTGGAACCAGAGTACTTTTTATTCTGATTCCTGAAAGAGGTATTTGGTTTTCTGATAAGAACTCTTTTTAACTTTGTAAACATTATATCAAGGCACTGCAGCGCTAAAATGCTCCCTCCACCACAGACAGTCACGCCGGATCCAAGAGCCTCCACTGATTTCATTTTCTCTGTTTATCGCTCCGACAGCACAGATTAGGGGATGGGACAAACATTTGTTTTATTGGGCTAAGGAGCACATTGGTTAGGGCGAGCGAACAGAGATTATTTGTTCAAAGGGCACAGGAAGAAATTATGTTCCAAATTCCAAAACAGAAGCTAAAAGGTCAGTTTGCCATTAAAGTGATATTTCATTGTTACTTGCAGAAATCTTTCTCTGCATTAAGGTAAAAGTCGCTATAATTCCACTGATGAATGGTTCCATTTCTTTCTTGAACACAGACTGACATTAAACCATCCAAAGTGGGTATCTGCCACTGGACCTTAAATCTCGAGGCGCCTCAAAAGCCTGCCAAAAAAACTGTAAATGGACATCACTTTGGAAAAATGAAATGACCACTAAAGCTGTGTATCAGCTGACTAAGAGCCTGCAGGTTGGTCATGATGCTCTGACCTGAAGAGACTTGTTTGAAGATGTGTTTAAAGGTCAACTATTATACAAAATTTATTTTTTCATGCTATTTATACATAAATAAATGTGTCCCCTCTGTGGTAAGAGATTGGGAAAGTTTCAAGAAAAAAGATTCTCTCGCTATTTGTCCTGATCCATCTCAATAAAAACTTGTCTAAAAATTAGCTGATCAGATTTTGGCCACTTTGTGATGTCCCAAAGTGTTTTGGGGTTGTGTAACCATTAGCCAATAACCAACCAAGGTAACACCCACCCACTTTATCGCCTGAATCCCCTTCTAGAGCACAATTGTGTTTTTTTAAACCAAAAATCTCACAGAGGGGTGTGGCCAGCAGCAGCTCATTTGCATTTAAAGCTACACAATCAGAATCAGCACTTTCGAAACAGGGCTGGAACAGAGAGATATATGGCATGCACACACTTCAGAGTCACGGTTTGCATATATCTGAGAGCCAGAATATATTTTTGAAAAAGAGTCAAATAGTGGACCTTTAAACAAATAACCAATCCAAAAGGAATAGTCTACCCAACAAGTGCACAGTGAGTAATAATACAGTATAAATAGTGTCTTAATATCTAATATTAATTGCGAAATGTACTGTATGGCAGCAACTGATGCTAACACACCTTTTTTTGGTAACTCTTACATAATCATACTGTGACATACCATGGACACATTCAAAACCCTGGCTGCAGGGCAGGGGTTCTACAATCTTAAGATATGTAGCCACAGCAAAAAAAGTATTTTCACAACCACACCTTTGTGGAACCTGCTATAAATGTGTATCATTCGTGGGTACTCACTCACACATCACCATAACAATGTCATTATTTCCTTCATCAGTAAAATATTTCAACTAGATATGCATGGATGCCGAACGTACATCCCCAGAGCCGTAGTGGACTAAAGAAATATATTGAAGTTCCATCCGATCATGTTTTTAACTGTTGCATGCCTTTGAATCCCCAATATATGAAATATACTTTACTGCTTACAATGCAAAACGAGAGTGCCTCTTATTCCCTTATGTACAGAGTTAACACAGCTCCATTGAAATGAGAAGTAAATGTTTTTAACTAGTTTTTTTATACAAGTCTGAAGCTGAAACTTTAAAAAACAAGACTCTATTAAGTTATGTTATGGTACAAGTTTATTCTCTGAAGAGTATACAATCCCTTAAAGCTGAAAACGAGCATTACGGCTGAACCTATAGCTCAGTCTCACTATAATAACACTATTGAAACAAATGCTCATCTGCTTTCCACTCCCATCTGAATCTGCCACATTGATTAATGATCCTCAGTGTTCTGACTAATGCAGTTTATTCTCTCATTAAGCTACAACAAACTTTGGTACTCACAGGGAACTGTAACAGTCTGCATTATGGATTAGGTCATTAGTGCTAAAATAAACTGGCCTTGTTTTGCCAGCTTCCTCTCGTATATGTCCAGTTTAATAAGCTGTGCGCTCCGTTATGGACGACATAGCTACACACACTCATGCTGCTCCTGTGGCTGCTTATATGATTTCCTGCTTTTAGTGAAAACATGAGGGAAAACATAACTAAGCAACAGAATCCATGTATAACCCTAAAAAAAAACATGCTTTGAAATCATTAAAATCCACTGTTGTTTGGAACAAAGCAAAGTTCTTTGTACTTTTTTGTCAACATTTTTTGCACCACTAAAAGCACAAAGTACAATGAGAACAATGCCTATACACAGCTCACAGTCGATCATTTTGTCAAATCTGTTTTAGAAATCAGTCTAATCAATTCATCAAAAATATTTTTAATAAATTATTCAGTTTTCCATTAGAATCATTACTGGTGAACACCATCTAGTGGAGGCCTTCAAAACTACAACTGAATAAGGCCTTTCACAACAAATATTAAAAACTGGGCACGTCTGTAAAGTTGTATTGAATACCTGTTTAAGATGATTACTGGTAATGATGAGCTAATGTATTGCTAATTTTCAAGAAGTTTCCCAAATCACAGGGCTCGCTCACTCAGTAAAAGTTTGACTTCCAATCGTTTCCTATAACAACACCAACATAAGGGGTTGATGCAGTGAACAAACTGTGGTACTGCAAAATGACAAAATCTGTCCTTTTTCAACATTGGACAGAGTTTTCTTCCATGTGGCAGACTAGATAAAACAAATTACGCTTATGTGGCCACATGGTGCTGACAAATTGGCGGGTTTATGGTTCAAGCCAGAATAAATAACGAACACTGGCCAGCAGCTGCCCATACAAATCGAGGCCAAGCGACTTACTCATTACCCATCTCAAAGTGGTACACAACCAAAATGTCAATACTCCCACTTGCTGGTTCAGTGACAGTTGATACCAAACTGGCATCTATGGTTACCTGGCAACAATACCCTTTCCTCACAATTTTCCAACTGTTCCTTGTTTGTAATCAACAGTCAAACCCATAATGTGTGTAGTTATGTGGATGTACCTGTCTCAACTTTGGAGTGATCTGTCCTCTCCGTCACCTTCTCCTGGCTAATGAGGTAATCAACGATGCGCACGCCGATTGGTGGCTCAGTGTGGTTCCATTCCATGATGACCAATGAGCTGCTGGGCTCGTAGGTGTAAGACAGCTTCAGCCTGGCACAGGAATGAGAGAGATGCAGAACCACGCCACTGAGTGAAGGAGTCGTCAGCAAAGTGGTCTCATCACAGTAATTGGCTGCTAACATTGTGTTTTGCAAAAAAATGCAACCTAATAAAAACACTTTTGTTAACAATAACAAAAGCTATTTTACTCATTGACGTCTCACTTGGCTTACTGTACAGCGGTGATGAGAAGTATAACACTGGTGGTGTTGAAAGAAATTGAACCGCGTTGATCACAATAATAATCATGATTAATCACATGTTTAAAATACCCGAGGTTAACAAACTAAATACACAAGTGGTGATGTAATAATGAAATGTATGACAAATGGCATGAAGTCCAAAGATTTTTTTTACAATCTGCTAAAGCATGGAAAGGGCA
This sequence comes from Eleginops maclovinus, assembly GCF_036324505.1. NCBI lineage: Eukaryota > Metazoa > Chordata > Actinopteri > Perciformes > Eleginopidae > Eleginops > Eleginops maclovinus. Next base: position 9,638,758 of record NC_086354.1, read on the forward strand.
GCTTTCACAGAGAGCCACTTTGGTTCCCCTATGTATATTGTGCACAGGGCATATTATCTCTGACGCTTTCATATTCTAAGCAGTATGTTTCTACACTGGTTTCAGATATTTCCCGCTCCTGGTAGGAGTGAGGTAGAGTTGGGAACATGTTGATGTCTAGTCGTCTCCAGTCACTTTCTTTGCTGCTCTGCAATTCACGTTAAAAATGTGAGTTGGAATTATGGGAAGATGTTGGGTACAAACCTTTTTGATCATTTATTTTTCCAGATCAAATATGGGGTTAACACATTTACAAGTACAGCCCTAATTAACACCCATGTATGCAATGGTTTACATGCTAACCATTCAATACAGCAGTTTATTTCATTGATTAGCACTTCCAATACTGACAGGTTAAAAACATCGGCCACCACTGAAATCACGAACGTTATTGCTAAATGAACCCATGGGTGAAAACATCTAACACCCCCCACCCATCCCGCATTCACTTTTCTCTCCATGGCTGTAATATTACGTTGCAAAAAAATCGGTATTCACATACATCACAATGTCACATTACTTGACACCATGAAATGGAGTTCTGCCAGTGAAATGATGGATGGATTGTGTTTGAGAAACGTTTATATTTGAGTTACTTACAAAGGCTGTGGAAGTGGGGCACAGGTGGGGAGTCCGTCTGTGCCAAAAGCGCTGGAATCACAGCGACACCAGTCATCGATGACATCACCTTTTCCCGAACACCATAGCATGCTCATCATCGCCTCCTGGAGAGACTACGAAGAGACACAAAAAGTGGAATCCGAATTAAAATCTAATTATAAATGAGACAAGTGTTTAATTAATTAACAATTACATTTTTATGTTTTAGTTGAGATCTGGGTTACAAAAATCCTTTCTTTATCCATTGCAAACATGTATTCACACCCTTTGTATATTATCACATTACGTAAGTAAAAGCCATAAGAAAGAAAACATTATTCAAAATGTTGCCTGTGCATTATGTCAATAACAGCAGTCACACACTACTAACAAACAGCCTTTTCCGATAACAGCATCTGTCACCCTTCAGGATGAAAGCCTGACCCCCCCGGGAGCATGGACAGCACCGTATCAACCTCACTTCCTGCTAGAGGAGAAGCTGTAACAACATAAGCTATCTATGGACTCAAATAAATCACAGCACAGTATGGCAGATTATGGCACAGCATGCTGCCAGCAGAGTAAGACATGATACCCAAAAAGGAAAGGACTTTCACTTTCTGTGATGTCTTCCATTATGAGGCCAGAGTTGTTTTTTTTTGGCAAACACCTGTTTTTTTATTGCAGAACTGTAGTACAATGATATTATTAGCTTCAAATGGCAAAAAGGCAGTTTACATGACAAAAAATGATGGGAAAATGTTAAATCTAGATGAATTGACTTAAACTTAAGTTTGTTTTCCCCATTTTGTAACTTAGGAAGTCAAAATTGCTTTGATTATATCTTATATTATATCTAAAATGTTTAACATATAATAAAGTGCACAGAAATAGTACATGAATAATCACAGCTATCTTGTCGGTCAACAAAATATACAGCGACCCTCTCAGTCACACCTCATACAAATGCACAGGTGTTTTGTTTTAACAATGAAGGCCTTCCATATCCATGTAACGAAACTCATCGAACCAATATCAATCAAACAATAAGAATGACACCTTTTGTTGCTCCTACACTATTCTAGTTGTCAATAAATAATTCCTTTAATATTGCACAGTTCAGGAGAAAGATGCAGCCACAGAAATGTATATATTGGATTCTATAAGACATTTTCAGGCACCAGTCTGTCCCAGATTGTTAAGGAGAAACACAGTACCTGATAGGTCTCGTTGTTGGACACCAGTTCGTAGATAGGTGCAGCCTTGGTGATCTGCAGCAGGACAGGCTCAGACTGCTGACGCCCTTGCGAAGTCCTCGGGCTCATGTGGCAGAGGTGGCAGGAACGCGGGCACTGGCCTTGGCTGTTGCAGTCCATGCGGACGCCGGCGGCCATGCGCTTTGCACCTGTGTCCAGCAGACTGGCGATGTAGGCGGGGTAGGTCAGCGTCCTCGGCTCCTTCTCCCGCTCTTCTGACTCCTCGGAAGGCGAGTTACCTGATAGACAGAAGGAAATTGTTCAAATAAGATTATAATGCTTCTGGCTCCCTTTAAAGACGGTTTCATAGATAAAACAAAAAGGGATTTATACAACTCATGTTGTATCTTACTTAAGTGTAGCAAAACCTATCAGGTATGAAATTAATTGGTAGATGCTTCAGTCCAAAATAAGACCAATTATTTCAAAGATTTTCAGTTTTTGAGCCATGACAAAGGCTAAAATATGGCTTTTAAGGCTTGTTTTCATAGCGTAGTCGATTGCTTGAAATACCTTTTAATACTGTGACAGTTGTTGATCACTTGCAAGCAGTGAAGAATCTATGACGGTATTCAACATTAAAATAAAATGCTTTTTCATATATACTCACACATGCACTATCTTCAACATATCCCCAAATGATTACACTTATAGCTGACATAAAGAAGGTATGCAAATGTATCAAGGCAATTATAACAAAATTAACCTATTAAAAACAAATCGAAAACATCATGTATACAACTATGACAACAACGATGAGGTCCATGTTCCTCATTAGGACATTAGGGCTGAAACTGAGATTTTCTTCCAGTCATTAGAATGATTGCAAACATATAAAGCATCAGAAAGAGTTCAATGTCCCCTGTAGCAAAGAAGGTGAATGGGAAGGCCTTTACTGAACAATGAAACATTTACTATGTTTTTATGGGCTATTATTGACCTTAAGGATTTTTTCCCCCCAGCTCACTTTATAGGGCTTGATTCAACCCCTCGAAAACATTACGAGTAAGATATCGTATAAAAGAGTAAGATGAAACATGATATTCCCCCGATCTTTCTTACAGTAAAGTTATTTTTATAAGAAAGGAATATTTCAGTGAATGCAGAAATGTATACTTGAACAAACCGGCTTAGGTACTATTTATATATATTTGTCATATTTTTTTCGAAAGACTGGAACAGAGACACTATGTTTGGGTCAAGCCCGTTGTCTGGTTTGTGTATTTTTTTCTCATTTAGTGTGACTTTGTTATCATTGATATGTCACCTATACAAAGCAGAATCAGGTATTTTAAACATAAAGGTGTGTCCCAGTGTGGTAAGAGATTTAGAAAGTTTCAGGGTAAAAAATGATCTCTCTATCTCCTGATCCATCTATTTAAAAAACTGTCTGAAAATGATCTAGTCGGATTCGGCCACGTTGTGTCACAACTGTTTTTTGGGTTGGGGCACTAACCAACCAAGGTAACACCTGTCCACCTTATCACCTGAATCTCCTCCTAGAGCAACATTGTGGTTTTTGTTGCCCAAACACTTGTCGGGCAGCACCTCATTTGCATCTAACGCTACATATACAGAATCAGCACTTTTGGAACAGGGCTGAAAAAGAGGAGTATATGGCATGTTACAATGCATGATCTGTTTGGTATTTCAAGCCAAACACTTCAGAGAAATGTTTTGTGTATATCTGACAGCTACAATATATTGTTTAAAAACAGTATTACCTTTAAATATGTGATACAAATGTTATTTTCTTCCAGTCAGATTGTGAGAAGTTCGAGAGCACTGAGAGAGGGAAACATGCTTAATGCAGCACTTTGATGCTATTTCTCCTTTTTAAAAGGAGGAATTTTTCCAATTACCATTTGAGGAGACTGCTTGGCTGTGAGAAAACAGAGGCAATTTAAAAGCTCAAGCACCAATTAGGGAATAGGCTTGTTGTGCGAGCTGCCTTTGATGGAATACATCTCAGGTTTATGAACCATGGGCGAGCACAGGAGCCAAGGGACCAACACGTGTGCGCGAGTATCAAGGTAATTTTTCTAAGAATAATTTAATACTTTTTGTTGCACAACACTGTCAAATTGATCTTTTGCACTTTACTTTTTCTTTTTATCCAAGGTACCCTATGTTTGATTCTGTTTATCCTTTGTGTGGTTTGAGCTTTGTAGGAATAGGAACTAACCGAATAAAGGTAATTGTATTTATGTAAATTGGGATAAACACACAAATCCTTACTTAATACTCAAAGTCAAAAAAGTCAAATACATTCCTGCATTTAAGAATTTAACAAAAACAACATTGCTGATAATGTAAATAATAAAAATAAGCAGAGAAATATGAAGGCCATGCATAGAGCATTATAATATCTCCATGGATTACCATAATGATTGCATTTAAAGGTAAACAAGTGTGTGTGTGTGTGTGTGTGTGTGTGTGTGTGTGTGTGTGTGTGTGTGTGTGTGTGTGTGTGTGTGTGTGTGTGTGTGTGTGTGTGTGTGTGTGTCTGTACTTGAGTGTATGTGACGTGCCATTAAAAGGAGATTAAGAATCAAAGTGCTGCAACAACAATTTTCAGTGTTTACTTTTGCGTGTCAGTAATTAACGCCTCGTTGATTATAGCTCATAGCACACGCATTTTTTTTTGTCGGACAGCTGTTCATTCTCACTGGTTTTCCAAAAACATCAACATTAACAATTTTCAGTTAATTTCTGCTGGTTTAAAGGTTTATGAAGTTTCTGTCTTTCTTCAGGCATTCTGATAAGATAAATGATGCAGTTTAAAATGAAAATGAAAAATGAAAAATGTAATCGACTTTGGAAACTAATCTATGAATACAACAAAAATTGTCAACTAACTACTTCATAATCAATTTTTAAAAATATGTTCACGCAAAAAAGGCAAAGGGTTATTATTAGTACCAGACACATTTATGCTCTCCGTAAAATGGTACAACGGTGTCAGTTTGAGTTTGTTTATGATTCGATATTTGAGCACACATATTGACACACTAGAACATAAGCTCTGAAGCACCAAGGTATACAACTGACACAACATAAAACAAAATAGGTACTAATTTTTCAGAAATAAATCAGCACAAACCACTGGTCCCTTTGTGATTCTGCAGATACAGACCATGATGTACCTTGGCTCTTTATTTAAATTGACTAACACAGCAAACCAATAGGAGAAGGGGGGGGGGCACATAACAACCCAAATTAACCAATAGTGCAAACAAAGACAAAAAACTCCTGACCTAGGCAGCGTTTGTCAGGTGTAATGAATAGATGTCTCCTTTAATAACATGGCAGCTTCCAGAAACAGTAACAGTGTGGATCCATTTGCAGTGTACATCTGAATCAAAATCCCACAAAATATAAATATTCCATGTTTTATAATATTGTTCATTTGTAATCCCCTCACTATTTGGGAGTCTATTTGCATGCCGCTGGTTGTTGTTTACGTCCTTGACGATGTAAGCATGCAGATCAAGGCCTTGTGATTGGGTCACTGAGACAAATCGACTGATAAGCCCTTACCGATCAGAGGAGGCTGTGGGTAAATGAGGTCTGATAGAGGGGGCGGGTCACGTAGATAGAGGGTGAACAATACAAACTGGTTCATCTCGACCCCTGGGTGGCATTGGCGTGTGCGAGCATAACATGTCTGAGTAGACGCACTCTGAAGAAGAATAGGCTTTTAAGTAAATCAATGAGAAACAGAAAACACCTAGGAAGAAAGAATGCTATCTAGAAACCCTGTGATTATGTCTGGATGCAGGATACAAAATATCTGTATTCACCGACTGCTTCTTCCGTATGTTGCCAAGGATGTCAATGTCCTTGCACTCCTGACCGGCCAGACTTTAATCTGTCAAACTGGCTCTCTTCCCACTAATCAGCTCCCATCATTCTATCTTTACTTGCCACCTCCCGGCAGATGGAAATTAAAAGTGGCAGTTACATTAGGACAGCTGGATGCCTTTCAGGGCAAAGAAGATTGTCAATGATTAGTTCAGTTTAGTTTTGGTTTAGTTCAGTGTCAGCTGGGACCGCAGGGGGATATTGAAATGGATGAGCAGCCCAGGCTAAAGACACCTAATGGCTAAATATATACAATATATTATCACAGCCTGACTTTTCCTCCAAATGTACATTTTAGGGGCTAAACAGATATATTATGTAAGTTCACAAAGCAAGACTATAAGTGTATAAAAAATAAGGGCACATTAATTAACTTACAAACCAAAAGTTAAACTCTTAAGCATGAACGCACACGCTAAGTCCAATACAATCTACTCCAAAATTAAGTTGGATATGTCTGTTGAAAGACAAGGTTTTATTACAAATATTGTGATGAACATACACCTTCTATGGTGTGATAATAAACATCACTAAGTGGATTTGCCCTCCACTTGTTTTACTACATGTAAATGCATTCTATTTGAGGAGATTAACTATACATATATTTTGTATAAAGGCTTGTGGCCATGGTGGATGCAGTTAGGCAAGCCTGCTCAAACATTTGATTTGATCCTCCTTAAATTGATGTGTTTGAAGATGACAGAGATGAGCTGGTGTCCCATGCTTAATCTTTTGTACTGTAAATCTTGGAATCTAATACATTCTGACTTTGATTTTGTTCATAGTCTTAAAGGAGGGGCTCACTGGGTTCAAAATCAACCATTCGCAACTTAAAAAAATAACACGACAGGAAAAGGAAAAAAGGCTATGAAAACACAATGACTAACAGTACCCATTAAAACCACACAAGATCTGTTTATAGATGTGCCATCAATGGACACAACTGCAGTCATTTTGCAAGACAACTCTTTTTCCTTTGAACGCAGAGGAAACCTGGCCTTGCAGAACTCTTGTTAAAGCCTCTTATAGAATAACAGACAAACTTCAGGAGTCGACTCACCCCACCAGCTCCTGTGGTGGAGAGTCGGTGGGGTATCAAACTCCTGAGCTCGAGGACTGATTTATTTATTGACAGGCCGATGGCAAGGACAAAGCTTGTCTCAGGTGGCTATATGATAAGAAGTGGCCTTTTAAGTCTTAAACTGACTCTCAAAAATCATATTGAATCCCAATGCACATGCATCTTCTGCAAAAATGGAGGTAGTGCATTCAGGGACATGATGTTGCAGGATAATACATGTTTTTGTAGATAAATGTTGCCATTCCAACTCCGTGTCTTCCCAAGGTGAATCATGGGTTATTGCTGTGAGGTAAAAATATTCTTCTCAAATACTTCTCCTGTATTTTTCTGTCACACAAAAGAAAACAACTTCTTCTTTGAACTTCACTTAACATCCTTCTCCTTGTGTGATTCTTAGCTTTCCTTTGTCTCTTTTTGCGTCTCATCTCCCTGATTCACTCACTCTCTTATCCTGTTAAAAGCACATCTTTCACAATGCAAATACATGTGTGGTAGGTGTGAGGCAGGATAGCTGTGAGATTATCATCCTTTTTTGCTTCCATTTCCTAAAAAAACAAGTAAACTATTGCTTTCATCTCACATTTCCCGACACTTTCTCTGCTTTTGCATTCTTCTAATTACTCTCCTTTACTCACTTTATCACATCCCCCTTTTTATTTCTGTCAGTTTATGGTTCTCTTGATGTCTACATGGTGAATTCACACATTTAATCATCTAAAGCATCTAAACTGCTGTCAACTTCAACCCTCGCACACAACACACTCCTGCTTTATGGGGAGCATAATGACTAGATGTGTATTGGTTTGAATTGAATAAATCACAAGGAAAAGGCACACACACAAATATGTGAAGAAACCAACTTTGTGTGTTGGTCTTCCTCTTTAAAACTGTGGAGGCTTCTGCTAATGAAGTAGAGCAGGTTGTCCACCACTAGGAAGATACTGAACCCCACATATTTACATGAAGGCACAGCTATATGTGTGGGGGTGTGTGCAAATGGTAATTACATTGCATTCTGATAGCCAATTTAGAAATTATTTCCAGTGAATAAATGTGTAGGAGAACATGTTAACATTGTTATAGCACTTTGAAGGTGTCAAAAGACTAGTGAGGCGGTTTATACAATAAATGCACACCCATTCACACCATTACTCCAGGGTGCAGTGAAGGTAAGGGTTAACATTTCAGGATATTTATCACAACATAAGGCCTGAAAACCAATCTTTCCAACAAGCTGAGCCCTAATACGCTTTTCTAAACTGTGGACGCAAGACAGATGCACCATGGGAAAGTTGCTGCAAGAGCGTGTATTAATATATGTCTTAATCATTGGGTTTGTGTGTGAGTGTGTCGGGATGAAGCTGGGATTTTGGTGCTTCTTTGACCCCTGCTGTACCAAGTGGAGTGACTCATCATCTCTGTAGCACACACCAGATGGAGCTCAAAGCGATCTAGATTCATATAATAGCTCTCCATCTACCCCTTCCTCCCACACTTCGCAATGACAGCTAACGCACGCAAGCTGACTCAAGTTGGCCCTCCTGTTTACAGAAATATACTTTCAAGTGTTTATGGGTAAGAGAGACACTTAAAGATGTTTGTGTTAAGGTGGTACAGCAGTAAGGAGTGGGAGCCTTCATTTCCTATTTCTCGCGAGCACCGCAGATCCTCTCCATTATATCGCCTTTCATCAATTTCTTTGTGAAGCGATGACTCATTTTATCACCATTCATCTTTGTGATCAAAGTGCAATGATTTAAGTCTCTGACACCATCAGCCTCCCTTTAAAACCAAAGCTCTCAAACTAAACGCCTCACTTTGTGCTCCTGAATTTCCCAGCGTAACCCCATCTCCCCATCCTGTGCAGAATACCATTTACTGTGACTCCGCTGCCTTCAGTTATTTAGAAATAATCGGATGTAGGCACTAGATGGTGCTAGTGGATCACGACAAGTATTAGGAAAGAGTTATCAGAGTACATGCTGCAGAAAAAAAACAGGCCAAATTCTACCTAACCTTTTAAATGTGCTCGGCCAAGATGAACATTATATGGTTATGAAACCCAATCATGTGCTCCTGCTGATCTGAGAATCTCTGAAATAAAAGCAGGCAGTTGTAAATGGGAACGCAGTGAGATGGAAATCGGCATTATAATATTTTGGAGATCACGCCTTCTTTATGTAGAGGAAAATGATAAACAGAATTAGAGGTAGCAAAGCGAACGATGATAAACAATCCTCTCTTTCTGTCTCTGTGATACATTCAAAACTCCAAACCTGCGCAAAGGAATACATCATCAAATCTGTGGGACAGGCCAATCTTTTAGTGTTTTTCTCTTGGTGTGAGGATTATATGTGTGTGCGTGTTTGAAGCTGCAGCATCTCTGTATAACACACAGCAGCGGAGAGATGCTATGCCTGTATCAAACCGAAACGGATTGTAAATAAAAAGTATGCATGTTTCCCTCGACTGCAAGGCCCCACTGAGATCTGCATGATTGCATCAGTGTGGAGGATATGAGAGAAAGAAGTGAGGCATTTGTTTGTCATTGTTGGTGTGTCTGCCTGTGTGTGTGAGAAGGGAGGAAGTGACATGGCAGGGGCACAGTGTGAATTTGTTTGTTTTTTTATGCAAGTGAGAAACTGATAGGTTGAGATGGGTGAGAAGTAAGTGTGGGTAGTGCTGCAGGATATGCATTACCATGTGCACGCTCTGAACTCCCATGAGAATCCATTTCAGGAGCACGATCAGCCACTTCAACAACACAGTCGGCACCAACACACAAACTCCCAGGAAGCTGAATGTATTGAACATATGTATGAACTAATCTGTGCAAGTGTGTAGAAATAACCCATTTATTACCATTTTGCAATGATTTTCCACATTGAAAGTAAACAAAAACAGCATCAAACAGAAAAAAACAGACTGGTAATGATAACAAGAATAATACAGATTAAGAGTAATAATCAAATTGAATTCAAATATAGCATTTATTGATTTAATTAATACTTTGTATTGCTTCCAGATAGGAATTACCATTTAAATGAACCTTGTGAATTAATGTTGGCCTTGGTAAATATAAGCAAATGAAATGGGCATTAGACAGGTCAACATTTAACCATAGACTTGAGTTTGACCTATGTTTCCACCTCTGTTGAAGTATACTCAACCAAGAAACCAAACGTTTGCTGCTCCCTGACCGATCCTCAACCACAAAGCGAAACATTCCCCATCATATCAATTTCCAAATCGCTAATTTACTGTTGGAGCGAATAATTAACCCGGGATTCATCACTAACCTCGCATTAAGGACTAAGCACTGGGGGAAGGCTAATGCTGAGGAAAACATATTATAGTAATCCGCCAGATAATTTACTGGTAATTACTAATCTGTTTACTGGTGAATAATGGCTACTCTGCATCACCTTGTAGTCATAATGACTCCAGAGCTCTTCAGCTATATTATTTTAAAAAAACATTTCACTTAATATGACATGTTGTCTGTGCTAGACCCTGTTGGGATCAATAAAATACTTGAGCAAAAAAGAGAATATTCAAATGTTTAGACAGCTAAAGGATTTATTCAACAACAGGGCATGCTGCACTATATTATTCCTTGTTTTGCTGTTGGGTATTTTCAATAGTTTTCAGAAAGATGTACTGCAGTTTTGTCGAGGCTTTATGTGTGAATGGTGCTCTTATGCGTCTCAGACCATCAGGAGGTCCAGTGTGTTTGCTGCAGGCCAGATATGCTAAGCGATCTTCTGAGCTCAGTGCTGTGCCTCCTGAACTGCTGGTGCAACGCTTAAAGGGAGAGATGATTCCGCTGGCACTGCTTTATTCTGCACACACAAATACAATTAACCATGAAACTTCACTTAAAAGGCCCCTGGATACATGTTTTCTCAATCGGCTCCTGACTATGTGCAGAGAGATGTTGCATGAACATGCGGTTTTTGCATTTATGCTGAAATAGAAGATTTTATCTTAATTTACAAAATGAATATCTCTATTTGAGTTTTTGTGTGGTCTCTTTGAAACTGATTTCAAAAGGCTTAGTTGGAAAAAATTGACCATGTGACTTAAGGTAAACATCTTGGGGTTGGTTGCCGTGTTGCTATGTAATCGAATGTGATAGAGCTAGTTTCTGTGTGTCTCCACCACTCCATATTAAATATTTTCTGGTCTGTATCTGCGCAGTCACTATCATAAAGGCAAAATGCGACCAAACCATACCCTACAGACCAAACGAAACAAATTTGCTGTGTTGTTTTTATGAAATATTTTTTTCAGACGGTTGCTCATTTAAATGATTAAAATGTGTGAATTTGAGAAATATTTAAGTTTAATCTTCTTTTTAAAGGATTACAAAACTAAACGTTACAGATCATTGTTTGTTCATTTGACAAAATTCGAAGGCATAACAAAAAAATATTTTCAGGGATTCATCTTGAAAAGTCCAGGATCTATTTACCTCATGGTCCCCTTACAACAATCACCACTCAACCAAAGCACACCCCAACACAACAATTAACTCCCATATAATATGCCAGAATAAAGAAATATGTTCGGCCACTTTCGGAGTCTACTTAATTTGAAGAGGCATTCCACTTCACAGGTTCCACAGGTTAGCTAGCTCTGATATAGTGATTACAAAATACCTTCTGTATTTTATTTCTTTTACTGGTCTGCAAGAATATTTCATACGGGAACCATCTGGCTATTCATGCATTGCAATGCAGAACCGGATGATACGGTTCACATGAGCTGAGAATTGCAAATAAAATGTCCTCAGGTCACCTTCAAACACTGCTGTATGAAGGTGGTAAGCTGTTGTGCAATACAAAGAAATCATAAGTATTTGTGAATGTGTTTTCAAAATCCCTTTCAGATTTGACTTCAATCATCACTGTAGGGCAAAGCAAGGAAAATATGGTGAGATATTGTGATTTGGAAGAATATCATTTTTTTATCACTGGCTGTGACATGACCCTACCCACCTGCTTTTATGACTATTTGAACTGTGTATAAAGAAACATTCATTTCAATGCCAAGAGTTCAAGAGAATCACTAATACCAAACTATTTTTTATTGGCTTTCGTCTGAAAGTTGGCATATGAGGAAAAGGAAGGTGCTATAAAAGCTGATGGAAAGGATTTCCACATTTCTACATTTTTAGACACGTTTTGGCATTTAATATCGAATGCTGTGCGAAAAAAGAAAGAAACGTTACTCAGGAATGGATGAACAGATAAAGAAGATGGAAAATATCTACTTGCATCATAGATAGGGAGCAACACAACCTAAAGTTATCTCAAAGTTCAATATGGCTTTAATGCAGCGATGCATCTGCAGCATTACCCTGCCCCCAACCCCTTTTTACCTTTGCAGGCATTCACATTCAATCCTAGCTGAGCAGGGCCCTTCAATCAGTTTTATCCTGCTTCATCAAACCCACCTCTATAACCAGCCATTGAACGGTAATCTACAGCAGCATCAGCAGACAGGGCTTGCTAAGCTATGATGGAAGCTTTATGTTGAAAGCTGTATGTGGAGCGTGGCATGCTGAGCAGACGGTGTTTGTCTAAGTGCTGATTAGGGCAGCTGACCGCGGCCCGACAGGCCCATTAGGGACGTCTCCTTCATGGGCGCTTAAGGGCCCGTAATGCTGTTCATCTGTCAGAATGTTTCATTGCATGTTCATCAGCTCAACTTCTGTTTCTTTCACTTTGTCTCCTCACCTTTTTTCATGCACGCTCTATATGTTTTCTAGCGAGCTGTACTCAACATGGATGAACCCTTCAACTGACAACAACAGCTTGTTAAGGGATTCAGAAACTACATGGGGTGTTCTGATATCAATTCATCGAGATTTAATTAGCGTTCACTGTCTTTGCAAGTGGCCTCTTATGGAAAATCATCAGCATTGGCATTAGTCTTAAGGCATTCCTAGCAGCCTGAGTGGTGAAAATGATCTTTTCAAAATGGTCAAAGCTAATCTAAATAAATAATTATCTAGAGTAACCATTTCTATCTTTGTGTTTTTGTTTTGTTTTTATTTTTGTTGATATCCTACTAATGTTCCATAGCAGGTATGTTTATCAAGGACCTACAGTGCTGAAAATGGAAACGTGTGCAGAAACTGCAGTTCCTATACTTCCACTTAAGCTTGCTCTGAAAGCGAGTTAATCCCCTTCCTGGTAAATTGTCTTATTAACAGTAACACCAGACCTGTATCAACTCTAACAATACTCCACTTATTTGCTGTTTTTGAATAAGGCGGTGTCATCCCTGCCAAAATGACAAAGGCAGAAGTCGCCCTCTTGAGCTTCCTGTATGCTCTTCTAAAAACATATACGGTAGCTGACGTCCCTATTATTAAAAAGTCTATCGTTTTTTCACAACATAAACAGGAAAAGGGAATGCATGTCAAACCAAGTCGCAAAACGTTGATTCTTAACATAATCCAATAATTGAACTACATTCAGGGAAAGCTCATAGTCTAGTTTAGACAATGACAAGTGCACTTGAGACAGCACATGTGGACTCGACTAAAATGTACCCAAAAGAAAATGTAACTGATTGCTAGGAAAGTTATCCATGAACAGCTAACAACTTATCTTAACACAAGCAACTTGGGTTTATCTCACAGGAGGTTTGACTTCAGAGTAAATAATCACCAAAACATTCCCCTTAAACCTAATAGAGCAAAAACTTTCAGTACCGTAAGCCAGTATCCACAGTGATATGTTATTTCTACCACTTGTTTCTCTGCCTTTTTCCCTATTACTTCTTTTTCAATCCGCCATATGTGCTATTCAACCAACATCACGGTGGGTTTGTTGAGAGATCTTGGCCAAGAGCGATTTATCACTTTTCCCCCTGCATGCTTCACAGTCAAACATTACACCACAGGCTCTTTTCCCTCACAGATGTGTGAATTGTTGTGGGCTATAATGCAGAGCGGTGTGAGGTCGCCTGCAGCTAGAGGCCAGAGTAATGTAGTGTAGCAAAATGTTTCTTAGCTGATGGTGGTCTCCAGTCTCTTTCTGTTGCATCCCTTTATGGAAGCAGTGCTATTGGCGTTAATGAACCTCGGATCCAGTAGAGAGACAACTGAATAAGGTTTAATGAAGTTGGAACACTTCTGGTGGTTGAGAAAAAAAAACATCAAGCCTGAGTAGAAAAAGTCAGGTTTTAGAAACAGTGCTGTTTAAGACCTTAGACGTTTGAATATAAGTCAAAAAAACACTATGATATGAATCTACAGCGGTAGTTTTTTCCACAGAGGAACAGGGATTTAAGAATTTGTTTCTATTTCCTTTTATTCTAGGGGCTATCATTGTGAACATGATAGTTGACCTGGTCATTAAACCTACATTTCTCCCTTAAAAAGTCAGATTTTTAAAAATATTTAAACACATTATCCCATTTCAGTATCACTTGTCAGTAAAGCAACACTAATGCTTAGAGGAAATAGAAAAAGTGAAGCTAACCAGATAAAAACACCCAATGTTTTTAACTGTATTAATTCAGTACCATTATATGTGTTAGACATCTTGGTATAGGTGATGTAATACTGAATAAATAAATGATATAACATACAGGGGAGACGAAAGGGAATTAATAATAGTACTTTATTGATTTCAAAACCCTCACTAAACACAAATAATTATAAAGTCAAACACATCCATAACCCATGGGAGCATTGTAGGGTTGAAAGCCATTGTTTTAACTTACAGTATAATGAGCAGAGATTTTTATTACCTCCCACTTATCGCTAACAAACTGAGCACACACAAAAGGTCACTGAGCTTCTGTGAAGATTGCTGCTGAATGGTGGTGTGAAAAGGTCACATTACATTAGAAAACTCAAATAGCTTCTAAATGAAAGTACCAATATTTATATGAATTAGAAACGGCTTCAGATATGAATATGCAGGGAAGGGGAACAAATAATATAAATACAGTATAACATCATTTCCATTTTAAAAGATAGGCCTACGCCATTTGACATATAAAATAAGGATATCAGCATCTATTGCTAATAATAATACCTCATCATGTGAATGAAAATTGGCATTACTGTAGATTGAATAACACACAGCTCTAACAAGGTACTGGTTGCAGGACGGCTTTAAAAAGAAACAAAATCAACTAGGAAATGCCCCAAGCATTCATAATGGTGAAGCATAACAGATTAATCATTCAAAAAGCCTAATTCCCATAATGACTACATTTATGACGGTCACTTAATACAGGTGGCTGATCTTTGCAGATTCTCTTAAAAAGGATGAATCCTTTCTACACGTGGATGTGGACCCATCAAGTGACAAGGAAAAGATAAGAAAAAGGCAATTAACTCGAGAGCCATGTGGAAGAGAAGATATTATCTCATACAAATTAGTAAAACTAGAGGAAGAAAGCAAAAATAATACTAAAATATGGAAGTACCAGGGTGTCACTTTAGTGATATTTTGTCTTGGAGGAAAAAGCAGGATGTTTAAGTACCCAAAGCTTGAGCAATAATTTTCCCGCCAATCATATGCAATCTACAAAAAATAGCCTACAGTAACATTTTTTGCTCTTAAGCAACAAAAAGCACATGGCAGTGACAACACCACTATGTTAATGAGAGTTTTTAAGGAGGCAGATTGGTCCAATGCAACTTAGCATGAAGTTCTGATAGGAACTTTGGTGATAAAAAAGCTCATCTCCTTCCTATCCAAGTACAACGTGAGAGCCATCACCTTGGACATGCTAACTACAGTGGCAGCGCCAGAAATGACTCTCATTCAGGAGTGTTGGTGTGTGCCTCCTACAGTTTCCACTTGCATTGGACATACACACACACACACACACACACAAAACACTCACAGGAGACAAAAATTACCAATGAACGGTGTGAACCATAAAGGTCGAAGGTGCCATGGGGGATTTCTTTTTTTTTCACACCGATAAAGATCAATTTGAGCGTCTGAGGCTGTTGGTAATAAGATATAAGATGGTTGTAGGGGGACTTGTCTGCCAAAAATCTATAGCAGGGGCCATCAATTTTACCCTGCCAACTGGGAGTTACAGTGAAGATTCGACAGCCAGCACACACTCACACACACACCCACACAATATAATAAATTGGGTTTAAACCTGGTTCTAGTTTCCCTGGGATCTGGCAGTGTGGAGCTGTGTACTGCGATATTTCTCATCTAAAACTTTTTCCTGTATTTTTTTTATCATCTAAATATTCATTCTCTAACTGTAATTCTGCTGTGGGCAGCCAAGGTGCATTTGGGGCCAGGACCTTATCTCTCCAAATGAGAATGGCAGCTGGCATTTTCTTCTCACGAAGATTACAGAGAGACCGAGGGAGGGAAAGTTTTCCTAGCAAGACTTTTATCGGACACGGCGTTGACCTTCACGGTGGGCTGTGACACCGCCCTACGAATAAAACTCATCCAAACAAGCGAAGGGAGAAATTGAAAAAGGTTCTGTGAAAGGCATCTTTATCTTATCATCCACATATTAACGCCCTTTAAAGGGCCCTACTATGCTTACTGGGGGTTTCCCTTTCCTTTCCTATGGTGTGTTAAAACATTTTTTGTGCTTGTAAATGGTCTGTCAAAGCTAAAATCCCAAAGATCCCAATCGCCTCAATTGGACTCCTTTGTTTACTCCTGTTTACTTTACATCACTATGTAACACTCGGTTTTAATGGCGAGCACCCCAACACATTGTAAGAGATAGGATAAGGGGCGGGACATCCCTAAGCCGTTGACCAATCACAGCAGAGCCGACTAGCTAACCAATCAGAGCAGACTGGGCTCTGGTTTCAGACAAAGGGGGAAAGGAGGTGCTGCAGTACAGGCAGTATCAGAAAAACATAGAACTTTTTGAACAATAAAGCATGAAAACATGTCACAGGAGAGGCACAAAATACAAATATGAACCTGGAAATGTGCATACTAGGGCCCCTTTAAGAGTCAGCATGACTGTCAGACATTTCTACACTACAACAATATATTTTATAAGTTAGATAATCATTTATCAAGATTAAAGATCCATATATATATATATATATATTATTTATACAAAATACATGACACATCGTATGGTTTAACACTTATTTCATCAAGCTCGGAAGATTATTATATATTTTAAAATATAATTTAGTATTTTGGAGCATATTGGGTTTCATTCAATTTATAAAGACTGAGCTTCAGATGGTTTGGTTTTTATTCAGCTTTTAAAATGAGTCAGGGCCGCCAACTCTCATGCATTAACACCTCTCGCAGGCTTTAACGTCCATTTTTATCTCTGGTGGAAAACTAATTTGATGAAGTTGCCTCTCGAAAAGAGGACACAGAGAGAGCAGGCACACACAAGAAAGAGCATCATTATTATCAATTGGCTTTTGCATATAAACTACAGAAAAATAACCTTTAAGATTGTATTTTAAGAGACATATGTGGCTAAACATCCTGACTCCTGAATCCTATCTCAATCGTACACCATCGACAGTCAGACTGGCTTATTTCAAGCAACAGAATGCTAAATGTTCTTACTCGTGTTTCAGCATTGATAGCTTGGAATAGTCCGCAGTGTGTGAATAGAAGCAAGACCAAAAAAAAAAAGAGTGGGAAAAAAAATATTGAATTGTCGAGTGCCTCATGTCCCGGCTTACATAGAGAGAACCTGTGTAAAGTTCACATCAGCATGAGAAGAAAAATCACTTTTATCCAGGGTGCGTTTCAATCACTTTTAATTACAGAGGCTCAGAAGCAGAGGCTTATTGAAAGCCGTTGACAAGCTATAGGGTTGAACATAAAATCTCTAGCCGTGTAGGTAGAATCAAAGCAAGATGAAAACACACTTCTCCTGGGACCAACTTTCTCCAGCAATTATCCTCCAACGGCTCATGTCACCTCGCATATTGTACAAATTTAGCATAATGGACTCACTGCCTGTCACTGTTAATTTGTGCATAACTGGTGTGCATCAAATCAAATTAATTGCTATAGTTGTATGTCGGACAAAATGTTCAGGTTTGAGTTAATGCGCCTAATTGATATCAGTTTGTACAGATTCAGTGCATGAAGAGACTATATCTTTTTTTTGTCCTAGGTTTTTATTTTCCAATATTTATTATCTCTCGAGAGGCTCCATATGAGGATGCTGTGGTTGAGTGTGTAAGAACACTGGAAAATTCAATTAAATGAGCTATTTCATACCAGTTTAGCTATTGATTCGACATGAAGCAGCATGGTGTGATTTGTCCGGCACTTTGGCTGGAAAGTCATTAAAATAGCAGGAAATTATTGAATTTCAGTGTTCTCACAAAATCCTAGTACAGATCTGCAATGAGTATGAATTGCAGCTTTTAAATATCTGAATATCTGAATACTGTTTACACATTTTGAATGGAAACATATAGATATACAGAAAAGTGTGAGAAGCAAAAACAAATAAAGGGGAATAATAATACAAAATATTGATTAGTTTCAAAATGCCTTAACATAATATATATTTTTGGAAAATGTTAAATAAATCCCCAGAAACCTTACATATACACTTTATATGGAGTTTTCCTTTCACATTTTTCCTACATTTCCATATTTCTTCATTGTTTGTCATGAAACAGCAAAAGATGTCAAGAAACAATGAAAGGAAATGAAAAAGGAAGGAAGAAAAGATTATACTGCACAGAGGTATTGATGAGAAATTGATGTGACGTTGGACGGCTTGAGAGGTTAAAAGGGGCAGTAGAGGCTAAGTTGCCATACCTCAATTTCTCTCACACACACACACACACACACACACACACACACACACACACACACACACACACACACACACACACACACACACACACACACACACACACACACACACACACACACACACACACACACACACACACACACACACACACACACACACACACACACACACACACTCTCTCTCTCTCTCTCTCTCTCTCTCTCTACCACTTCTGAGCGATTATAAATAACCCATGGAAGACGTTTCAGGGAGTGCAGCATTGCCACACGAGCTGTCCCAGCAAATAGAGTATAATAACCCCCATCCCCTTCCCCCCAAACACCACCACCACCACCAGCCTCCCCAGCTGCAGATCCAATTGGTGCAGCAGGGAATGTCAGTAATTAGGCAGATAGAAGAGTGTCCCTGCAATTACTGCCCGATATCGAGACATTCGTTAGGCTTGTTAGTGCAGAATGGTAGCTTCATTAGCAGAGGAGTGACAGCTAGCTACAGTAATAAGGTTGATTTATAACCACCATGCTGGTGACCTTTGTTGCACATCACCCGCCATCCCGTTATTCTCTGGTTTTCATCAAACGGAATTTCGTACAGAAACAATAATGAACACAATCTTCAGAGAAGAAATGTTTTTGTTAATGGGAGGATACTTATAGAGTGATAGCAAATGTCAAACTGCATTCACATGAGAGATGAAGATACATCTGTTCTAGGACATAGAGTAGTGGTGTGTCATTGTTCATAGACAGTCGTACAAATGTTTTTGAGCATTAATTCTTCAGTGAAAAGCTAACAATGATGTCATACAGTATGTGGAATAAATCCAGGGAGTTTCAGGTTCAGGATACATGCTGATTGAGAAGTTGGAGAAAATCTGGCTTTGATATGATGTATCTTCAGCCATGGAATTCGATACAAGATTTTCTTACCTCAACTTTTGACAAATCATGAGAAGGCTTTGTGAGACACCCCGCACAACTTTCAGTCCTACCACTGAGCTTACAGTATAGACACTGGATTCATGAGCAAGGGACACTTATTCCAGATAGGAAAACCAGTAGGAAATAGTAAAGGCACGTCATGTTTTAAATGGCCACTTTTTGCAAGTATTGATTAGGTCGTTGTAAGTATTTCAAATGAATGCAATTACAGATTGCACACTTAACATCTGCTAGGAAAAAGGACACACACTGCTCCTTTTTTTTACAATTCTAAAGTCTACATAAGAATACAAAATAACTATGATTAAGTGAATATCTGCAAACAAAGCCTTGCACTGAGGGTGATGATTGTAATGCCCTTTAGGCAGCAAACTTTAAAATGGTTTAAAGCCTAAGCATGTATGACTTTCGAAGCAGGTTTTTTTTAATAAAAAGTGACTTTGACATACCATTTTTTCAAATATACAGATTTCGTTTTGATTCCCTTAAGCACACACTGTTCATAACAGTGTTTATAATCCAACACCATTACATGTTGGAAGGGGATCACTTTAAAAAAGGTGAAAAAGATTCAGTCTTTTATAAAATCCAAAGACCTTCTTACGCAAGCACCTGAAGACTTATTTAAAGCGTACCTGCAGACGGCATTATCCTCCATTACATATAAAAGCAGCAGACTAGCTTAAGTGTTTACATTTAACCTTACATTTTGGAATGAATTCCTCTGGAAGACTGAACTGTTGTCATTTGTGGTTTAAGAGACAGACTGTTGTGAAATTTAGTTTTAAGAGAGCCAATTTCGCTGCAATTTTTGACACTCGGTCACTGGGAGCAGCCTGCTGATAACACTGTGTTCCAGGATTTTGTCAAACAGCATGTAAAGCGACTGCAACAAGGAGCAAACACTGTTTCCAAAGCTTAGATGACACCTCTCAAACATTATGCAAGTAAACACGGCTGCAGTCCTCTGCATACAAATGCACAAACAAAATATACGCTTTCACATCGAGCCCGTCTCTTTGCCTGCTCTCTTTTACACAAATAATTGTCAGTGATAATGTACGGAGGGGTAATATGCAGAGGCCTTGGCAGCTACAAGCAACACAACACAGCATCTGCATAGTTTTATTGTAACACAGAAGTCGAAGAAAATCAGCAGTGTTTGAAGAACGTTTGTTTAAAAATGAATATCTCAAAAATAATAATTTCCCTTTGTTCCTCCATGATATCATTTGGTATGGGTTTGTCCAAGTTATAAGACTGTTAAAGGCTATTTTTGCAAAAATAATTCATTCTTACTATTAATTACAGTGTCCTAACAAAACACCAGTGGGACCAGTGGCAGGTGCGGGAATGAGTAGAAGGCAAACTTTTATTAACCGCATGATAGACTGCAGGGGAAATGGGGAAGAGTACCCAATGTTCTGTTTAAAAGTGTTGCGTTTCGTTAAACATTTTTGTCAGTTTATTTTTTCTTTAAAGAAAAGGCGATCACGGAGCTTCAGTGTGGATGCGCGTTGATTCTTCTGACCACTCACAACAGCTGTCTTAGGGTAGCTTGGTGGGCCGCAGACTAATTGAGTTTGAGACCGAGAGTAACTCTTTAATGACTCATACTCATGTGTATTTAATTCTATAGAGAACAACTTAAATAATTAAATCAAGAATTTATCGACTTTTAGGGACGACCACCAAATTATTTATTATATAAGCGATGTGAAAAAAATGATTGTACTTATTATATCCTGCTTTATATTATATCCTGCTTTATATTTATCCTGCTTTATATTTATCCTGCTTTGTATTTATCCTGCTTTGTATTTAGTTTTTGTTAATATTTTCTGCACATTTTTGTCAAAAAATTTTATTTTATGGTATTGAACTATATTGCCTTGTTTTTATGCTGCTGCAACGTAAAGATTTCCCAAATTGGGATCAATAAGTAATTCTAAAACTTCTGTCTAGATTATCAAACAACCTTTCATTTTTGTCAGCTTTTCCTTGATGAGCTGCAGAATAGGGATATTTCAAAGAAAATATTTTGTACTGAAAAGAAAAGTCACAATGTGTAGCAACAGCTCCAGGGATTTGACTTTTTTTACTTGTTGGGATTGAGCAAATTGTTATTCATTTAACTGTTGTTTTTGTATTTTTCCGCACAAATAATACAAATCCAATAAAAGTCACACCAACCAAACACGTACGAAAAAACTTCCATATACGTAGAAACATCCTTGACAAGGTCAGTTTTTTAAATGTGATGTGTTTTTCCTCCTTTGATCAGAAGATGTTTTCACTACAACATAATACACAGCAATAATGGTTACTTTGGTCTTAATGAGGTATGCAGGATACTGGAAATTGATTTTCTGACTTCTACCACTTCTAAAATAAATGTATCTGATAGGATATCAGCGCAACCTTGGCTCATCTCACAACTTGGACTTCTTGCAAATCATAATAATTCCAAAGTATTTACGTATATCAGATCAATATGATCACTTTAATGTTTGGAATTTGAGGTTATATTTATATTAGGTGATTCATTACACGCAATATTTTGGGTTAATGCTGCCCCTAAAGTAATCGTTCTGTGAAACTTTATCCAGAACACACTCACAATATATCTATTTAGAGTTTGCACACCAAGAGTAAATGCTTTCTTCCTACAACTCAAGATATTTAAAGATCATTTTAGACTTTGCATGTCAAAAACTTAAATGTAACACCTTCTAGGACTTTTTTAAGGACCCTGCAGAAGCCTCAGTTAATGAAATATGTTTCTGCTTGGAGTTTGGCGTGTCTTATTGGACCAATTTTATAAATAGTGTGGGATGTGAAAAGTCGCAGGATGGCCACAAATAAATCACACTCGATTTGGAAGTGTCCAGTTTAATTGAGAATACTTTCAGCCTTCGTCTCTGCAGACACGTCATTAGCAGCTATCCATGTGGGTGTTAACCTCTGAGGTGTCAAATGACTGCTTTTAAAAAATGATGAAGATCCCTTTGCACAGCTTTTCACCCAAGATGATGTGCAATGAGTCCGGCACTAAAAATGTAAAAAAATACCTTCATCCTGCATACCTTGAAAAACTCAAAACTAATTTAAATGGAAATGTCAAAATGTGTTATTTAAGAATAATTATGAACTGGTTGAAATGATTCATTTAGACTGGATTTTTGGCATATCAAATAAGTACTTTTTTCAGTAAGTGGGTGGCTTAATTAACAGAGCTTATACAGAGGATACCATTAACCTTTATCCACCACAAAATGCTGCACCCAGAGTGAACTAAGCTGGTATCTTTTCGCCAAAAACACTTAAAACGTGATGTTTTTCTTTTCCATGATGTCAGTGGAACCGGTATATTTATCTGGGTAAAGATAGTAACCTCGGTAAACTGATTGTTCAGACCCAATTTATTGCAGCCATCCTTTTATAAGATTTTATTATTAAACTTCCATAGATGCAAGAACATTGCACCTTGTTTCTAAGGTTGATATTATTTGTCTTCCTTCTGGTTCACCATCCTTCCTTCTTCCTGTTTCTTAATTGTAAAAAATAATAGAAAGAGGCTGACATATTTGGATGTTATGGACGATTGGTTACAAATTATTTTGAGAAAATAAGACTCATTAATTAAATATAATTTAATAATATGTTTATCTTTTTAAGTTGAGCATATGGCCAAGTAGTTTTCCCACTTTACAAGGCAACTAAAAAACTAAGGGTAGGAGTCACTAGTAGTCACACTCATCGCTCACTGGCTTCCTACCCACTCGCTGTCAGTTATGCAAAACACAATATTTATTCAGCTTTTTCATTTCCTATTTCTGTTCTGTTTTTGGTAAATTTTGACTTGGTTAAAGATGATGCCATTCTGGTGCAGAAGACTAGAGAATAATCAGTCTAAATCGTGATTTTGGTCATCTGCCCTATTCAAATGGTTTATTCAGTGTTTGTAATGCCAAGTGATTAACTGAGCTCAGAGATTCAATTTTAGAAACCTTTCAGTTTAAACACCATAATTGAGTGACCTCTGTCAAATAATTTGAATTATGCAAAGATCATTCGTCAACTGGATTTCCAGATATTTGTATAGTCCAGAAACAAATATTTGAAGTAACCAATGCAAGCCAGAAGAGTTTTACAGCCTTCCTTACACAGTTTGACACTGTCCAAAAAAGAGCCAGTCTGACAGTCAGGCACAAATTAGACAGCCACAGATTTAGAAGCATACCCACATAACCAAACCCAGAAGAAGCATTGAGATAATGATGGAAAAGACACACACATACTCCATTTTATCTCAGGTTTTACATGTATGGAAACAAATATGAGGGCCACATTAGCGAATATTTTGTTAACATGTTGCTTTTCACACAAATATCTCGTTGGGGGCCGTGGATGGAGTTTACAGTAAACAGAGTACAAAACAGTAAGAAATAGGCATGGGCTAAGGTGTACTGCTTAAAGGTTTGTAGCTATCAGAGGAACAAGAAAAAGGCCAAAATAAAACACAATTAATTTATCCGTCTGAGAAAGAGGGTGGTGAGGTGCGATAGGCCTCTTCCCAGTGTTGATGCAGGTGTGTAATATCTCAAAGACACACATGCTTGTATCTAAATATAAAAATAAATCCATATTTTGATGGAGAATATTCTATCTGAAATATTTTTCTGTTCACATCTATTATTTTTATGCAATTTTACCTTTTTTTTTAGTAATTCATGCAAACTCCCTCAGACACATCACTGTGGGTGCATTCATCCAGATCAGTAATGCCTCCAAACACAGCAGCATTGCCTCGAGCTACCTGCCACATCACAAAAATAGAACTCATAGAATATGTAAGGAAAAGGGGAGCAGGGCAGAAATTAGCTCCTGCTAAAGAATACGTCTATTTAGTCAGGTTCCCATATGAGTGTAAAACCAGTGTGAGCTTGCTGTTTCCTCTTGGTCATATTCTGTCCTTATACACTTTTTTTCTGAACATAGTGTTTAATGCATTATTCCCTTATATCTCTGTGCTGTCAATCATTTGCTAAACAAGAATATAACCTTGGTTAGATCTGCTGCCATTCAGGCTTCAATTGAACTTTTCATGATCCTAGTTTTAGTTCCTGTTTTATTTTGAAGTGTTCTCAATCCACGTCTGTTCTTACTTCCTTTCTTTCTTTTTGTGTGTTTTCCCACCTGTTTTGATTGTCTGGCATGGCCTTATCAGTTTCACCTGTTCCCCATTAGCTTTGCAACAACCTGACCTTCCTTACACTTGTAAGGTCTTTTTAAGTCCTCTTTTTCTGTTAAATGTTACAATGACTTTCTGTGTCAGAAATACAAACAGACAACAGATCAATTGAACAAATAGGATAAAGACTCAACCACCCCCATTAAAGTGGCCTTAAGTGTAACTCTGAGGTAGTAATGGGAAGCTACCAAGTGTGAATTTGGTGAGAGGACTTTGGCATCTAAAAGAGGTTTATTGAGCATGTACACTCTGCAACACCCTACTAAACATTCACCAGAGGAGAACCTGCACCCAACACACACACAAAACTATGGAAGTTGCTGGGTTCATGGCACAAATGATTTGTTGTGGCCTCTCCAGTCACATGACATACAGTTAATCCAACTGAGTGATGAAATAGAAAAGAGGTACTTGAAGTAGAGATGCTAAACTAAACTACAGTAAAAGCCTAGCAAGCTAGCAAAACAGGATAAACTCAGTATTAGTCAGTTTATGTGGAGCCTACGTGTCTTCACATTTCATCACAATCTGTATTGTTGTTCCATATTTGCGTGGACTGGCTGTCAAACTTTTTTTTTTGCAAATTCCATATGTTTTCTCCTCTGCGATGTACTTGTTTGTCAAGGTGTATACTTTTGCAATGCGTGAAATTCCCTTGCTGTCGCTATCGGCTGTAAACCACTTTGGGCTGGGACAGGAGCAAGAGGCTCTGGGGTTATCTTGTGCACGCACACACTCAATCACACACACATGGTTGGCAGCCAGGCAAGGAAAGAGTGACTATAACTGTTATCTCAGACATATCTCCAGACAGCGGTTATCCAAATCTGTGCACTCGGCCTGGCACGACACATAACCCTGAGACATTTAGACACACTAGTCTGGACAGATGGAAAGGTTAGAGGCAGAGAGGAAGAGAGTCAGAGTTTTAGATGCATTACCACAGAGAGATGGATCGAACCAGGGCGAAGAAATTGTAATAGAGAGGGGTGAGGGAGAGCGAAAGTCAGACCATTCAGATGTGCCATGATGGCCAGAAAAAGAGAGATATGGCAAATGAAAGAATAATTCCCAGTGTGGGAGCAGGCAGAGAGGACCAGAGAGATGATGGCCTGTCTGTATTACACTACTCTATGTCAGGAAATTGGCCACCAACCCCATGCTCCCTGACAAGGCATGACACTATCCGTCAAAACCTTCACCTTAAAAGACATTTAGTCTATTGCTGAGTGGGTAGACCTCTTGATTTACTTATCACAGGTGTAAATGAGCTATTAGAGTTTAATGCTGCCATTTCTTACCACTAAATGTGGAGGTTGGGAGTCGTTGTGTTGACCTAAAGCAGATAATTACATTCCTGGGACACGCTGATAAGAAGCGGAAACAGGTGAAGTTTCTAGAAATGGGTCTCTTTTGGCACCACTAACACCCAGTACACCAATTCTTGACATGTATTAGAAAATAATTAAAGACATGGATTTAGTAGTAGAACGTTCTTAATGCAATTAGAGCAGGGAAATATCCTGATGCTATATCGACATCCTGATATGTGACTATCAACTTAGATTTTGGCATGGTTTGAAAGGCTGCATTACTGTATGAAGATTTCATCTTCTAAGTTGTATTCATTGTCTTTACCCAAGTCATTACACTTACATTTCTGATGATTGTTTATCAAACATCTCATTGTGAATATTTTTTGAAAGCCCCAATAGTAAACACATGTTATTGCAATATTGTTATTCAGGTATTTGCTCAAAAAGACTGTGAGATTTTATATAATTCATATTTCTGAGTTCAGTAGTTCTAGGAAAGTATAAGTCAATATGTTGTTCTAATAAAAACCTCTATTATTACATTGCTTTGCATAATTATAACATGCATTCACCCAATGCTACAAAAGTCTTGTCTTATAAGAAGCAAAGGTTATATAAATCTAGCGTTTGTCTTAAAAGACTCTCAAAGAATGATTTTTGTTTTATTTCTGTCTCCATGTATTCTTCATGACAGCACAGCTGATGTACCGTATATAGCACATGCAATAAACATGTTGTAGTAGCAGGTGGCTGCGGTTGTCAAACATCTATTCAGACAGCTACAAACAGCTTGCTCATATTTAACACGCTAGTCATTTGTAGCTTGCTACAAATTTGAGCTGATGTAATTAAAACTGCAGAGCAGGACGAACTTCAACCTTGCACTACCAAATATGTAATGGCCCAGAAACAAAGCCAGCACGACAGCATACACCACATTCTCCCAGGTATATGTACGAGAATGTGATGCTTGATATGTACACACTAAATAATTCATGCGTGTTCTTCTTTAATGTGCTATAGCTGCCACTGCAGATGGAGAACAAATGTGCTTCATTACAAATGGATTAACCCAAATTTAAGCCAACGGACTGACATAGTGAGTGTGGACAAGGTGTGAGACAGCATAGGACAATGAGAAGAAGCAAAGCCTGGCTTATTATTTTTCCCTGCAGACAGTTCTGCTGCTATTTGTAAATTCTGTGACGTCCTTGTCCACTTACGTATATGATTGGTTGCCTGAGGTCACCTTCTCCACATTTCAACACTTGCTTTGAATATTACCAAATGTGTAATATTATATTCTAGAATAGTTAGTTTATCCCTCACAAAATCACATAACATTTTGAGCGTACAGTCAGATTAGTTTTCTATTGTATCATTTTGCTACATCTGGAGACAATGCCATGATCGACAAAAAAAAACACTTGTCACCTCCGGAAAGAGGCTGTTCCCCTTTTACTTTAGGTAAGATTCAAACCTAGACGTTGAGAGACAAATCAAATCACCAAACATTTGTGTGTCGTAATGTGAAATTCTCAGGGTTGCAGAGACCTGGGTGTACAGTAGAGATTAAACTGTTAATTGTCTTATCTTCAGTTTTACAGCAAATAATGTTTTGAAGTACTGTAAATAAAAAATAAAAAACCCTGTTGTTACCAAAACAATGAACTGTAACAAGGAGTGGCTGACAATCACATGGGTTACATACAAATGAACTATGTACGTTATATAAGAAAAATACAGTGCTTAGATTTCGTAGGTCTAGGTACAAATGGTGAAAGTAAACAGCCTTCAACATTGTTGTGTCAATCTGTCTTCAAAACAATATAATCTTTTTGCCTCATTCAAAAGCATACCGATTCAGCCAAGTTTCTGCTTCTCTTTTAGCTCACCATCATTCCCTGATCCCTCTGTTCCCTCTTACACTTTTCTTTCTCCAGGAAAATCTTTGTTTCCCTCTCTCTCTCTCTCTCTCTTGCTCAATCACTCACACACAGACACACACACACACACACACACACACACACACACACGAAAGTCTGGAAGACAGAGATCTATAATACATCTTGAGGAGTTGGTCAGAAACTTTCCACTTTGTCAAGGCAGAACAGATGGATGCTGGCTTAGTAATGACTACAAACACCTACACACACACACACACACACACACACACACACACACACACACACACACACACACACACACACACACACACACACACACACACACACACACACACACACACACACACACACACACACACACACACACACACACACACACACACACACACACACACACACACACACACACACACATCCCATAGCAGTAATGATGCGGCTGTCATTGTGGTTCAGTGTGGCAGGATGAGAGCTATGCTGGTTGACATACACTGTTCAGAGCCCTGCTAGAGCTCTCTTTGTGTGTGTGTGTGTGTGTGTGTGTGTGTGTGTGTGTGTGTGTGTGTGTGTGTGTGTGTGTGTGTGTGTGTGTGTGTGTGTGTGTGTGTGTGTGTGTGTGTGCGTGTGTGTGCGTGTGTTGGTGCATGCATGCGTGCGTGTGTGTGTGTGTGTGAGAGAGACAGCGTGACAGGAAGAGTGAGAGGAAACAGACAAGGCATTCCTGTGCAAATGGGTACACTTGAATTCACTATATTTATGTTTATTCGTACACATACACTATTACTTCATGCCGATGACTGACACATTAAACACTTCCCTTCTCCATACTGTCTTATCCTGCCAGAACTACTCCTCCCATTGTCACAGTGGATAGAAAATGGAGATGAGCCTCACACACACACACACACACACACACACACACACACACACACACACACACACACACACACACACACACACACACACACACACACACACACACACACACACACACACACACACACACACACACACACACACACACACACAAAATGGAGAGCAGAAGGTAGTGAACATGCTTGGACTCTGAAATCCATTTTCTGTTTTCATCTGCTTTTGCTTCCCATCATCTATCTATCCTGTCTATCCTGTCACCATCACTCACCGAAACTCCACTCACTGATTTACTCCACGGTCCCCGTAAGACCGAGCATATGTGTGTGTCTATGAGTATATTTGAGGATGAGAAATGGATTTCTGGGTGTGTGTGTGTGTGTGTGTGTGTGTGTGTTGCCGACATCCTTTTGCATGCATCCATGCACTAATCATCACACTGTAGGCTGATGATTTTTTGATTACACTTTTGTGTGCGTGATGTTTAAGAATCAGACGGAAGGCGATCATCACATGCAACCAGAGCTGCACATAACAAGGTGCCGACATGGTGTCACTGTTCACGCTGTCTGACATGTTGGGTGTGGAGTGATGAATTCTGGGCACTTTAAAGTTTTCTTTCTGAGCAGAGTGAGTCACAGCACAGCGTGCCACTGATCAGAGAAGGAATGCAGACACGCACAAGTAAACCATTTATTATGTTTATTTAAACCTAAAACAAGTATGTCTAAATATATTTAAACACAATTTTATAATTGCTTTATCTACAAATGTTTAAAACCCATTTTTTATTCCCCAGTCGGAGGCACCTGGTGATCTGACATTAAGCACTTATATGATAGGAGTGCATATTATGTTTAGTTAGTTATTTTGTTTACAGATAACCTTTCAACTGCAGAAACACATCACTTTTTAGAGCAAGACATACTGAATTTTCCTTTTGCCTGCATCATATTTCTTGAAGCGATGACTGTTTTTGAATTGTTTTATGTTTCCTTGTGGTGTTCTTAGGGTTAAATATAGCCTTGTTAGCAATGATATAATAATCATTTTTTACCATTTGCTTATAGAAAAATAGCTTACATAACTTAAAAAATACAACCTCAAACGGCGTAAAAGTAATTTAAGGAGAAGTTTCCAGTGTCTTGATCTAATGTTAGATAATCGTTTAATCTTTTGAAGCACTCTTGAATCATGTAGAATAAGCCGAAAACTGAAATACATTTTTTTTTTAAAACAGTAAATGAGACTGATGTTTGATAGTTACTGGGGTTGTCAGATTTTAAAATAGCAACCGGTCATTAAATAAACCTGCAGCAGGGTGTTGATTCCAGTCTGCTATCATTTGTAGCTCTTGAATGATTAAGCTGTGTGAGAGTCTGTGCCCACAGTAATGACATCACAGTGGAAGTCTGGAACAGACAGTACCTCTGGGGCTCAGAGATAAGCCTACGGGTGTATGACAGATCATCTGCCTCAAAGGTTAACCATGAGGGTGATAAAAGCGTTATTTGGGTCACACAGGGAGAGCACCAACCACCAGAGAGCAGTCAGACAGTCAGAGAGCTGCGGCAGAAGAACTCACAGGGTGGGTTCAGAAATCCTTAACAGACAGCGGTGATTATATTGTTTGAAATATCTTCTTTAAAATTACTAGACTATTATTCCATAAAATGTGGCATGATTGCTTATTTCTTGTTTTAAAAACCAAGACTAGGATGTTATTCTCATTCTCAGCATGCTTTGTCCTTCGATCAGATAACCCACAGTGTGGCAGCATGTGGATTATTCTTACTGGTGGAAGTGTATATATACGTATATGTAAGTATATATTTTGGGGCTGTAGTGAAGTGAATGGAGTGTTATCATTGGGTGGTTTAGTCAAGAGAAATTAACACAGTACAGTGTTGTTTCCTGATGATTCAAAACCAGTACAATCTGGATCCTATTTGAATAGTGTTGCCATCCTTTTCATGGCTATATTAATATTCACCAAAAAAAAAAAAAATGCTGAGATCCAGGATGGGTTAATGTTGTAGGAATCTCTGAATGGGAAAAGAACCAAAGTACTCCGCTAATGACATTGTACGGAAACAAACAGTTCAGCCAAATTATCCGTTACAGAAAATACTTTTATGTGTTGCGCAATGTGATTTGTAATTTCAAATTGTCGATTTTTCTTAAAGAAGAAGGGGAACAAATGTACTGGTTTCAGCTTCTGGAATGGTAATACTCTTTGAATATCTTCCCCTCTTATGATAGTAAATGTACAATATTTGGGATTTGGAAGACATATTCAGATATTTCTATTGTCGGGCTTCTGTGATGTTTCTTTAAGTTAAGCTACATGTGTTTTTTTATGGGAAAAATGCTACACTGTTGGTGTTCCTTATGCCGTCGCCATGTCTTTTAGCAGTTTCTTTGTGTTCCTATACATTTCAGCCATTAACTTGATTAGAATGATTATATATTTACAGAACAGGATCCTGGTCAGAACTACATGCTGTAATGATAGTTATTACATTACACTATTATGTATGGGATCCAGTCTTGTAAGGAGGGATGAGATAAATGCAACCCATACGCTGTTAAATAACACTGTATCATTGTAAGTGTTGTCTACTGTTGGCCAGATGCTATATTTACAGAGGAACGCACTGTAAGTGTAACTGCATATATAAAATCACACATATATTTGAGTTAATATATGCAAATGGTTTTGCTTTGTGTGCTAAAGCGTGGAGGCAGATGTGAATATGTGAGATTTGATACGAGTCTTTTTTCATTAAAGGGTTTATTTAATGAAATATCAACTCCCTCTCCCTCTCCCTCTGTAACCAGTAAAGGTCACAGACATCTAACTGAACAACAGTCCCCTATTTGGTGTGTACATAACTGCATAATTAAAAGGTCCCTCATTTCAACATATTAGAATTTACTTTGGGATAGAAGGGACCATAGAAGGTTATCACACATGCCTTATTTGTAAATGCCAGATCTAACAGTTCTGACAACCTGTTCCCGGTTATTACATCAGTGGGAGCGAGTTGGTCTCATTTAACCCTGTGGTACAAGCTTTTATTACCAGACCTTTTAAAGTGTGAAAATTGACTAACGGTGTCAAAAAGAATCCCAAATTCATCCACTCATGTACTGGGCAGATTTTGAGAGGACAGGAATCTCATGGAAACACGTTACAATTTAACCTTTTCATATTCCCAGGAAAGCTTGACTGAGCAATTCATTCACACTTATTCACAGGTGGCAGCTCACGATTACAGCCCCCATCGTTTTTTATTGGATACATCCATTGGAGGGTATTTGCCTCACTCAAAGGGCCACCAGCAGTATTTCTATAGGGAAGTATTTCAACAGCTCCACAATTTCATTTTACTCTCCATTCTCAACTCAGTCATGATTAGTGGCTTCAAAGCAAAAGATTGTTGGATAGTAAACTCAAACATAAAATGTTCCCCTGGCATCCCGCCGTGTCAACGCTTAAAATGACACAGAGTACCGGTACGCAGCAAGGGAGTGCATTAGGAGATTTCGTAAAAGCTCCAGACTGAAAGCCTGATGGTCAGTCACAGTTGTCCAAACGTATTTGTACATTTAGAGCATTGTCGTTTGAAAAATAAAGTTGTTGAGTGCAGTCAAAACTGATAGGTAGACTTTAAAGCTGAGAAGGTCTTCCATCAAAAAGGGGAAAAAACATAGCAGTTTCTCTTCCTGATACCACCCACTGATCTGTTCAAACTGTATTAGCAGCTGGTAAGTGTCTTCTGACACCTGCCTGTCTTCGAGGAGGTCAGCTCATTCACTTAGATCCGTCCCTGTAAAGCAAGTTCCTAAAGGAGGGTATTATACCGGGGTTTCTGTAACATGCTGGTTACAATTTGTTGACCGTAAACTCTATACAATGTCTCGTAATGTCCATTGAAACGGATCCTTCCACAACTAGCAGCCGACATTAAGCGGAACATTTAGAAATGGTTCATTATGATCTTGTGGTGGTGCTAACCCATGATGCAAGCAATTACATTTTGAAGTTGCAAAGACCACTGATGTCATTGCTCAGCATTATCCTTTATAAAGTGTGCCTATCAAGCATAGTAAGTAAAAAACTGATTATATAGGATAATATATGTCTCCAAAGAGACACACCTTGTTAGCCATAACTCCACTACTCTAAATCAAATACACCATTAACACTTGTGTGTAGTATCTGTTAGCTATCAGATACCAACAAAGCTAAATGTAAATGCAGCAAAAATCACTGGGTTTTTCACAGCACAATTACATTTATCTCTCCTCATTCTCTTTATCCATGTTTGTCTTTTCTTGGTCAATGAATACTCCGTAATGGTTTGGATAACATCAAGTGTGTGAGTATGTGTAGCCATGTCTCTCATTCCATTCTCTTTTTTTAAATGACTAGATACATTATACTTGATCACATTAAAGTTAATGAGCCAATGCTCCAGAGAGTCATATAATGACTGCATAATAAGGTTACAGTTTAAAATCAATGAATTATCCGCAAACAAAATTAACAAGGGCAAAGGTTGTGTATAAAGTGTTGTACAATGCTCCTGTGACTACGGATCCATTATTTAAGAGACGCAGAGAAGCACAAATAAAAGCATTCAATCTTTGTTCTCAGTTTTTTATTCTATTTGTAACTCTGGTGAGTTTGAACGTACCCTTTAAAAGACCAAAGTCACGAACAAACTCTCTAATAAAAGCAGCAGTAAACCAGTAAGTCTTGTGTTCTGCGATGGAAAATTACTGTTTTTTTTTCAAAGGAGTCTGGTGACTTTGAAGAGAGCGTAGATAACAGCTTCAGTTCCCCTCAGGAAAGAGCTGCCTTACGGCAAAGTGAAAGGTAAAAATATTATAAATATAGCAAACATTAACACTGATATCGATATTTTTCAAGGTCTTAATTTGTGTGCTGCTCCAACCGCCATCTACAACAATGACTATGGATAAGTATCTCATACAACACCACTTTAAAAGAAAAGACTATGCATTAAAATCCCAATCATGCATGTTAAACTGTTTGGTTAAGGGTAAGAGACACACTAAGAGACGAGGGTTGGTCCAAAGAGACATTGGTGAATCAGGATACATTACTGCCCATTTCCAAGCTTAGTGCTATTGATTTATATGCCAGAGCAGTGCACCTTAAAAGAGAACCTTAAAGTGTTGGAGTAGACACATCAAGTAAGATCAGATAAAGCAAATGCTCCTTATTTTTCAAACTTCTAATTCCCCTTCAGTCTGGGCAACAAGGTGCATAATTCTCCGCGGGGCGATGGGAAACATGACGCCTGCCGCCTTGTTGCTGTTCATTCCTTTCAAGATGGCTGTCTCGTGTGCCTAAAGATGTCAAGGGTCATAAATCAGTGATGTGCAGATGTGGCTGTGCTTTAATGTACATTTTGCTGTCAAGGTGGGATGAAGAACTAGTCGGAAAGACCACCGGAATAACAAAGTAGGACGAAAAGTGGGAGAGAGAAAGGGAGGGGGGGGACGGTGAAACATCCCCATGAAGTAGAAATGAGAGAATTATTTGAAAAAAAGGGAGGTTATAATGGAAAGTGCGAAACAAAAGTGATGCATCGGTGGGAGGAAAGGTGAAAATGGGTATCACGGGCAGGGCTCCATACTGAAATAAAATGAGGATGAAGCCACAAGTTAATGGGGAGAAGGAGAAAAAGAGCGAGGGAGGAGAGGAAAGGAGGGAGGGGAAGCGAGTGTCTCCCGAAAGCAGGCCAGTGTGTGAGTGAGGCAGACTCAGTTACCCCGGGGCTTCCTTTACTCGCATGCCTCCCTAGAGAAGCAATTAACAAAGAAATTATGGCGGAACAATTCACCCCAAAGGCTGTGGGTGTCTCCCGTGCCGTTTAAGTGTGCTAATCACTTTTCCCATTACAGGATAGAAAGAGAAAGAGAGAGGCAGTGTGTGACAGAGAGAGGTGGACAGAATTTAACATGAAAATAGAGAACATGTACAGATTATGTAAGATCCAATGATACATTTATGGCGATGACATCAGATGTAATCTCACAGCACTTCATTGAATGTAAAGTACATTACATTTAGGCTACGTACATTGTAAGAGTAAACAACTTAGCTAAAGGACACTGTGTGTAAGGCCTATAACATAACTTACTGTACAAAAGGTTTCACTTTAAGCTACTGTAAATTGAGAGTTAAAATTAAGCATATATGCTGGCCCAGCTAGTTCTAAATGGGAATTATTCATATATACAGTATATACATCCCCGGGAAAAAAATAAGGGACCACTTGAGCATTATCAGTTTCTAGTGTTGTATTATTTATAGGTATGTTTTTGAGTTAAATTATTTTAAAAAATGTTTTATTGTATTCTACAAACTACTGACACTTTTTTTCTGTATTGGATTGCAACAGACACTGGAATGGCTGCCATACATGTAGAGATAAAGATTTAAGAACAATTTGGAGTGGTCTCTTAATTCTTTCCGGAGCTATATATATACAGTATATACATACATACAGCCCCGGAAAAAAGTGTGTATGGAAAAACTGAACGTTCTAAACTCTTCTCTAACAATAACTATTAGAATAAAAAATAAAAAAAATACCCTAAAGCTTTTAACACACCAGAAAGATTGGAATCTATTTTGTCATAATCACGACTAAAAATGTCAAACTGTAGTAATACTTATTTATTCATACATAGGAGTACACCATCCCATCTAAAATGATAAGTTATTTGAAAGCTGGGAACTTTCAACCAAAGTGAACTTGTTTTTATCAGCCAACTACAGTACAGCTCAACAGAGCTCTGAATAGATTTGGATAAATTGACTTTGTCGGCCTCTGCTTTAATAAAGGTGCCTGAGCAGCTGAGACTTGAATTTATCTTCGGCCTCTGGCAACATCTGCTGTCAGAGAGAATGAGTTTTTATACAATCTGGAAGTTGACTTCACCACACTTTTGATAAAGTCTCACATAGACAAGAAAAAGACTTACTTCGTCTCTTGAAGTGAATATTGCTCAGGAAATACACATCAGTGTACAACACAATCACACAAGTACCTTGCAAATGCCGCCGCAAATTAGGACTGCTCTGTACAACCTGATGAAGCAGATCTCATCCCACTAACCCTAAACCCGTACTCCTCTAACAAACATCCACATTCTAATTAAACCCCATCAGACCAAGCACTTCTAACGTTTACACTAAATGAAGCTCTATAAATAAAAAGGATCTCTTCTAATTTAGGCATTCAGGCATAAAAAGCTCTGCAGCAGAACCTGAACTCGTTTCCACCTTGCTGGAAGAAACAAACAAATTATCCAACTTATATTAAAGCACGCCCGCTGTGCGTGGCAGGAAACTATTTTCAGGTTGAATTTGTGTCTCTGATCTGAAGCGGGAGATGGCATCTCTCAGAGGAGTCGTGCAGATTTTATTTGACTGTAAAGAGTTTTGGGTGTATTCACATAATCCTCTGAAGAAGTTTGATTTCAAGGGAGGAAATTGGCTGTCGACTTTCTTTGGATGTTTTAGCCGGTCACAGCTTAAAATAAAGGTATTTTTGTCAAAAGGTGTGAATGTGCAACAGCAAGCAGCTAAGGGAGGCCATATAATCTCAATCCAGGTTATTAATTACAAAGAAGGGGCTTTTTATGTTGAGTCAAGATGGATTTTCCAATCAGTAAATAGGGTACTAAATGCAGGATGTACTCCAGTCTAAAAAGGAAAAAAAAAATATGGCACGGTAAAGTGTGTTTAAGATTATGGATGTTCATATTTTTTGCAAAAACGTTAGTTAAACTGAATGAACAAAGGCCAACTTAAGAAAAAAAGTGAACTTTTATTCATACTAAACTGCAACAGATTAACACTTTTGGGTATTTCTTAATTCTTACTGACTGAAACAATCACCAGTTTAAGTTGAGCAAAAACCCCAAAACTGGCTAGTTGACTTTTTTTACCACACATTTTTTAATTCAAATGTATTGGAAGTTGTGATTCAAATAGGAATGTTAAGATAATAAACTTGATTTGATTTTAGTCCCACATCCATATTAAAAAGGAGCAGCCAATCTGAGAAAAAGATAATCATTTATGTGTTTTTAACAAGACAGACAATTGATTTATTCCTTTTGTTATAAACTGATTTTCATGGGTGGGTGGGAATTTCTTCTCCTTGGATATAAAATGAGACAATGGAAATAAATGGTCTCTCTTATCTCATGGTGTGACTGACGCATCGTTTACCCAACATAATCTGTGATTGTCATGGCATTGAAGATGAACTCTCAGGTCTTGATTTGTGTGTATGCACATAACTTGTGTGGGAAGATGTG
Organism: Eleginops maclovinus; assembly: GCF_036324505.1. NCBI lineage: Eukaryota > Metazoa > Chordata > Actinopteri > Perciformes > Eleginopidae > Eleginops > Eleginops maclovinus. The sequence goes on from NC_086354.1 coordinate 9,676,034, forward strand.
TTTTTTTCCCTTAACCCCCAGGAGACTTGAAATGGCTGAACGCATCCTGGCAGACATCACCCGTGAGACAGATATGAATATGTAAACAAGCACACAAATTGAAAAATTCTCACCCAAACATTCTATTACCTGTTTAGGTATTGAGTTGTTCCATACAAGTGGGGGCATACCTTCTAAAGAGGAATATATAATTATTTCTCCATACACCTTTGGCAGCATAATGCATGCTGCTTGCTCTGTCCTAATGGGTACAAACCACTATGGAATGGATATTACTTTAACATGTTTGCTGATATTCCCATTCAGCCTTCCATTGCTGCTTAATAAATACAATGTAATCCAATTAACGTAATTGAATGACAATAGACAGAAGCATTCGCTTAGACTGAATAAAGCTTAACTGCTTTATAGTTTCTTTAAACAAATAAACAGCAGGTACTTTACGAGTATGTTCAACAAAGAGTATTACCTGCGTCTATGTCTTTAGCTACATGTACGTTTAAGAAATTACATTAGTTTCTTTAGAAGCCTGATACTTAATCTTACTTTGTCGCTGAAACAAGGCAGTACATTTGGTTTTTCTTTAGTTCAGTTTTGTATTTATAACCCCAGAATTGGAAAACTGCTTGGCTCCCTCAAGGGCACCGCACTCAGGAAACCCTTGAACGCAATCCCATTGTAAAAGTACAACACTTTTCTCGCCTTAATTCTAGTATCGGCTAGGGATTGAACAGTTAAATCACAAGTCTCTAAACCGTGGCGTCTTTTGATTGAAACGGTCGTTTCCAAATGAGAGCGGAGACCAGTTTTCCCTTTGTCCGCCTTGTCCATCCATCCTCGTTATAAAAACCCCCTCTAGCCTCTTTGGCGACCCGTGCCTCAACACTACTCCACTCCTGAAACCAGCCGGTATTAAGACTGACTCTTCAATCCCAGACGATCGATGCCGTCACTTACCAACCGAGTCACACCGCTGATTACAGCGTCCCTCAATTTACAATGCTGTTGGTGGAAGGTGAGGGGGGTGGAGGGAGAGAGAGAGGGAAGGGAGTGGGCAAACTGCTAGATGAGCTGGACTCCATGCTGAGCAAGTTGGGGAATATTAAGACTCTACTGCCTCCAGGTGTAAATGGTTGAAAGAAAAAAACTTTATTGCCTACAGTAGCTGCTGCAAATGGTAAAAATAATAATTTTATCCTGAAATGACCTGGAAAATAACCCCCGCCAGGAGGGCTGCAAACTCTGTTACTCTCTTGGAAACCAGCTGACACCGTGTAAACTAGGGTTTTGATGCAAAGCATGATGGTTCTGGCTCGAATCTACACATAAACGTGTATTTCTGCCATGCACACTCAAGTCATAAAAAAGATACATGTTTATGTGGCATGAAAAACGAATATGGCGACGTTTTGTTCAACTAAAAATAAAAATCCCTGCATATCCTCCAGGTCCCACTTACACACATGGCTCATAACCTGCTGTCAAACTGCCATTTAAAGACAAATCAAAAACGCATTCTACTGAGGTTCAACATAGAAAGAGCAAGCTACGAATGTTTTAGAGACAAAAGGTAGCCTTTACCCGACACTTCTAATGTTGGATTACAGAGCTGAGATGGTGCCAGAATTTCTACAGAGAAAAAAACAATGCTATTCTTTCTGTGCTCTGCCTGACATGCCTCTGTGAATACATGAGTGGGAAGGCATTTAAATTGGTGTTTCATATCTGTACACACAACCCTCTGTGATTTTCCACACAAATGACAACCACATCTATCTATCTATCCATCCATCCATCCATCCATCCATCCATCCATCCATCCATCTATCTATCTATCTATCTATCTATCTATCTATCTATCTATCCATCTATCTAAATATGGTCTGATCTTAATGAGTCCCATTGGAGCTCATTTGAGGCAGCTATTAGATTAGTTTATAAATTATTTGTGTTCTCAGCAGGATGCATTCCTCAAGCTTGCCACCACTCACCGTGTGTTAGCTTCTTTTTGTAAGTTAATGAGCGTATCGTTATATTTCCTGGGGATGGAACAGAAGCAGGGTCAAAACCTGCTTTAAAGCCTTTTTCACTGCCTAGAATAGTGCTGCATGTAAATTTATGCAAGTGTGTGTGTTTCATTCGAACGTGCCTCCTCGCTTCCCGCTGACAGACACATGACATCTGGTGTCTTCTTGGTGTTGATTATATGGGAGGACCAGCGTTGTTGGATGGTGTTATTAGGGATGATCAGTACAAATTCTGTACTCCTGCTGTACAACCAATTAGCTACTTAAAATGAAGGCTCTTCGCCGCAGGCAGACACAAGAACAAGAATTTTACATCTCAGTATATCTAAAAAAAACACATCGATATAGGACACATCCACACCTCATAATGCATATCTATTGGCAACATTGAGGGCTACTGAAGGAAGTGTTGTGTAATCTACATAGTGAGCTGGAAAGTAAGTGTGTGGAGGTCAGAGTTTTCAATGGGGGCATTTTTCAGAAGAACTCAGAAAGATGAACATTCCTGCATCTTTTTTTAGTCACTTTGCACAAAATAAAAACAGCAACAGACCAAAGAGTAAAACCCACCATCTACATATTTTGTTTAACCTTAATGCCAACAATTCTGACTGAAATAACAAACAATAAACTATAGGAGCAGTGAAAACACTATACAACTTGAAGGACATCCATTCCAGGAACAATGAAAACCCATTCTCCCGATGTACGCTTAGAGGATCTCCAATAGACGTTAGATCCCAGGGCAATGCAATATAGGCTACAGAGGTAAAATATTAAATTATGCAGAGTGGTAGGTAGCATCATGGTAAGATTGGTTTCAAACCTTTGGGCCTTGTCTTAAGAAATCAAACAAGCTCACCAAAATGACCAAACGTTTCCTTTGTGAGTGTTTTCTTTATTTGCTTCTGAAAAGGGATAGCCATTATTTGCATCATATAGCCTTGAAGGATATGTAAAACTGTTTAACAATGTGCAATTCTTCACACCTTTAGTCCTAAGTAATGTTTCCTTTAAAGAGTTGTTTGCAACTGCAGCTTTAAAAAGAAGAGGAGGACAGTCAACAATGAGACAATCAGAATAAAAGCCCCAGCCCGCAAAATGTCCCATACAATGCTTATCTTCCTCATTTCAAACAAACACAAATGAATAAGAAACATAGTCACGAACAATGCAAACCTGTTTCCTTCAAAACCTATGGAAGACACACCTTCCTTTAAATCTCATCATACTAAAGAACATGAATGCAGCACTGGGACTGGGATGCTCAGGGCTGGGACCCATTTTCATTCAAACATCAAAGAAACATAAAAGAATGAGAGAATGACACATACACATACACACCCTCTCAATATCCTACTGAGTTGGTGAATCCCATCATACTTGACTCAACCTGAGGATACTTAGCATACAATGCCCTAAAATCCAACAGACATGACAATAATGCATGGTGAGCACTTCTGCCTGTTTGAAGTATTTACAAAGAGAGGATTTTAAGTGTCCACTGCAGAGTGGCCACTGACTGTTATATCAAAGGGAGTGAAAGGACTGGTATGAAGTTAGTCCAGAACTTTTGTATAAGCCTTGACACGGCAGCAGGGTGCCGTCAGGTGGACAAAAAACAATCTACTTCAAAATGAATAATAAAACAGTGTCTGCTCAGCTGCTATATAGGTAAAAAGATGAACAAGGGGGTGTCTACATGTATCTATAATGCTTTACTGACACCAAGACACTGCAGAGCAACGTACCATTTGAGTAGTATTCTTCCCCTCATAGTGCTATCATACTGTCAGATTTGCACTAAATTATTATTGCAAATCCTAATATTATTGTGATATTCATATAAACAAATGCATTAAAATTCATCTTTAATGTTGTTTATGGTCTTCTTTGTGGGTCCTTTTAGCAATGTAATTACATGGAGGAAGATCTGTGAGCACACCTGTACAAAAGCACCATTTATGAGGCTTTGGATAATTTAGAAGGTATTATCATATGTGTATTATTAACATGAAATCAATATGTAATATATTATATTTCTAATGATTAAATAATTTAGTTTTCACAGGTATTATTTCACAAGCCCCTTACACCCACACCTCAAAATAAATGCTATAATAATTGTTGTATGGTCCAACCTTTAAACTTGTTTTTTGGCCATCAGTTCATATCCAAACGTGATTGACATCACTAACTAGTGGGTAACTAGTATTTTATGACACAATATATCTGTCGCACAATACCATTTCATATCTTATTATGTGCCGTCAAACATCATGAGAACAAGTAGGCATTTTAAAGATAAATAGATGAAGTTTTAGTTTTAAATGATTTTTTTACATGCTATGTACTGTAAGCCTTAAAAGAAAATGTTGGGATAAGCTTTGTGACACTGAGTTCCTTTTAACATACCTGCAAACTCAGAAGGGCTGAAAAAGGTGACAAACTAAACCATTGTAGGGGAGTCTGGGGGTCTGTACATAACACAGCGCAATATGAATAATGTCATTTCCAACAGTGAAGCGTTATATGTGCTTACGAACACTTTAAACAAACTCTACACACGGTCGCCAGCGTTTGTAGATTTTGTTCGTAACTCCAAACTTTTCGTAGCTACTAAAAAGTTGATGAATGCGAAACCGAAATAATTGATCCGAACGGATCACGGATCAATGATGATCCGTTGCACCACTACTAGCTACTCACTAAACCACACACGGATGTGTATTTGTTCATTACATGTTCGTTTTCATCCCTCTCATATCTGACCACAATGACATAGCCGCCAGTAATATCAGGTAACAGGACGGATGCTGTGGAGATTAGCCTTCACAAACCTATTATTTTCGCATTGAACGAGGTGACGTAGAACTGATCTAGCTAGGCTAACTTTAACACAATTCACTGAGGTTAGCTAGCAACCTAACAAGCTGATAAGCTTAAGCATGTTAATACACTTTATTTGGCTCAAATAATTTTACTTCAGCAACGTTAAAATGATACAGCATACAATGTTTTTGCCAGATTAGCTGCTACTAGACCTACCTCAAAACTTGTATCTGTAACGTATCCTGAAAATTGTCCAGAAGAACCACTCGCTGAAGACTGAGCACTCCACTCCAAGAGGGACCGATGGGTAATAAAGCGCGCGCTATGGTTCATCTTGCTTATGATTGGTCGGTGGTCGTGGAACGCGAGTCATTTGAACACAGATTTTATTTATTGTGAAGATAGCAAACTTGTTTCTTGCTCATTATACAGTCGGTTATACAGTCTATGGTTGGTCGGTCAGTCGTCTGTCAGCCCCCCCCCGCCCTAAAAAAAAAAACTCTTCGGATCTACACGATTCACGTCAATGACATATTTTGAGTTGAAAACGGCGAATTTCGCCGAAAGGTGACTAGTTTGCAGGTATGTTTTAATGAAAGGGATTTTATGTATTACATGTGCATCATGGATGAACAAACGTATGTAATTAACATTTCCCTCCTGTACATCTACTTTCTACTACTCTCCTGCACACTGGAGTGGTAAAGAGGAGATCAAAGCTTTCCACTCGACATCAACTAACAATGAGTCTTTCCAAAATAGCAGGCTATCTTGCTAAAGTGCTCTGATAGAATTACATCACCATTAAGTAATATTATCAGTTAGAACTAAAAAGCTGCTTGTGTTTTATTAGATGGAGGGCTTGCTCTGAAAGTGAGTACATTCATTAAACAATTCCACTGTTGATTAGCCCAGATTCAAATCTCTTGCTTCCAAAAATCCCCAAGCATCCCCCATGGTGATAAGCATACTGTACACATCTCCATTCTCAATATTTAATACCTACTGAGACCACAGCACAGCTACCGAGGAAGTCTGTAATGTTGCCATGCATGGGGTTGAGACGGTGTGAGTATCTGTTCAGCGCGCTCTTATTTATTTACAGCAAAATTTAGTTTGTTTTTATCAGTTTGCATTAGTAGATACATACAAGAGTAAACGACGATGCTGAATGCAATATGAACTGTGGGCAGCATTCATATCAGTGGCGTCACAATAGCACAATGAGGCCTATTCTCCTGAGCCACCCAGATATCATTGTCAAGCTGTGATACCCATCATCACTAACAATGTGCTGCTAGACAGTGTATTATTTCTGAATGTATCAGCCTCTGCAATATCATTATTTGTACCATATTATGTTTATCTGCTTGGTTGTGATGAAGACATGTTTCTTTGTGTTTTTGTTCTTTGTTACCTAATGCAGAACAATTATAGCTTTGAATCATTTTGCATTAATATTGTTTGTTGTTTAGGCAAATAGCTGGAGTAAATGTGATGTTAGCAAGCATCCCCAAGCTAAAATGGTTGGGGAAAAATAAGTTGTTGTTTTATTACATGCTCATTGTTGTAATTCAATAATTAAACTGTATTTGTAAGGGGTACATCTTTTTACACTTATGAATTCTTAGTGTGGTAAGTCATCTTAAAAAACATGACTTGGAAATGATACTGATATAAATACATAAACAATGTGTACTCTTATTCCATTATACTGTATGTTACATATTATTGCCAATTTTCTTCTCTGAATCTTATATGGATATGTCATCTGTTTTTGGATGATTAGCACTGATGGATTCATGTGTATGTGCAATTATATGTTGTAGTGTACTATTTATTTGTTTGGATCCTACATTACTATCTAATCATCAATGGGTGATATTGCATATACAATGTTAATGTAAAAAGTTACTAAAAATTTGCAGTTAACAAAACGTTGGTATGGACTGAAGGTGCTTTCTTGAATTGCATTCCAAGCACAGCATGTTCTTAAACCACATTGCATTGTATGGAACATCATACTATTATTATGTGGAGAAAAAAAAACCAATACAACTAACAGCAGCTTTCATGTTGCTTTGCTCCGCATGACCCAATTACTTACAGTATATCTTGTAACAAAGACATTATTTTACAATTACTGACCATAGCGAACAAAGATATCTCCAGATATTAAACTGGAACAACCATATATTTGTTCTCCGGCTACTCAATTATCTTGCTGTTGGTGGGACAACACGTTATTAGGGAGCATGAGATACAATATCTCTTTCATTTTTAATAGCAAGCTGAACAAAAAAGTTTGGAACTTCTCTTAAAAGTTAAACCATTCTGTAACAATGATATTTTCTGGCAAAGAGTCACCAGAGGCAGCTTAGTCTGTCAGTCATCAGCTTTTTGGAACTTCCTGGCAATTTCAATATTTGACTCTACTTTACTTTCTAGTATGATCCAATATTTGTTTCATCTCCTCTGTGTTTATTTCTGAACAACAGGGACACATTGTTCTGCCAGGAAACCTTCCTAGGTTTCTTACAAAAAGTATATCCGTGAATCAGGGGTGAAGTGATAGTTGTTTTAATATTGTTTTTGGCCACACTAGGCTACAGTGGACCGCTACACCCTTTGTTTCAAACCTATTTAGGATAAAACAAGTGGACATAGTCACCATGAAGTCCGTCATTGGTATGTACACATGTGGACTAGGGTCAGAAACCTCGAGTCGGGCATGTCTGTTGTCGCCATCTTGGATTTTTGCCGTAGCAAATTTAGTTTTCGCATCCATCAGCAACACAAGGGGGTGGAGCAAAGTAAAACTAATGAACATCATGCTGTTCTGAAGACTTAACCCGAGAGATTGAGACCCCAAAGCCATGTTTACAATGTTAACTGAGGTAATAAATCAAGTAAGAAGTAGGGTCATTTTATCTCGTGGACTTCTATACAACCATACTTCTTTTTGCAATCTGTGGAGTTGACCCCTGGTAGATATAATAGAGAATCCAAGATGAGGGCAAGTTTTCTGTCTCTCACCTGATAGATATGATTTATCTCATAGTAAATATAAAAGTTAGTTACCCACAGCTGAGAGTCCAACAACAAATGTTTGATCAATGTACTGTATGCACGGTCACATACTGCAACACATGCACACTCGCAGACTCAAGGTTTCTAAATGACTTTCAAAATAAGCTGTCAAAATCATTAATCATGATGTGCTAATCAGGTCTGTTTGTGTTTGTTTGTGTCCCCCTCTGAGAATCATGCTGTTTCTAACAAATTAATCCCCCCATCAGGCATGTGTGTGTGTGTAAATAAACCAATTGGTTGATGTTTTGCAAGGTGTTGCTCTGTGTGATTTCTTCACTTTCTGTTGAGATCTGAAAATATGTCCGTGTTTTCGGTAATGACTGCTAATAGAAAGGCTTACAAACATATCTCTGTTCTTTGTGCCTCATCATTTCATCTGACGCAGACTCAAACGTGTCTCTTCGTGAGGGCATCTGTTATCCTGTCATCAGCATAACACATACTACACCTATAGCATCATATATCTGTTGTGTTTTATTTGAATGTATATGTACTGTGTTTAGGAGATGTCCTACACAGCTCTCCATCTGTTCAGAACTAGAATTAACTCCCCACCCCAAAAAAAAAGAATATAATAAATATATAAATACAATATATATATATAATAATATATATATAGAATATAGAATTATCAAACCCACAAAATACATCAAATGTATGCACTCCCAAAAACATTAAAAAAGTCCTCAAGGTTCTTTGGGTTCTGACTCTGAGAAACACCAAACAACAGTATCATTTCCACAGACATATTCTCTTTAACCAAATTGCAAACATTTATGCTATTCAGTATGGTCTTCTATAAACTAGTGTTATGTTAGAATGTGCTGTGATTCAAGTGATGATGCGAGTTTAGCAGTAATCATGGTCTAACGCAATTGAACTTCTTTTTAGATTGTCTGAAAGCCCCCCCTTAAGCCTTCATCCACGGCTTCAGAACATGCTGGTAATGATACTCAGATATCATGTAATTGGTGTAATTTAATATTTCTGTAAAATAAATCCTCTTATACAGTCTTACTGCATATCAGGCTACTCAAAAGCATCTGATCTAATTCATTTTTGGACCCAGGGGTGCGGGCAACTGTAGCAGTTATTAAAGAAAGGGTTTCAGTTGTCCTTACCTTCACATATATCTTTGATATTTCGTTATTAAGTTAATGATTATGTCAGTATTTATTTCCAGATGTATTATGGTACCATTTGGAATGGTGTTGTGATGATTATCAAAATACATTTTGTCCACAGATGTAACGCCATAAGTACAGTATGAGAAGTACTGCATGCATCTGTTCTCATGCACTTAAGATGAGTTTAGGTAGCTTCCTCCGAGCTGCGGGGCGCACAGTTGAAAGACGGACTTCCTGCAGACACTTTGCCGAATCAAGCTGAGGAGTCATAGAAGTAGTGCTTTTTAAATGAGTAATGTTTCCAAGGTCAAAAACGATAGATCTTTCCCTCAATGATGCGGAGAGCACGTCATATGGAAAAGCTAGCAAGAAAACACTCATGTTGATAGGAACAAAGTGGCTAGAATAGCCAAGGTTTTTTGGGGACATTTCACATTTTAGTATTAGTTAGACTAGACACAAGTGAAAAATACACCATTAGTATCTCATTGATTTTAATTACTGTATAAGATAACACTTAAAGTGTTTGTTTTTATGTAAACAATACATTTAAAAATAATCTTAATGACAGCAGACATTTCATTTGTCAAAAGTCAAAGGAATGTTGGTCTTCTCATCCACTACATCAACCTCTACCTCTGATTCCCATACAAACTACTGCTTGTTAAGGTCACATAACAGTATTCCTCCTTTTAACTTTATCATGAAATACTATGCATCTAAAATGACACAAGTCTGAAACATAAATCACAATGGCTCTTGTATTATACAAAGCATAAGAAAACAGATGAGGTCACAGAGGCTTCAATATGTTGTGCTTGAAAAAAGCAAGTGGTCTCGGTGCACACAGGCATGAGTGTTTGTCAAAACATCCGCCAATGAACAATGGTACAATTCATGTTTTTCTGCAAAGACATTCTGCAACTTGTGCCTTACAAAGGATATGTATCATTAGAACATCAACAATAAATATATACTAACATATGTATTGTCTGGTTATCCAAAGCCTTCACTATCTTATTCCTGTTTCATTGTTGTCCAAATACTGGAGTAATAAACACATATTGCACCCCTCTGTTGCACCTTATTTTATCTTGAGTCAACCAACATACATTGTCAAACAGATTGTATTACTTACTATCACTAACTGTTCTGCTAGAGGGCAATAAGTAAAAAAATAATGATATATACATATGGGATTGTTGTGAACAACCACTACCACAAAACAATGCTGTCATGACTGAGCATGAATCAGGTTCACATACAAGTGTATCAACACTTTATTCACAGTAAGTTAAATACAGTTATATTTGTTTCTCTATAGATCATTTTGGGGGCTTTTTTGTTCTAAATGTATAGAACAGCTATCAAGACAAATGGGTTGCCTGCCATAACATGTGATAACGTTTCACCAGACATTTTGAAATACGCCCCATCCAGGGTAGACACACAGCATTGTCCTTTTATCTGCTAATACACACTCAATGAGGCGTTCAGGTTTGCAACATTTATGGAAGGACCTTCCTTTGAGGACGACAGTAACATCTGCTCTCATGATGCGTGGGAGTTTCAGAGGTCATGGAAGTAAACTAGATATTAATGGTTCAATTCATGGGACCGCCCTTCTGAGACCGAATGCTGAGAATTGAGTTATAATTAGGTGAGATTGACAGCATATTTGAGGTAATTAAGCAGAAAAGGCTGATAACATTCCCTAAGGAGGGAAGGCATGGAGAGGTGGCAGGCAGGAAGCACTTTCAAATTAAAAATGATTATTGGGGTATGATGAGTTAGAAGATAGAGGACATACAGAGAGAAAGAGAGAGAGAGAGAGAGAGAGAGAGAGAGAGAGAGAGAGAGAGAGAGAGAGAGAGAGAGAGTGAGAGAGAGATGAACGCCTGTGTGCTTCCATGTCAGTGCGGCTCTTTCGACCTCAGAGAGCAGCACCATTCTCGTCAGCCCCTACGACTTTATGATGCTATAACAGTTAGCCATGACAATATGCATCCAATTAACAGGCTTTATGCAATTAGTCATCCTATCCATTCATCTAATGTGATTCGCCTCATTACCAGATGACTTCATAGGGAAGATGATCTGTCTGCATACACACACGCACTGACAAAAACGAGGAGTGTGTGGAGGAGATGATGAAAGCTCATTTAATCAGAGAGCCAATCCATATGATGAGGGAACTAATGTTTCCTCCTTTCAGTGATAATAATTTGAAAGGACAAAGTCATCTAGCCTGATAATTCAGGATGTAAAAAGTCCATTTTAATGTATAGAATATATGATAATGTCACTTCTTCTAGGGATGGATTGCACAGAAGCGTACAGTAGAGAATCTGGGGCAATAAAAGTCTGGATGTCATCATTTATTTTAGATTTGAGTAGCTTTTAGGATTGACAAGCTAAGTAATGCAGCTGCAGCCAAGGGATTAGAGAACTGGGATTTTGATTGGAAGAGTGCACCCCTTAACCTGTGGTGGAAAAAATGAACAACGGCACTAAAGTTGCGAGACCTGTGATACCTTGCCTACAATTTCCTCAGAGATGAATGCGTATATGTGCGAGGTAGAAAAGAGCCTGCACACTCAGTCAGCCTAGCCTTGATAAAAGGAACCGAAGGCTACCATGTAAAACAAGCTTTTTGGCTGTGAGGTAAGCTGCTACAGTACGTAGAACCAAGTCTGCCAAACATAACACTGCATGATTCCGATGATGTTAAAACATAGCATTTATTTAAGCTATGTTTGCAATGCTACTCTACAAATTTGACAGGCACTCACTTTGTCCATTACTTACAGTACGTCCTGACTGCAAATATAACACAATGTTGCAAACGAATCCTTTGCTGATGCCCTGATTTTCTACTTAGTGACATCTTTTTGTTCATCATGAAATATTTTGACAAACTGCAAAGACTTTTCGTCTGATGCCACTATGTTCACCATTTTGCTTTGAAACTAAATACATACAAAACATTCCGATGGGCTTAACATGCAAATGTTGTTTATAGAGAATCAGCCAGTAAAATCCCATACATGTTAATAGATAAATAAATGAATAGTTACTTGTTGATTTCCTATTTGATAATAATAATTATACAATGTACGACTAAAAAAGATTGCCATGAGAGGTGGGTTCAACTTTGTTGTTTTTCAAAGAGTTAACAGATATGGTTTCAACTTTTTCTCAGCCCAGAGGTGCAGGGAACTGTGAGGGAACAACACTATGGGAGATCATGACAAGTTAAACCAATTGTATTGCAAAATAACAACAAAACAATAGAAGAAATAGCAGCATTCTACTGTAGCTGAACAAATAAGGCAAACACCAGTGGCTGCTGACTGTCACGCCTAACGCAAACAACAGGCTAAGTTATGATAAATGGCTCATTTTGCACTCCGGCAGCAACATTCTTTTGATCATCCAGCCTAGGAAATACACATAATATAATCCATTGTTACGGTTCATATATACAGTATAAAAAGCAGGGAATTTCAGACCTTGAACAGAGATGGGAAACTGGTTTGTGTGCTCCTGGGCTCTTGTTCTAGCCACCATGGACAGTTGAATATTACTAATTAATGCAAGGGCACACCCAAGGGATATTACACTGGGAAAAATACAGCAAAACATCCCAGGGCAAGGTGAAAGTAATAAACACACACACATTGATAAACACTATCAGACATGCTCGGTAGTCAAGTCAGTTACAGCCTGTGTTATTTACGTAGCAGTGGGATAGTAGCAGGGCGCAGCCTTTGGATGTGTTAACAGAGCCCAGCCTTTAGCTGCTTCCCTTCACTCTTTGTCCCTCACTTTCTAGCCCGTCCTCTCATTGTCTGTCTCTAACATCCTTTCCTCTCCGCGTCTCTGTCCCCTTGTACTTCTGGAGCTCTGTCCTGCTGTTTCTGTCTCCGTCTCGTCTTTCTCGCTGTCCTTCCACACAGCCTTTGGGTGTGTCTATGTGCCAGCCATTGAAAGACTTTTTCTGATAAATATTCATTTGCCCCCACCACACCCCCACCCCCCACAGCCTACTGTGTCTGTTTGAATGCTAATCAATTTCTCTGAAATTTCCACTGGCCTACTTATGTTTTCAGAGACATTCCTCCATCCCCTGGTATTATTCCCCCCCTTCTGCTCATCTTTCCTATCCTCACCTTTCCTTTGCTTATCTTTTCACTTATCTTTTTTTCCCATTCCCTGCACTTTCCTTTCATTCCCATTCCTTTTCTTTCTTTATCTCTTCACCAATCATCTTTCCTTTCCTATACTTTCATTTACACCAGTCATTTTTCCTTTGATACCCTCTCCTTTCCTTTCCTTATCTCTCCACATATCATCCACCTTATCCCGATTTCACTTTCCTTTTTTATCTCCCCTTTCTCATCTTTCCTCTCAACACCTTACCTTTGATTAAATCTCCTTTCTATTTCGTTTCTGTTTTCTTTCATTTTTCATACCACCACCTTTCATATCCTCTTCTCTTTCCATTCCTTCACTTCTGTCTCATCTCCTCTGTTGTTTCCTCTACCCTTTTTCAGTTTCTGTTTTTCTCCAATGCTTTTTGTCCAACATATTTCCGATTCTGTTGTATTTTCTCATTTTAATTTTCTTCTGTCTGGGCGCTCCTCTTTCTCAACAAAAATCCTTTTGTGTCTCCCAATTCTTTTCTCATTTCTCCTCCCCCATTGTCTCTCTTCTGTCTCACACATTCTTTACTGAACCAGTGGGAACTCGCAGGCACACACACAGGTGAGGGAAGACATAATCCTCTACCTTTCTCACACTCTATCTCTCATGCCCGTGGCATTCAGATGTAATCGCTCAGTGGACAGGAGCTTGTGGGAGTACAGCTTGTGTGTGGAGGTTAGAGCAACTCTGAAACCTTCAATGGGAGCTTAGGTGAAATGAAGAAAGGGAGGAAGGTGAGAGGATAGAAAGATAGAAGAGTAATGCCTTTAGTGTGAATCAATGCTGTGGAATAGTTTCCCCTTCCCACTGTGAGTAGAAACTGCTGAGCGTCTCATCTCTACCAGACTCAGAATGACCCCGAGACATGGTCACCTGGGAAATGTCAGCAAATGGAGGATGGATACAAGAGGAAAGGAAGGAAGGAAGGAAGGAAGGAAGGACGGACATGACACAAAATAGAAGAAAGAGAGAGAGAGTGGTTAAACAAAAACAAAATGTAGGATACAGAGAGAAGGAAGGAAAGTACGTTGCAGTATAGATTTCTTGAAATATAAACAGTGAGACAAAAATTGCCATACAGTTTAGCATCAGGAATAAATGAGCACAGAGATTGAGTGAGTTTACACACCTGGGATATGCAAATGTGGACAGTGAAGAGAGAAAAGCAGAGAGGGAAAGGGGGAGATAGGGATGAACATGAGAAGGAAGGATACATGTTGGGGAAAAGAGAAGGAATACAAGATTAAAGCCTTGGAGGGAATAAACAGTCGCGTGGTTGTGTGTAGAGAGAAAAGACCTCTGTGGGAGCTTTACAGCTAAAAACTGATTCTTTAGGACTCTATATGGGATCAATGTGAGCAAAGTATATGCAAATGTATGGAGCTGGGTAAAGAAGGTTGAAAGGAAGGATTGATAGGATGAGGAGTGAAGCTAGGATAATGAGGTAATTCAACGCCCTGACCTGTGGAAGAGTTCCAATTTGTTCGCAACGAGGATGTGCCAACTGGTTTCTGTAATCATGGCTACCAGCAGTTTTCAGGTGAATATAGGAGATGTTTTCCATAATATGATAACATTTTATTGGAAAAGTGATTTTTTATGTGAAATTTAGATAATGAACTATGGGTAACATTGGGGAATAGACTATTTTAGCTTGCTGTCATATAATAAGCTGCTTTGTGAAAGGCTAGGATATAAATAGCTAAAGGTATTGCTAATCACTATTAGAGTAAGGACAGTAGAGAAAAGTAAAGAAAGGTGTAAAACAATGGTACATAGATTTGAAGATAATGGTAACAAATTCAATTATTGAGGCTTATGGCTTATTAGCATTAATATATCATTATATTTACTAAATAGCTTTTTCACTTTGTACAACATGGACAAATATAAAGTATATCTTAGACAGTTTAGAGTGTGTATTTGGAAAAGAGGACCGGGATGTCCTGGAATATTTATGATGCATTGAACATAAGAGAGTGTCTTTTTATGGAAATCCATCCATCATTTATCTACTGTATACCTGCAATACTTTTCCTGTGCTGGATCCCATCCAAGCTTAATTTAGGCAGCTTTTTAGTCTACCACAGCTGAGGATATTTAGAGGTGGAGGGATTATATCTCTTCGCTGGCCTGGGAGCGCCTTGGAATCCCCCAGTCAGAGCTGTTAACTCCGCGACCCCGACGGATAAGCAGGAGAAGATGGATGGATAGATGGAATCTGATGAGTCATTGTTTGCTTAAGTTGTTAGAAAAGGGTCAGTGAAATTGGATGAATCTACAACCATGCAGCACCAATGAAGTGAGGTATGGTTTTTGAGAGTTAAGTTCTTAATAAATAATGGGAAAAAAACTTGGATTGTTTTCCTAAAACTTTAACTTTGATTGTTGTTTACTTGTTCATGAATATTTTTATATAAGGAAGACATCTTTTGGAATGGCTAAAGGTAAGATGGTACAATGACATAGAAATTATTACCACTTTTTACCAATGTATTATGAAAATATGCTAGAACTTTTAATTATGGTATGCCAGCCTGCTCTGTTTTACAAGTGCTCTTTTGGCTTCACCCAAAACCAGAAAGCTGACACAAGCATGTATCTATGGCACCTTTGTGTTTTTAGTTTTCAATGAAACAAAAAAGGATCGGAAGGTTACACTGTAATTACTGACCTTGAAAAGATCCTTACATACATTATGTCATGCATCAAATGGATATAGATTAAATATTAATGCTCACACATTTACATACCTGATAGAGCGGCTTAATTATTCATCATCAAAAGGCCTCCGACTTTATCTCACAGCAGACTCTGTTGCATACAGCCTTTTCATAGGTCATTACACACCAACTCTACACTCTGTTTATTCATGCAAATTTTATCACAATGCACATAGTTTAATATCACACTGTGCCAGGCAGGAACAAAGGCAGAAGTGAAGGTTAATATGGAAGGCTGGCGTAGAATTTTAAGATATAATCCTCTGTCTTGTATGGTTTAACAAAAATAAAAATAAATTGAGTTGAAACAAAAAAAGCAATGCTCCCATTCAATTAAATGTTGGTAGTTTGTTTGTTCTGCGGAGGTCGGGACCACAGGGGATGTTGAAAATAATTAAAGAGCCTGAAAGATTAGAAAGAATTACCTTTTGGAGATACGCAACTAGACTTCATGCTGCGGTGGCCCATATTGTAACAAGCTAAGGGCCTAACAAATAAGTGTTGGCCTACACATTCACACAGTTAAACAGGACATTTGATTGGAACTCCCACACCAATATTCAACAACTGATTTGGTTTGTAAAGGATATTTATTTGGAGGAATGAAATTAAATATTCTCTAAGAACTCGAAACTATGAGTTGGGTTCTTGTTAGATTAGAATTCAGAGCTATAACGAGAGTGGGTCATCATCACGTGGTTGGGTCTTGATGGTGTCCCTTATTTGGTCAAACATCTCACAAATTAAGGTTAAAGTCAATACATTAACTTTGAATGGTTAAAGTTGGGATAGGTCATCAAGCTGCCAGTCTGTCAACATTGGACCAACAAACTAACTAATCAAAAACAAGCTTTAGGGAGGGGCAAGGAGTTGGTTGTAATCTGAACACTTACCACTAGATGTCACTTTGTTCTACACTCTGCAACTTTGACATAAATATCTGCTCAAGCACTGCATTAGGAGATCTACTAGGTTAAAATGAGGCAATCCACAATAAAGCACATATTGACAAAACACACAACCACACTTCTTATGATGCTGTTCCTGTAATGTTATTATGTTTTAATCGTTTTTCATCTAATGCTCATTCCCCTCATCAGAACAGTGGGTGGGTGTCAATGCTGGCCAGTGCTTTGCTCATTTATATTCATGTCTATCCTTCTCCCAGCATTTGTCCAATCCCTGGCCCTGTAGCTGTGTTCTGATTCAGAGGCTGGCAGAGTGGCGGGAGAAGGCGATTAATCACACTGCTTATTAGGCAAGATTTGGAGGATGAACACAAGGTGTAGGTCTCTGTATTGCACAGGCAGACTGTTTGATAATTCAAGAGTTTGATGTACCCTGTGTTGGGATGGCTTTGCATCTATGAGTCCCTTTTGCTGAATTTATTCTCAAAAGAACATTCAGTCCAGGAAAGACACATTTCTCCATTGTTTCCCTACATTTCTCAAAGATTATGCGTTTGCTCTTAACTGACATATTGCAATGAAAGGTTTAATGAAAATGAAGACGCAAAAAAGCAGCTTTGCTCCCATTTGTCTAGGGAACAGGTGTTCTCTGGAAATTTATTTTTGCAGTAATAAACAGTCACAACTTATCCTGAGCATTGAACACATCGCTAAGCTTTTCAGGCAGTTTCCCTATAAAAAGCAGCAAGGTACTTTTCATAACACGATACTGGGTGAAGGCAATGACAGCAACAAAAGCTTCAAAGTCCACACACGCGTACTACAGGTTTCTTGTCAAACACAACCTCTTTTTAATGGAACAGTCCCATAGGGTATTGCTAAAGGAATGTCCAAACAGTTTACCAAGGTAACACAGGCTGTTTTTAGGATTACACCTATATTTTTGCCCATTTAATTAAACGTCCTTCTTCAACTGCGTCTTCTAGATGGGCTCACCTTCTATCTGCGGTGATAACCATACAGAAAAAGTCTGATTCTATATATTTTGTTTAAATGTATTCACACAAACAATATTAAAAAAGACCCATGAGTTGGAAAATTTCAGAAATTATCAACAATGCGCCAAAAAGTACCGTCTTTGGACACGGTACATTTTGTAGAATATAATACTAGAAGGTCTCTCACCATTACAGCTGATGACCTCATACTATTTCATACTGCCCACAAGCATGCAGTGAACAGCTCATTCACCGGAAAATACCCATACAGTATAAAGACTATTTTTTTACTTTCACAATGAAAAAAAAGTGTAGTGGGAACAGAGCCACAGATGCACCATGAAAGTTGTAAATAAATAAATAACTTCATGAATAATAAATGTAGAGCAGGGATGTATTGTCTCCACCCCCGACGTGGTACAGCATGTATACAAACTCCACTGCCGTGTCACTGGGGGGGGGGGGGGGGGGGCAAAGGTAAAGGTCAAAGAAAACACAAGTGGGACAAAAAATTGTGGAATGACTTCAGTTTGAATAAAAAGCGAGAGACATATCAGAGGTCTACTGAAGGTCTTCTGACAGATGTCACTTCTCCACCCAATAGCTTGAGGGCTGAAAACACTCGCTGGTATAGTTGGTGCAAACCGCCTTATCTAAAAGGCATGGTTGTGTTTCTTTTCGACAGTCATTAGAACTGTTAGAAACACATAATCAAATTCAATGTGGGAAACCTTTTAAAGATCTGAAAACTAGATACTTTCTCTGTTTCACAATTTTTGGAGGTGTGTGTCCATGTTCCGAAGGCGAAATCCTCCACTATTTATATTTAGCTCTGCCACATGCTTAATCAACAGGATTGGGTAGACTGGGATTCAGATCAAGGCACTGTGAGCACTGTGAACACCAACTGGTATTGTGCTGGCTGCCACGGTCTAAAGCCTTGCAAAAATGTGACTGTCAGTTCTAGACCTTCTGCTCATTTTAAACATCCAACTCTAACATGAACATTGTCAATGGTACTCTCTTACTACGTACCATTTAATAATTATACAGCAAGGGTATGTGAAGGGAAAAAGAGGGTTGCAAAGATATAGCCACGAGGTTCAATTGACCTGAATGATAGTGTTATAAAAACTGAAGTTATTATAGTTCAGCCGCTGATTTGTTCAAATTTTCCACTGTTTACTCTAAAGCCTATTAAAACCACAAGTCAGGTCATAACTCCGAACGTATTATGTAGACTTTCCGAGGATATCAATATCTAATTGTTCTCTCTATTGCAAATACATGTAAAAGGAAAAAAATAAATATATATATACACATTATTCAGTGTGCATAGTTAAAGATGCTTTAGAACTTGCCTGGACATCTAGATGTTTTTAATAGTCATTCAGTATTTAAAGTTATCCATTGAAATATGTCTGTACATCCATGGGTACAGTGAAAAATAAAGTGTCACCAGCTATTTTGGTATGCTGTTAATAATAACCGCTAAAGTTGTGGCCCACAGCATGACTCAATAAATCCATGGCACTAGATACTTTTGTTTATATCCCTCAAAGCCTGAGAACTTTAGTTACCAAACTTTGAGAATGATTATCCTCCAAATGATAACTAAAGTTTGTGTGGAGGGAGGCTCACAGTATCAGCCTTTGAACCCCTCTGAAGTACGCCATCTGGGAGGTGCCGAATGTGATTAAGTATTGAGCAATAATGTGTGCCAATGCTGGGAGATCGAAGCGTGGCATTACTTCACACCGTAACATGAATATTGATGTTACTGGTGTGTGGGTTTTATGGAAACAAATAGGTGAAGGTGTTTTGACATGCCTCATTCTGTACACCACCTGTGCTGGTTGCTCTTCAGTGTTAATGGGTATGGAACATTGAAGTCTTTACTGCATTGCAGTTATCGGCAAATTAATTGAGAAAAGGAAATTAAGGAACAGGAAAAATCGAACAAATTAAAGTGACGTGACGAGAAAAGCTTATGAACATTTAAAGGATTCCAACATTTACTAGTCCTATATTTCAAGAGGTGAGCTCAGCTTGTGTTGCTTTTCCTGCCCTCTTCACTCCAGTGCAGTCCGTCTAACAGTTTCTCCGACTGCGTTCACATGGAGAAGTTTGATCTTTACAGTGTAACAGAACCCTGCGGACCTCATCCCAATTCAGGTGGCGGGAAGGAAAGGCATGAAATATGTATGACTCAGTTGTTGATGTTGCACAGAAACCTTCTGAAATATCAAACAGCCAGAGTCCTACTTTCAAACAAATATGTGGTGATATGGACCCATGCCTCTGGAGGCAGCTGTACTCACTGCTGCATATGTGCATTTTGAGCATTAAGTGTAGAATAGTTTACTGCTGTAACTAGCACATTTCAACATAATCCATCTTTTGTACTTATGATTTATTCCTGTATTGTTTCTAGTGCCTTAACTTTTCATGGATTAGTTACAAACTGACTTGGTTTTAATTGTTTGTCCCTTATTTGTTTATGCTGCACATGTATTTTAAACATGTATGGTGATCTAGTGGTCTGACCTTCAACAATGCTTTTGTATTGTTATTATTAAGGTTTTCTTCGTCATTATTTTCTGGTTCGGAATCCTCAGAAACTGTGTTTTATCTCAGGTTAGAAAAAGGTCTGAATATAGCTTTGTCTTTGATGTGTGATAGACAGCAATTACTCTACTAGAGTCTCGGAGAATTCCAACCGCTGTGAAGTGTTGAAAAATGCATAGGATTGTTTAAAAAGGTGCAACTTTTCAAGTATTTTTTTGTACGCAGCACTGAATACAAGAGCCTTTTTTCCATAAATGTATTATATGTATTATAAGGCCAACAGTGAACTAAAATTGTTCAAGTGTTCAGCTTAAAAATGGAATGTGTTAACATTCATTTCTTCAATGATTCTGACACCACATTAATACAGTACCAATGTCTTTCCTTCCTAAGTTAAGGAATGCCAATATAATGTATGGGGTTGTTCTTTGGCCCACGCTACATCTTTCAATCAAGTTTCATGTAAATCGGTCGAGTAGTTTTTCTGTACTTCTGCTGACTGACAAACATTCAGTTTCTTCAAAAAGAAAGTCTATTTTGGTATGTAGATAAAACAAGTTTCAGAACAATACCAAATCAATATGTAAAGTCAACGAAGAATGTGCAAGGACAAACACAATGACATAGACAAGCAGAATTAGATTTTGTCGATGCAGGTGTTTCTTTCATCTCGGTAAAACCACAGCACTATTTGTCATAGTTGGCAGCCGTTTGTCACACTGAAGGTTTGTGTTCATGAAAAACCTGTGAAGCCTCACAGAGCCATTCACAACTTAATCTGTGTCTTGATACATCATATTACCTTCTTGCACTCTTTTGGAAAGATTGCTTTTTACCTATAAGAGTTTGATTCTGACCAAATCAATGTCTAACTTTACACAGGTGCAGAAGGAGTCATTCTTTTTTCATTATGCCGATCACTGCCACAGAGTGGGAAGTGGAAGTACCATCCAACAAGTTTGAGTCAGTGACAAACTCTAAACTTAATCAAAACACATCTCACACTCACTCACTACCCGCCCATAGACCCCCCCCCCCCCACACACACACACACACACACACACACACACACACACACACACACACACACACACATCCATCTCAGACAGCATCTCTCAGCTTTAAAGTTTCAGTATTCCGTCCAAGGCCAGACAGCTTGTTGGGATTCAGTGAGGGGACTCTTATCTAAAAGAGATTGAAAGCATGCTGATAGACACCTTGGCTTAGGTAGGATACATTTTAGATTGTCATAAATCACAGAGCCAGATACACACCAGGTGTGCAACTTCTTTTTAGTGTTTACTTGACATAGTAAAAAAAAAGTACAATTTATTTGTAATCAGAGCCATGCGGAAAAAAAGTTCAAAATATAATGTTCCATCAAGATCAGGTCACATCCATAGAATATTAAACTATATATTTGTATACACAACCTATCAGGATTATTGGGTTTATGTCATTCTTTAACATTTAGTTAACAGGATTATTTGACCCAAACCACCTCAAGATGTTGCATTTCTGTCACACAATATCTACATTATACCCCATGCGGAAATAATTACCATTAGCCAAACCTTTTGACACGTATGCTTATTTACTGGGCACACATTGTGAATAAGAATTAGGCCTCTTACAGTTAAAATACCCTTTAAATATCTGAGGTACAGGCACTCTATAGTTTGGATGTGTTTACTTTGCATATCAGCTTTAGAAAGTCAAATACATAACATGTCAATGGCAGACTATGCAATGGTTATTAGTGTCTGTGATGTTTTAAGTGGACGGGGGATAAATAAAAGCTATGTTTGAGCATGTGTTTTATACCTCTCTGTTTGCTCAATGAGGAAACCATTGAATCAGATGGGCAGCTTTTTGCTCCGCAGCATGTGGTGGATAGTCATTCTGAATGGGCCGACAGTAGTTGTTAAAAAATGGTAAATTACAACATCTCCTGAGATATTTTGGATACTTATTACTAAAAAGTACTTGCTTCAGACAGTTTTTCAGACATACCACACAGAGCAAAGTGCAGTGTCAGTGATTTGTGTCTAAACAGATGACCATTTTCATGTAGAGATGGATTTACACCGGCTGTTAAAGTAATTGAAAATATAACCTTGCTGTCAGAGGATGGCCAACAGAACCACAAGACAGCTTTCCTATTGGAAAGTAGTTTTCTGTAGCCCAAGTAGCCCTAAGAGCAAAGAAAGCAAACAGAATGATTTCCAAAGGAAATTATTACATGCAATTTTCTTCCAGTACAACAAATGTAGCTTTTGCTCTGACAAAGCAACCACCCACAGATACATCGTATAAATGTATGGTTTAACCCTTTATCTGGATCAAATAAGTCTTTGTTATGTATAAAGACCTCCAAGCATCCCACACAAGTCCGACCAATACTAGGTTACTGTATTAAACTATATATATATATTGGTGTTAGTGTAAGAAATTCTGAAAAAATAAGGTATGAAAAATCATTGCACTGAAACAATTTTTCTGTCAGAACATTTCTTAGTAAAATCAAACAAATGATGTAACCCGTTTATTTAGGGTTAGGGTTGTGAAAAATAATTAATATCGACATGTTAAAGCTGTTAAATGTAAATTATTTTTTGCTATTTATTTAAGAATTACATAGCATTAATTCAATATCTATTATTATATAATATTAACTCATTTATAAATCAATTTCTCTTGGTGATCGCTTTTGAGTTGATCTAAATGGTAGTAGGATTGAACAAATCCTTATAGATTGTATTTGTCATGTATCTGCTTTGAGTATAGCCCTATCCTAAGATGCAGTGGGGTTGCACCTGCTTGGTATTTAATGTCAAGAATAGTATTCAACTCATACATACTTTGTGCAGTTAAACATTGTACTGATTAAATACAAAAGACTCTTTTAACTCAGAGTTAATTTATTGTAATGCATTCCTACTCATTTCATCATGCCCCCATTCTCTCTGGGGTGCAGCATGGAAAAAATAGATACAAGGAACATCATTTTTTAATTTTTTTTTACTGTTCTAATCAGTTTGTAGGTTGGTTTAAGAAATGTTGACACATTGTGCTAAAGTACTTTTTGTAGTCCTAAATAGTGTGTGTACGTCTCTTATTCTGAATGCAACTGTCACAACCTCTAGCAATGTCAGTGCAGGCCTACAGTACAGCCTTTGGGGAGAAACCCAGGGCATAAAGTCTGGGTAGCACTTGCAGGTGCTTGTTTAAGGGGCCCTGTGGAGTTTTGTTAGGTATATTTACATTCAGTGTTACTCAGCAAAATGCATTATGTATGTGCCTGAGCGCTAACAAATGTATTGAATTTACTTCCATCCCTATAAAACATGTGCAAGGCCTATTTCTTAAGTATTACATAGAGCAGTGTTTACATTTAGTTTTACTAACTCATAGTCTTTGTGTTTATAGTGTCTTCATTTCAGTAATCCTTTCTCTGGTCATTTAGTTAAGGATTTTTTCATGTCTTTAAAAGCAACTTTCAGCAAATAATAATTCCAGATACATGTGGTTCCTGTATGGAAAGGATACCACACATTATTTATCTGCACACAATATCTTGTTTTGGCTTGGTCTGTCTGACACTTTGTCTTTCAGACAGAAAAAAACGGAAACTTAGTGGTCCAATTGCTGTGACACTTGGTGGATTGGTTAGGGTTAGGGTTAGGGTTAGGAAGAAGCTATTCAATGTCTAAACAAATCTGAATCACTGGGCAGATACATAGACCAGACATCTTTCACATTGGTAAATAATGCGAGACAGCATATTTGGGCTGCATCTAGGGTTGAAACAGATATCAACGTTAGAAATAAAAACACATCTTTTTACGATCTATGTTGTTTTCACATTACTACTCATGAACACAGCCAAGTCGGAGAACACATTCCATTGGGTTGTGCTCTTCGAGTGCTATTCTAGGTATTCAATGACAAAAAAGGAAAATAATGTAACTCTGCCTGATCAGATTGAGAGTGTGTGCTGCATGCCCTCTTGTATAGATGAGTGCGTGCCCTCCCCTCCCTTCCTGTTGCTCATCTTCAGACATAATTAAACAAAAGAATAGGATGGAGAGTCTCAGCTCTTATTGCATTCTGCAAGGGTAATTAGATGGGAGAATAAACTAGGAGGACTGATACAGCTCAGTTAGCAAACAAAAGCAGAGAGGGAGGGAATGGGGAGGTCTCAGGCTGCTTCCATATTTAATATTCTTAATTCCATTGAAATGGATTTGGCAGAGGCCCCCCAGGCTCTGTTACATTACATTCAGTCACACTGCTGAGACTTGCTCTGTGTCTCTTACTAAAGGTGCTGTGGTGCTTTCGTCCTGTAGGGGGCAATTTAGTAGCGTGGCACCATGGTTGTACTAGAGGGGTTCACTTTATTGTGTGTATGTGTGTGTGACTATGAAAGCTTCTATGTTCAACTCAAAATCAATTCAGTTTAAGTCGATTTCCTGAACAACTCAGATACTGAGGAGCAGGAGGAGGTTGACACATCCAGGCTAACAAGACATAATTAAAGATGAATATTTGTTTCATCAATAAATTAATTGCTGATTCAATTTACATATGGAAATGAAAGTTAGTTTACTGGTGTGTTTGTGTGTGTGTGTGTGTGTGTGTGTGTGTGTGTGTGTGTGTGTGTGTGTGTGTGTGTGTGTGTGTGAGTGTGTGTGTGTGTGCCCTTTTCTGCTTTTCAATGGCACTACGTGGTGAGGATTAGCGATGGCGTCTTATTTAGTGTTTTAATTGAAAAGCCGGTGCAAAACTAAGTGCTCTATATCCTAATCACACATCCTTAACCTTGTGAAAGACTTTTCAGTGCTAAGTTTGTGACGTGTTCGCTCTGATGAAAAATAAATAAGGGTGGGTTTTACTGTACAGGCACAGCTGCAGCAACAAAGAAGCCATGATGAATGTAACTGTAGTCAAACAGATTTTATCATCATACTGGTTGTATCCCACTTGGGAGCTTTGGGCTTTTTTTTTTGCCTTCATGCTTATATTTGGGAAAATGAACTAACAGAATTACCTATAAAGCAGGGCCTGGCGGATAAGCACAAGACTGCTAAGATATGTTAATCAAGATGTTTTTCTTCCACATGCCAGCTGAATGAGCCTCCCTCCACAGAGTGCTGATAAGTGAGAGTGGAGAGAAGTGAATTTGTACTGGCTTGAGCACCCGGTTTCTCAATCAATAACTTTTGCCTGCATCTTTCCTTTCTTCCCCTTACTATTATGCAAAGCACTAAACAAACAACTGAGGTAATTTCCCACTCCAACCCAATTATTTCACCAATCTCGCGGCCCGTTTGACAAGTTATGAAATGGTGGTGATGATTAGTCACGACAAAACATCAACAAACACTGAGACAGAAGTGCAATAAATCCCAGGTTGTAGAATCCCTTTCAAACATCTCAAGCATTTCTATGAAGCTATATTCCTTTTTTATTTATTTTGATGTCAAAATGGTTGGAATCTGCAAAAATCAATAACCGGAATGTTGCGAAACTAAAATATTTTTTCATTGATGAAAAAAGAAAAAATGTCATATTTGATGTGATATATGATTACTGAATGTACCAGTAATTACTTGGAAAAGAGCCTAACAACATTTTTTTCACTACTGGAATTCTCACGTTTAGGAATAGAAAAGCCCAGTTGTGATTAGCATTAAAACATGCCCTACAGCACCTATGCTATTAAATGTTTCAGTAATCCACATCAGTTAGTAGGCATGAAATCAGATCCTTGAAATTGGCTCCCCTTATGGAATGAAGAAATCAAATATAGGAATTTTTGAACTTCTGGGAACTACATACCTACGAGGGGGTTAGCATTCGCACCAGTAATAGGAACTCTTAAGGGACGTTTGCCTGCTGGTGCTGCTCGTTGCTGTTTCTACAAACCATAAGCTTTCTTAGCTTTTTAGACAATATAAATATAAATAATTACAAAAGCAATGATTTCAAATGCAACAATTATATGAACACACAATACAAAAAAAAACATAGAGAAGTACCTTTTGCGATTTCAGTTCAGATTGGATATTGTTCTTTGGCTTAGTGGTTGTGACCATCGGGCACCACAAATATGTTTTTTTAAATTACAATAATTTATTCTGGTGTGGACACATTGAAAATATGGGTTCTTAGAGCTGTTGAAAAGTTCCTTGTGGTTGAAAAACAACTAATGTAGCTTATTCTAAATATGCTTACCTAATACAAATGTCTGCCATAAAAAGGGTCTTATGGTTTTAAATAAAATAATACTGCAGGTCAATCAAGAGGTAGATTTTGCAAGTGGTAGAAGAAGGGCTTTCTTCTTCTTAAATACTGGTGACATTACTTTTTTTACCACAACATGCCACACATTTGACACATGCCTCATAGATATTGTACAGACAATACAACTCGGTCCATAAATGTTTTAATAACTCAAATAAAACATGTTTATCAAACACAGGGGAACATAAAAAGAGAATCAGGGGACTAACTAACAACTGTGATTTTTCTGAACAAAAACAAAAAAGTGAATGTCAGATGAACTGTTGTCCTTGTAAACCAGCTAACAGACTCATATGTTTACCTGAAACGGATTTCTCCACAGCAGTTTCTGGTAAGGAAAAACAGGGCAACACATTAAAAATGACTCAGCTACACTATGAGTCATCGTATCTCTTCTTCACTTGTTTGGTAGCTTAAGACCTGTTGGTAGTATGTAATGACATTTTTTTTTAAAAACTCTCATCCATCGCATAGATGATGGCGAAAATGCCAAGGAAGATTCTGTGTTGATGAAACAAAGCGGCCATATGCTCTGCATCCTAACATATTTTACTCTTGGAAGGAATTGGCTTTGCTACTCACAAAACTTTGCCGTGATACATGGCATTGCATTATGAATACATTTGAATATATTTGTAGAACCTGCGCCTTAAACATGAAACGTGAACCTCCTCGGTTCCATCTGCTTCATAAGCACACCTGATTTTCTTAGCCATGGCTTATCTTACAACACAGCATGGGATGGGATAAAACATCCCATGAGTGTGTGTGAGCGACCATGAATGTGCATGTGATGTGAAATATGTGACATCTCAAGAGTGTCACAGCCATGCAGACACACACGTTTATGTATGTCACTTGCTCCTAGGATTCATTTCTGTGGCGCGCACACACACACACACACACACACACACACACACACACACACACACACACACACACACACACACACACACACACACACACACACACACACACACACACACACACACACACACACACACACACACACACACACACACACACACACACACACACACACACACACACACACACACACAGTCCCTATGGTAGTAAACTAATTCTTCCCTTTATTCAATAATGCAGGAGGAAGAGAGGGATTCTGCCCCTGATTTTAGGGGAAACAGGATGCTATCAACTTGCAGCAGGGACAAACAGAGAAGGAACAATTAGTCTCAAGTTTAAACAAAGGATTACACTATCTGTCCTGTCTTTGAACCGAAGCAATTTGGAAGAAAGGGGAGGGTCAATTTACTGCCTCTGTGTCACATTGGTTTCACCACTGCCACACCTCTATGGGAGACTTTGGCACCAAGGTAAACACTGGACAATTTATTTATAAGCCAGATGTTTTCAAACATTCTAACACTAATATTATACTTTCCAGAAAGACATTTCAGAAGAAAAATAAGTTAGTCTGAGCGCCAACGTCTTGTAGGATATGGCCACACAAAGCATTAATGGTAGTCAAACTGTGTGTTAAAGTTAAAGGTCTCCTATTATGCTATATTTCTACAATACCACACGGATCACGTATTGTAGCCATGCCTCATACCCCTCTATTTCAGCCCTGTTCCTGAAATGCTGATTTTGTTTAAATTTGAGCTGAGCTGAAGCTGGCCACGCCCCTTTGGAGCGCATACATGAGCTCTCTCTGAAGAGACAAGTTTCTAACGGACAAACTCAGCTAAACGATCCCGTGATTAAATATTATGTTCCAAACCACATGACGCATTATTTCTGAAACACTTCTCAGTGTTTACCACTAGAACAGAGACATTATATGTATTATATAAACAATAACTCTAAGTCCCTCCTGCAGACATCCTGCACAGAGACACACAGAGGTGCTGCAGAGGGGATTTAGCTCGCGACTGTATATTGCGGACAATAGGTTGAGACGCGTCAAGTGGGCGGGACGTTGCCAGGAGTTTAATGTAAAGCCAGCCCACAGTGCAGTTATGACGTCATAACCGAAGCAAATCTAGATCAGCTCATTTGTACGCCCGTTTTTTGGAAGTGTGGGTAAGGAGGAAAAGAGAGAGGGTTGTATTTTCTGACACTTTGTGAGTCTCCTTACACACCTGGGACACATTTACAGTGGGGCAAAAAAGTATTTAGTCAGCCACCAATTGTGCAAGTTCTCCCATTTAAAAAGATGAGAGAGGCCTGTCATTTTTATCATAGGTACACTTCAACTATGAGAGACAGAATGAGAAAAAAAAATCCAGGAAATCACATTGTAGGATTTTTAATGAATTAATTGGTAAATTCCTTGGTAAAATAAGTATTTGGTCACCTACAAACAAGCAAGATTTCTGGCTCTCACAGACCTGTAACTTCTTCTTTAAGAGGCTCCTCTATCCTCCACTTGTTACCTGTATTAATGGCACCTTTTTGAACTCGTTATCAGTATAAAAGACACCTGTCCACAACCTCAAACAGTCATACTCCAAACTCCACTATGGCCAAGACCAAAGAGCTGTCAAAGGAGACCAGAGACAAAATTGTAGACCTGCACCAGGCTGGGAAAACTGAATCTGCAATAGGTAAGCAGCTTGGTGTGAAGAAATCAACTGTGGGAGCAATTATTAGAAAATGGAAGACATACAAGACCACTGCTAATCTCCCTCGATCTGGGGCTCCACGCAAGATCTCACCCCGTGGGGTCAAAATGATCACAAGAACGGTGAGCAAAATTCCCAGAACCACACGGGGGGACCTAGTGAATGACCTGCAGAGAGCTGGGACCAAAGTAACAGAGGCTACCATCAGTAACACACTACGCCGCCAGGGACTTAAATCCTGCAGTTCCAGACGTGTCCCCCTGCTTAAGCCAGTACATGTCCAGGCCCGTCTGAAGTTTGCTAGAGGGCATTTGGATGATCCAGAAGAGGATTGGGAGAATGTCATATGGTCAGATGAAACCAAAATAGAAGTTTTTGGTAAAAACTCAAGTCGTCGTGTTTGGAGGAGAAAGAATGCAGAGTTGCATCCAAAGAACACCATACCTACTGTGAAGCATGGGGGTGGAAACATCATGCTTTGGGGCTGTTTTTCTGCAAAGGGACCAGGACGACTGATCCGTGTAAAGGAAAGAATGAATGGGGCCATGTATCGTGAGATTTTGAGTGAAAACCTCCTTCCATCAGCAAGGGCACTGAAGATGAAGCGTGGCTGGGTCTTTCAGCATGACAATGATCCCAAACACACCGCCAGGGCAACGAAGGAGTGGCTTCGTAAGAAGCATTTCAAGGTCCTGGAGTGGCCTAGCCAGTCTCCAGATCTCAACCCCATAGAAAATCTTTGGAGGGAGTTGAAAGTCCGTGTTGCCCAGCGACAGCCCCAAAACATCACTGCTTTAGAGGAGATCTGCATGGAGGAATGGGCCAAAATACCAGCAACAGTGTGTGGAAACCTTGTGAAGACTTACAGAAAACGTTTGACCTCTGTCATTGCCAACAAAGGGTATATAACAAAGTATTGAGATGAACTTTTGTTATTGACCAAATACTTATTTTCCACAATCATTTGAAAATAAATTCTTTAAAAATCCTACAATGTGATTTCCTGGATTTTCTTTTCTCATTCTGTCTCTCATAGTTGAGGTATACCTATGATGAAAATTACAGGCCTCTCTCATCTTTTTAAATGGGAGAACTTGCACAATTGGTGGCTGACTAAATACTTTTTTGCCCCACTGTATGTATAAAAGACAGAAAAAAGTGCATTTTGCATAATAGGGGACCTTTAAAATCAATTCATGTTCGCAATGACCCTAGCTAATAATTATTTTCATTGCTAGATAAGTTGGTTAAAATCACAAAAATAAGACAGGAAGAGTAAAACCATTGGTCTGGCTTGCTGTGTCACCAATTTCAACAGAGAGGAAAAGATGAAGGAGGTATTAGTAAATACAAAACTAGGGAATGGACGGATGCGCACACGCACACGCGCACACACACGCGCGCACACACACACACACACACACACACACACACACACACACACACACACACACACACACACACACACACACACACACACACACACACACACACACACACACACACACACACACACACACACACACACACACACACACACACACACACACACACACACAAACACACACACGGAAACCTCCCAAGCAGCTTTGTCATCACTCTTCATTTGCTGTGCGGATCGCCAGAACCATTTTTTTATTCTGCCACTTCACATATGCTCACACAGGCAGTTGCAGACATACACATCATCATAATCAACTATCTCATCATTTTTCCATTTGAGTCTTCCATCATATTGCATTCTATAACTTCAGCAATTTTTCATCCGTGACCATCTCAATCTTCAGCAACAAAGACCTTGCTGGACCTTGCATGAGCAGTAATTAAAATACTTAAAGAGCCTATTTGCACTTCCAAACTTACTTAACACGTGGCGGAAAGGTTTTGTTCTCGGTTTAATAAGCAAGCCTCCAAAAGCTGGAGATACACACAGTTCAACATAAGGTTTATATAGTTTTATCTGCTGTCAAGAATCTGTTAATATCAGTAAGTATAGCAGAAACTAGGATTAGGGTTTGGGTGAGCCAGAGAATAGAAAACAGAGCACTCTGCCCTTTTTTAACTTGGTGATTTCAAATAAAAATAAAGTTGAGTATGAAGTATTGACAGTGCAAAGTTGACATTAGTTGAATTCAAAAGTAGTCTCTTAATGTTTGGATGGAACATTCATGTCTTACATACATAAAAATACTAAATCATGACACAGAGTACACAAACATTGCTACACTGAACCAGGTTATGCACACCAGCATTTTATTCAATCCGTGCACCTGCAATCAACATCGGGTTTACCACAGCAACCTGTAATTTCACAATCTGCAACTGGGAGTGTCTGACTTGCAGGTTCTGTCACTGATATTCCCTGGAATCCCCTGAAATACCGTGTCTCTGCCATGCCAGCGGCTATGAGCAATGTTCTGCTTTGGAAAGGAAAACCAAACTGGTGGAGTTCAATGCTCTAAAATTGCACTATAATGTCGTAGTTGCTATTTTAACTTAGGATGATTCCATTGTAGTGTTTGATGACATGCATTGAAGACTATACAGCCGAGGATGATTGGTACCGAGCCCCGGGAAGTGACATGGTGAAAAAGAAAAAAAAAATAGCCTACTTACGTGAAATCTATCAATATTTTTGCGGGATCTCACAAAAGGCAACACCTTTTACCAATCTACTTCCGGAATCAGAAAGGTCACATCAAAGAGGTCAATGGTCAAACCAGACCGATAGAGAAATAAACAATGGAGGGACACATTACGTTTTACTTTGAGCTTGGGCTCGAGTACACTGAAATTCAGTGACGTGCGGTGAAGTTCATGGCTGGTGAGGCACTGACGTCATCACAATCAGATTTGAACTGGACTCACTAGCACCCCCTGCCATGAGGCAGGAGAACTGCGTGCCTCACCTAGTCGCTCTTCGCAGCGGTTTTGCTCAGCACAAGAGACACGTTACAGACATACAGTCAGTGCCGCCGCTCCCATAACGCGCATTACGCGCTGTGCGTAGGGCACCAAGTGTCGAGGGGGCACCACCAAAAATAGCCTAATGAAAAATCGTCATAATAATTATAAGGCCGAAATTATTTCAGTAGACTATAGAAATATGAGGCACTTTTTAGGCATACTACTCAAAGGTACCGATGGTGCCCCCCTCTCCCCTCCCCCCTCCCCTCCCCACTCACTCATCACAACTCATAATGTTTTTTTATTGGGGGGGGGGGGGGGGGAGGGCATCATGAAGGAATTATGCTTAGGGCACCAAAATGGCTAGCAGCGGCACTGCATACAGTTGACAAAAAACACTGTATATTATATACACCAGCTAAAGTATGGAAATGAGTTAATATAGCCAGGGTGTTTGAACATTTTAATAGCGACATACAGACAGACAGCAGTTACAGTCTCCCTGTATAGCATGTCAGCAGGTTGGTGCCTCACCGAGCAGCCGTTCTCAGTGTTTGAACGTGAATATGAAAATTCAGCGATTTTGGATCAAAATAATGTAAAACTGGTGAAATTAAAAGGAAAATAACTTTATAATACAAACAACTGGATAAATATGATCATTACATTTATTTCTTCATTTTACTTTTCATGATGAGGGGAGGTGAGGCACGGCCTCACCTGCCTCCCCTCACCGCACGTCACTGCTGAAATTAGGTCCGCTCTGAAAATGAAGCATAACTTAACAGTAAGTGTAAGGCATTTGAAGAGGATTCTGGCGGAAATGGGACTAAATCGCCGGAAAATATATAGAGATCTGGGGGTCCTTGTGGAGTTAATCCGAACTCAACTCCAATACTCTGGGCAGCTTCACTGCTATAGGTGGATGTACGCGAATGCAGAGTCCGGGCACTAGCTACGTGTCTGTCAGCTGATTCCTCAGCATCTTTGACAACTACCCTGCTACTAGGTAGCACTACTAGGGACAGTTAAGTTAAATTCAATGGTGTGGCGGGGGCGATTGAGATGGGTCTGACCAATGTTTCCCGGTAGTGCTAGTGCTAATTGTAAAATGACATACGGACTTGTCGGGACCAAGAGAAACACAAGTGCTATATGAAATGCGCATGTAAGATTGTGATTGAATGAAATCTCTTTGTATGAGTCTAATGAAGAGTAGTGCTAGCTAGCCAACCTACGTCTGTTCACTCTATCTAACATTGAGTAGCACTAGCTGTCTTGGCTAACATCACACTTGGAAAACACATGTGTTTAGTGGTAGTGAACTATACGTAAAAGGCACAAAAATGGGAAAATGAGAGGCTAGAACATTTTGCGAGATCTCGCAAAACATATTGACAGATTTCTCTTAGGTAGCCTACTTTTTTTTTTCTTCTTGTTTTTTCTTTTCTCTATGTCACTTCCGTGGCTCGGTAGGATTGGACAACGCTTTAAAAAAAAAAATGGAAGGACAGCGGAACAATAACACTTAGGCGATGATTTAGGAGAATTCAAAAGATGACTGCCTACCTTAGAGCCACATGTGTAGCAAGGCTAATAGAAACCGTACTTAGTTTTGAAAAAAAATGCACTGATTAAACTCTATTAGAGTGTATGTATTGTTTAAAATGAAATGAAAAAAACAGCCAATTAGGGGCTTAGGAAACATCAAAATCCTGTTCAGGTTCAGTGACCACGGAACCAGAGCTCTGATCACCTCTTGTGTTGGACTTATTGGGTACACCTCCCCTGAAACACTTGTGTATTTTTATAAACGAAGAGCTAATAACATTTCCCGTCTAAACCACAACTCTCCTTTACTCTGCACATATTAATTGCATTAAACCACTGTGTTTATTTTACCTTCTTCTTACACTTGCTCCGCCATTCTCAAAAGCACAATGTGAACATGCATCACATGTGTCCTTTGGCACAGGCACAGATATTCTCTGGAATACTGAACAGTGCTCCAAATCAGAATGAAAATATCTGATCAATAACTGAGACCTTGATTTAACCAGGTCTAATACTGTCCATGCCTCTGACTCTGAAATGTTAAAGTGCATGGTAGAGCTATGATATTTGTAGCTTCAGATGTGGTAAAAAAAAAACCAAAAAGATTAAAATGGCAGATTAGAGCTGAAGCACACGGCTGCTGGATAGCGGGTCTGCGTGTGTGCTGGTCCCTGACTTGCCAATATGTTCAACTATGACACACACCAACTATACCACTAATGGAAAGGGATGCAACAATCTAATTATAGTATGCAAAATGGATTGAAAAGCCTGTGAAATTATGTTGTAATACATTTAATGTTTCACAGTTGATAAATCAGCCTGAAGGAATTCCGCTTACACAATAGCTCAGAAGGAAATGTTTCTCTAATTGTATTAGGTTCTCTCTATAAAGCACTTTTCTATTCTTAGTAACTACTCAAAGCTCCTTGCCATACAAGCCAGCCTTTAAACCTTCACTCATTCATGCAAGGGTGGCAGAGGCTACCGTACAAGGTGCCCTCTGCTCATCATGAGCAATGTACATTCACACTCACACTCACAAACTGATGGCTGTGCCATTGGGAGCAATTTGGGGTTA
Source organism: Eleginops maclovinus (assembly GCF_036324505.1). Classification (NCBI taxonomy): domain Eukaryota; kingdom Metazoa; phylum Chordata; class Actinopteri; order Perciformes; family Eleginopidae; genus Eleginops; species Eleginops maclovinus. The sequence continues at coordinate 9,710,952 of NC_086354.1, forward strand.
AGCATCTTGCCAAGGACACTTTGACATGTAGGCTACAGGGGCCATGGATCAACAGCCGCTCGACCTGCCCAGCCACAACACTAATGCCAAAGTATTGCACTTTAATCCCAGCAAATCCTATAAAATCAATGTTGATGTATTCCACGCAATTGTGAAAGTTTAAAGAGCGATCAGTTGGCATGATAGGAGGTTGAGTTGCCTCAGAACACCAGTCACTGAGAAAAACACTGTTTCTATCCCAAACAAGAACACAGATGTATTGTTTTACTTCTATCATTTAGTACTGCCACTACTTGAATCCATAACAAGTACTTTCTTTGACCGCCTTTGCTGCCTTACTAACCAAGTTGATGAAAGGTTATTTATAAATAGCAAATTTGACATGTGTTGCTTGACATTCAAAGTAGAATGCTATGAAATTGGACTTACTAAGTTTGACTTGGCACTAACATTTGACTACCATTTTGTTCACACAGTACTGGTATTTGATGATATATTGTATACCTAGATACTTCCTAGAACCAGTCTTCTCTTGTTTATGACTAAACAGCTCCAGTGGTTTTCAGGACCTTGTTCAAACACATTTTGGGAGCCATGTTTACACAGACTCGGTCCACAGGATTAAAAGCCAGACAGAAGCAAGCATCTCCTGGCAACCTTTTCTGCCAGGCAATGGCTCTGATCATCATGCAGAATGTGAAACAAGGTCTAATTAATTCCAGTTGCCAATTTGTCTGCATTACAGTGTATATGTGAGGTCTTCTGCCTAATCACTGCCGGGTTTAAAGCATAAAGTGAGGAATGTGTTGAACAGCGGGGTCAAGTTCCTCTTTCATGCTGCCTGCTGAGAGGGAATAGAAAGGAGAATACAAAAGCATAAACTTTTAATATTTACTCAGCCTCCATTCTAAATTTGCCTGACGCTGTCGACAACAACATACACAAATGTAAGAACAAAAAGTGTTCCAACTGTTGATAATGATATTTATAATATATTTTGAAAGGTTTTACATGCTTTATGTTCTGTGGATATGCTTGTTACATTGCTCTAGGTAAGGTCTTATAATTGTTCAAGTATTTAAAAAAAAAAAAAAGCACGAGTTCAGCTTTAAACATCAAGCCGTTCTTATTTTCTCAGTATTTATTTTATTCATGGGATTTGATCTCACTTTTGACAGGGGGAAAACAAATTGATTTTGTTTGACTTGCTGCCATTAAATGTACATACTTTTATATGGTATACTTGTCACTTCAAAGTGAAAATGAAACTAACACACTTACACAGTGTTTACTGGATACCTACAGTATCTGCATGCTTTGACAAAGCCGCTCATTTACCACCTGGCTTAAAGGGTTTACAGAGCAAGGATACCAGAAGTATTACATTATTATTGCCATGCGTGTGAACATTTTTACTGTACCCTTTTATTTTATTCTTCAATAACTATTCGTCAAACTTGTTTGCTCTTGCAAAGCATGCTAAGCATTATTTTATTTTTTATTTAATAGCGTCCAAGCTGCTCAGTGGGCGTGCTGCTGTCTATCATGGGGGATGTTTTGTAAGGTAGCTTATTCAAGAAACAAAGGCATATATTTGTGTGCTTGTTTAAAGATAAGGACACATAGAGCGATGTGGAGCCAGATAACTGCAACATCATCACAGGTTTGATTCCAGGCTTGGGAACTTTGGTGCATCTCATATCTTTGTCCATTGCTAAACTGTCCTCTGTCAAAAAAGGGTAAACATGCAGCAAAAAAACAGAAAGAAGATGTGGATACATTAGCTACAAAGTAGGAGGTAATGTCTTGCTGCCACATAAGCTAGAAAGATGACTTTCCTAGAGAGCTAAGTGCAGTACATAATGTCAAGCTTAACACATTAGAAGGAAAGTCAATGTGTTGGTATGATTTTTCTTCAGGAAATTTAATTTACTGATTAAATTAATGAATAGATACACAATACTGATTTCACCCTCACTTTCAAAATCATTTTTTGTCTCCCTTACTTTTACAGCTTAAGGTTAATTAAACATTGATAAACCCTCTCTAAAAAGATGATTTTCTATTGTCCACCTGCCATATCCCAGAGGTTACAGGATGTGAGTTAATTAAAAACATTGACACCCTCATCTGTAGTTATAACATATGTACCACATGATTAAAAACATTGACACCCTCATCTGTAGTTATAACATATGTACCACATGATGAAGCAATGATCGAGTAATAACCTTAGATCAGCAGTGAGTGGTGTGATGTGAGTCCTTATGTGACTAATGTTTGCCCGTGCTTTTGCCTTTCAGTCTTCATACAGGCTGTCTTATCCATAGATGTATAAAGAGAACAGGACACATCATTTATTCCTGTGAAAGTTGCTCAGTGGCGCGTGAAACTAAAATTGCATGACTACTGAGAGCAAAAGTACCAGTATGTGGGCCGATAGGAAGAGCATGCCTGTGTTTTGCTTAAGCCCCGCCTCTGTTCTCCCACTCTTGCTTCAGTCAAATGAATGGAGAGGGATAACAACTGGATTTGGCTTTCATCACATTTTAATACTTTTAGACCCTTATGATTTACATAAGGGCTACAAAAGTGTTCGTAGTGGGTAGTTGTGTTAGTTAAACAAAAATGATCCGCAGACAGACATCTCTTTTTTCAATGGGAACTAGCACTGTTTGGCCACTAAAAAAACGTAATTCAACGTCTGGGGCAAATGGGGAAATGGTCTTATGTTGATGGTGAAAGTTGTCTTGGAAAAAAATGAATAGACACAACTCAGGGCTGAATACAGCTCTGACAAATCTTACACAGATAATTATATCCACAGTTAATACTTTCCGTTAAAGATGACAGTCAAAGACCAAAGCACGGAAGTCTTTTTGAAAGGAGGAGGTATTATTTTTATTAATAACAGGAAGCATTTTATCTTGTGGGAAAGTTACTTTCCCACAAGTCCTGCTTGAATAATCCTTCATCTTCTAAAGGAAAACAGCATGTAGCGGATGCTTTTGATAACTGTTCATTATTACAATAAGAACTAAAATAACCAGGTTCATTGTGTGCAGGTACACACAAATCTGATACAGAAGACACACACACACACACACACACACACACACACACACACACACACACACACACACACACACACACACACACACACACACACACACACACACACACACACACACACACACACACACACACACACCAAACTGAACTGCCTTGATTGCAAATTAAAATGGACTCAAGTCAAGATGCAGACTACAAAGCACACACCGGGGAAATTGATATATTTACCAGTAAGAAGTCCCAGCTGACTTTAGATAAATTTCTCCAACTGTCCCTCATATCTCATTCTCTCTACTCTCCTTCACTCTGTGCTTCTTTATATCCGTCTCTCTATGGAAGATATATTTCTGTCACATATCCTCATTAAATTACAAACCACTTAAGACTCTGTCAGTTGAGGAAATGTCTTCAAAGGGCTCACAAACACACAGTGGCGTAAATGAAGAGCATGCTACCGGCACAGTACACAGACAGGGGCTTGCCTAATCCCCAGTTAATGAAAGCAAGAGAAAGGCTGGGTCCAATAAACTCTTCTGGTTTGCCAGCCTGTATAAATCCACTGTGAAATTAGCAGTTTCTGTAGGAAATGCCAATTCTACGATAAGACTGCTTCTCATCAAAATCTATCAAACACTTCTATTTTTCATTTAATATGAAGGAGAAAAACAGCAACGACACAATTATATGGTTAAGGAATTGTGTTTTTAAATGAAAGAGGTCAATAAACAGCCATTGAAGTTGGGTTAGGGTTACGATCCATTTTCACAGTGGAGCAAGTTAAGTTGTTGTTATTATTATAAAGCAAACCACAATTTGTACGGTAAAGATACACAACTAAGCGCTGGCAGGAAAAAAACAAGAGTTTGAATATGGTGAAATAATGCTGCAGTTTGTTGGCTCGGAGACAGGTATATGGGGCATGTCGCTCAATAGAAAATGGCCTGTTTGCTCATCAGTGTCAAATCAACAGATTGTTCTAGAGGAAGCTGGTGCAAGGGAACATTGGTCTGGCTAATAGGCTGTGGTGTGGTATTGTGAGGTCTTAGCAGAGAAACAGACAAAGGATTTATTTCAGTCAAGTAAGTCCACACAGCATGGATTATGTATGTTAATATGCAGACACCACTGTATTCTACTATGAATATGTATATACCTAACTGCATACACATGTTCATAGAAGACTATTCCCTGCAGCATTATTGATATTCCATTACCTCAGTCAGCAAGAGACTTTACTCTTTATGTGGTTTGTGTCAGCACAACTCCAAATAAGCAACAACTCTGTGACACCTTTCCCAGCATCAGTGGAGAACTATTGGTCAAGGTAACGCTTTCACTGTCTGAAACTGTTTGGTCATGGACACTTCAATGACCTGGATTCAATTTGAAGTCTGAATTTTTCATTTCAACTAAGAGACATCACATACTGTTTAAGTCAGATCAAGGTTATGTAGTTTATTGGCAAGGTAAAAACACATACATCTAAAAGTACTTTTGATTCAACTACTAAAGCACGAGAGAACCAGTATCAACATTACTTGTAGCAACTAGAGTATGGAAGGACATTTAAAGCAGGAATAATTTGTTTAATCCAGCTGTTAACCAGGTCAGCAAACCTGAATTAATTTAATCTAACCTAACTAACAGTGTGTAGCAAATGAAGTACCCGTCCAAGTAAGTTCTGTGTGTTGTAAGAAAACCTGGCAAGTAAACGGGACTAGTGTTTATTTGTGGTTCTGCTTCACAGAGAAATGTTCCTGTATTATACAATACTACATAAGGCACCATCACAGGTCTTTTCACTTCTCTCTGCACTCTGTAGAAAAGTATACACTCTTTAGACATTGACCTCTGCCTCATTGACCTCTGCCTCACTCCCTTGGGATTTTATTGATGCATAAAAAGCTTGTATTTTTGCCAGTTTCTTTTACTTTACTTTAACCTGAGCGGAGGTCTATTTCATTTAATGGTATATTAGTTCCTAATAATAATAAATAATGCTGTTAAGTGCTCTTCAAATGCACAATCAATGTTGACAGAACCTGTACACGACGCTCTGCCGCATTGCAATTTAGAGTTTCTCAAAGGCCGGATAAGATAATATATAGATTTGCTCTTTACAGAGGAAAAACTCAGTTATTCTGTCTAGACTCCCGGGAATCCGTGAGAAATTGTGGCCCAGTACACAATGTCCCTAAATTACAGGAAATGTCATCACGGCATTTATACTCTAAAAGGTAGTTCAGGAGCACTTCAATTTCAAAAGAACATTCATCAAATTATTGAGATTGCATTAAATATATGACAGAAAGTTCAATCTTTCATCACCCCCCTAAAAAAGAACCAACAATGCTTAGGTTCATATGAAGAAGATGCTTTCTCCTGCTTTCTAACCTTTCCTGACAGAAAAAGAGAAGAACAGACAGAAAAAGATGACAGAACAATGCAGGAGTTTGGAGAACGCAAGGGTCAGAACATGCGACAGTTCCCGGCAGGCAGGACCTAAACCGGGAGGGAAGAAAGATTAGAAAATGAAAAAAGAAGCAAAAAGGGAATAACGAAAAACTCACCCCTGGGAAAAGAAAAGAAAGCGAATGGGTCAATATGCTTTTCAAGAAAGAGCAAAACCCAGAAAAAAAATAATGAGAGCAAGAGGGAAACTGCCAAAAGGGTGAGAGTGATGATACTCCTCACTGTGTCCCCCGCCAAGGAGAATTTAAAAGCGTGTAAATTTCATCTGTGGGACGACCTTGACTGGCTGAGAGTGGAATTACATTTCTGTGGAGAAAAGTGTATGTTCAAGTGGCTAGACTGAAACAGATCATGTGGGACATGATTAGAAAGTAGCGAACAGCACAAGGAGGCCTACAATACATAATGAATCACAACTGGCGTTCTTCAGGGAGGAGTGTATTTCAGATGCGAGGGGATGTCGGGCGGCTTCTTACTGTACAGCTTAATTTACTCAGGTTTAAGAAAAGCAGCTCTAATGCTAACAAAAGCATGATCATTTAACTGAAAAGGAGACGCTGGTGCTTCCTAAACGGTGGATTCATTTACATTTTTTGAAAAGCATTTTAATAATATGTAGAAGTAGATGTTTAAATTATTTAACTCTATCATAAAATGTTATGATAATTATCATATTTTACGAAATATTGATATTGCTATTATTTAAGTTATCATATAATACCCTTCTGTAATTATGTCCTTGATATACTATGTGGATGGAGGCACATAGTCATTATTTATTCAATTGTTAATTATGTGAAGCAACTTAAATATAGCCATACACATATTGTTTTCACATTTAAATCATTAACAAAGTCAAAATATCTGCTACATCTATGACATATGTGTAGCTCTTAAGAAATAATTTGGTGATTTTAACAAACGATTTATACATTTTATAAAATGTAATTTTATTGTGTTTAACTGCGACAATACACATTTGCTAATTGATTATCATTTATTCGTTAACAGTTAAATAACTAGGAAAAGACGTATCAATCACTATCAATTCACAATACATTACAGTTCATTAGTAAATGATATCTAAAATGTTTCTCACTGGTTACATTTTGAAGGGAAACATAATGTCTGCCAGAATAATATTCAGCAAGGCGTTTTGTTTTTTTTCCAGAGTACAAAGTGCATTTCTTTTCAACTGCAGAGAAGTCATGGTCAAGTCAATGTCTCCAATGCTTCAAGTCAATATATTTTAATATTCAACTGAGTGCACAATCATTCCTTTAACCTTGACCAAGTGCTGCGAGGGCCCAAACATAACCATAAAGAGGTGTCATAATGCTGTAACATCTTGGAGTGGATATTGTTATGCAAATACTGTGTGTAGGAAAACAAATTAAATGTCTCCAGTGAACATTTAACCGAGATATCAACATTCAGTGACCCGTCATTAAACAACATATGCACATATAATGCTCATGGAGAACATCATCTGGAAGGCATTGTATTGGTGTTATTTTAACAGCAATATTCCATCTTGGAATCTAGTAAAACATTATTAAAACATAATGTTCTTAAAGGCAGGGATACTTTACAACTACATTTGCATTCCATGTAAATTGTCACCAAGGATGACTTGTACTTGTATACATATGGTTTCAATACATAGGGTTTATTCAAGTTTATATAGATTGCGTAGATATGATTTTATGACCCTGAAATACTGCTCTCCTTTCTCTCAGAACTTCAAATGCCCCCAGATATCAAATACTAAGCTGACTCAGACTGTTCATTCCCTATGATATCTTCTAGGCTTCCACTTTTGATGAAATAAACCTGTCTTAAATGGCTGCTTTGCTGAGCAAGGTAAAATGACTCACAGCTCCCTGGTAGAAAGCAGATTTAAGGCGGCCCTTCCCTTTTCTGACTCTGGAAGTGTGTGAATGTGTGTTAGCGCACAAGCATTTGGAATAACTAGCCATGCTTGTCCGCGGAACTGTAGGTGCCTGTATGGATTTTTTACAATCTGATCGAAACATTTCATGAGGATCTGATGAAAGTTTCTGCAGCGAGTCTGACTCCCGACATTAATTTGATGGTTGGTGTACTCTCTTAAAAAGTGTAGTTTACTACCTTGGGGCAACAGAAAACACCCGAATATAAAATACCATGTTTATATGTCTGAGAAACAGATATTCTGGTCCACATAATGGGTTATTTAAGGATTCTATGAATTCTTCAAATTGACTTTTCTGTCCCTGTAGCAAACCTGTTGTTTTGAGAATCAGATAATAAAGATTAATACATGTGTTTTTCTGTAACATAACCTGTGTATGCTACGACTCTTATGCTACTTTTGCTCTGCTTCTCCACCTGTATAAGATGAGTTCACAAAATCGTAATCTTTGTTTGAACGCGGTAAATTGACTGTCCTTTATATGGCGCTTAATCAGGTCTTTTCAACCCCTCAAAGCCCTTTACATACTACTAGTCATTCCCCATTCACACCTCCTTCATGCAGAGCAATACCACTTGCTTTAGGAAAGCTAACATTCATACACTGTTGGCCATGCCATCGGAGCAACTGCACGTTAAGTATCTGTCCCAAGGATACATCGACATGTTGACTGTACGGGCTGGGATCGAACCCACAACCTTCTAGTTGAAAGACAACCGCACTCCCTCGCAGCCACAGTCATCCCTGTTGGCACCAAACAACCGACCGCCAAAAGATGGGTTTTGGTCGACTTTCAAAACGACTCTGATGCGGTTTGTTCAGGATTTTATGAAAGCTGATACATGATGTATCATAATTTATAATAATTAATAAATACGCGTCTACTGATTAAGTCGTTGCTGAACAGGAAATATGTCCTTTGTCAATTCAGGAGTGACATTGGTCCCACAGTGATAAGCCTTGGTTAATTGCTGTCTCTTCCATTTGGGTATTATTGATTGTCAGTGAACTGCTTTGATTTGTGTCCTGATGATACAAGATGACATTAGCCCAAATGTTCCAATCAACAGTACCCTTCAGATGGTGAAACTACATCTAAACTTCTTTTGATTTGAAGAGAAATCATTGACCTCACAGACTGCATATGAGCTAAGATACAAGTTCCTTCTTTCCTTTGATCCAGATTAAATCACTAAACTGAAGTGCATGTGTGAAAGCACCCTTACCTTAAGCAAAGACGCACCACCACCTCTTAATGATTCCAACGTGATTATTCACTCATCAGCCCCCTAGCATGTTTGTCTGTCCGTATTTATTTTCAGATATACCTGTAGTAATGTGATTTCTTGTGATCCTGCTGCATGAAAACCGATATGCTCTTGGCCCTGTCATTTGTAGTGAAGGCAAAATGTCTGAGAATGTGCTGACGAGGCTATATCAACTCGTTTTGTTGCAGAGCAGACGGACAATCTGTTTCTCATCTCCTACTTCAACTTTCGCTGCTGGAGCAGTTCCATGCTTCGTTAGACTTGACGAGTTGGAGGAGACCCTGTTCTCTCCGTCTGCTGCCGAATCACACACCACACACTTTATCACAATTACTGTTCACACACACACACACACACACACACACACACACACACACACACACATGCACAAACAGATTAATTTGCACTCATACTTGCAGAAAAAAGATGTTTTTTTGTGGTTAGCAGACATCCGCTCTATGTCCGTCTGTAATTGTCTGGTGAACTGCACAAGCTGAGGACATTTATCACCCCACCTACGCCTCGGAGACTCACATGACATCTCCTCCAACACCTCCACCCACACCTCCTTAGATCCTCTCTGCTGCCTCCGTATCACAGCTGCTCCCCAACATCTCTACTCTCCCTTCTCCTCCTCCTTCCTGTCGAACAAATTCTGTGCTCTTTTTTTTTGATCTGCTCCTTTTTCCTCCTTCACTGTGAACTTTTCTTTCTTTCTCTCTTTGGGAAGTCTACAATTTCTTCATACAGCTCTTCACTCCATCTTTTGTGTAACAGCTTCATTCTTTTTCCTCACCTCTTTCACCTTCTTCTCCACAGTTGTTCCCCCCCTGAGGGCCTGACTGGACTCATGCTTTACTGTCACTCCTTGACCTCATCTGTCTTTCATAACTACAGTTCAGTTTTTCAGGAGGAGAAAAAAAGAGGTCAGAAAGAAACAATACCATGCCAAGTCTCTAAAATGTTTCCTCAGACCGTACACATCCTGGAATATTAACCCTACGTGGGAGTAAAGGTGTTAGGATTGCTCATTGCTTTAGCTATCACTTTTTCTACCTTTTTATTTGTAATCTCAAGTAGCCAGACAATCCTCAAAGGTTGGGGGAAAACCTCCTCATTATTTTATGTATTTTTTTCAGTATCCCGATGCAGACATTTCAATGTGTGATTTACAAAATGGTTGCCCCCAGCTAAAGAAAACTCACTGCATCTCTGCCCTTTATAACAAGCTATTTATCCAACCAATTTACTTCAGACCTTTGTAGCAGCCGCCATTACAAACTGTTTTACCAACCAAGTTATTCAAGGATCATTTGGAGTCATTCTGCAACACAGGTTTGCCCAACAACATGTAGTTTTATATTAGTGGTGCCACACAGGAAAACACATCACACAACTAAAGAGAACAAACACTGTAATGTGTTGGTTTGTATACTTGCATTTGCCTGTTGGGTCAGTGAAACGGCCTCAGGAATCCCTGGTATTGATCTTTTTCATCACTGAAATGAATCAGGTGTTTCATAGTTTGCTAACACAAACAAATCAGCTTCTTAATAAATTATGCAACAGATGAGCCAATGTCCCCATCCCCTTCTCATCCTCTGTCCCACTTAGTACAGAGTGGACACTTCTATATAGTGGCCATCCTGTTAAACCTCTTATACCTAGTGGCTTGGACGGAAGTGTCTTAAGACTGTAACAATTTTTGACAAAGAGTTACACTGACATTGAGTCATTACAGAAGGTAATGAATGCACAGCATAGGGCTGGGACTATTGTATAATAGTTTTTTTTTAAATGTAAAATAGCTGCAAAAAATGTCCATAATAGAAGTCCAAGGTGAGGTTGAACCACATAGAAAAAAGAGAAAACCAGCACATCTGCATATTTCAGAAGGTTATAATCTGTTTTTTAAATGAAATAAATCAATAAATGATTCATCTGAAGTTAGTGTAAAAATAATGTTTACACATTACATATATATTAATACAGCCTAGTATTGAATATTACTATACATTAATTCACTGCTACTGAGTGTTTTATAAAGTCTCTAGGCAGCACACTGTCTGTATCCAAGTATAATCGGTATCAATAGCTTTGTGCTACAGAGGGTTTATTAATCATGTCATTTAGAATTCCATCATTAATGATCTGATAAAGATTCTATTAAAAACATCACAGGAAGAAATTCTCCTGCAGATGAGATATGTTTGTATTCTGTGGTTATGAAACTCATCATAGAAATGTTGTGTTTACTTTAAAGGCGTGTTTTGAACCCCTTCTTTTTATCTACAGTTTACATTCGTAATTACATTGATATCAGAATTAAAAGTTGCTAGTGTATCGGCTATAGTTGAGTAATGTGGCAGTCTGTCAGGATAAACACAATGTGATGTAAGCGTGTACAATACTGGCACTTCATAACCTCGGAAACCTAAGCAATGTCTTATTACTCTACATTCCTCCCTGCTGAAATGGTTTATAGGTGGGTTGTTGTTGGTTGGCTTTACTGTGGACAGAAAGTCTCTGTTTTTTCTTTTGTTACTTCATGGTTGCAGGCTACTTGGTTGAAAGAAAAATATCTACAGAAACATTCCATGAAAAGTGTATCTATGGCGACTGGGATCTACTTTGGAGAAAAGTGCAAGACTCCGACCGACCAACCTTTGGAGACCGAGAGCGCGTGTTGAATGTGTGAAATATTTATAGCACATTGCATAGCCTTAGGATAAGAGCATACAATATGACATTTGGTCAGAAAACATTTCAGAGTTTCTCAGTGTTATTTCTGTGTTTACATGGGAACAGTGAAAGCCCTTGAAGAGCATCCAGCAAACAGAGCATCACACTTGGAGACTGTCTAACAATATACAAAATCTGATCATATATTCTGTTTTATTATTAAGGGAAAAGCTCCCTATTATCTTTTCTTGAAATGTATCTGAAACGTAACTAGCGTTGGAAGATAAATAAATTCTTTCATGTGGTAACACTTTCTATAATTATAAATATGTTCAACATTAGACAGCAGCATGTGCAGATTTAAAGGGATACTATGTAGCATGTGAATATATAATATCATTCAATTCTATTCATTATTTAATGGTTAACATATAACAGTTTCAAAATAAATATGTAACTGAACCTACATATCTGCAAACACATAATGGAGAATAAAAAAAAACGATGTAATAATTAACATCTATAATAATATATAACAGGTGTATAGTCAGTATAAAAGGTTTATGGAACATTTAACATAAACCTTACCTACCAACTCAGTCTCATGGTATTTCATGTTATAGTCACATCATTTAATTTATTGAATCCTATTGATACCTACAGACTTACCGATATTGTACATCTCTCAAAAAAATAATAAGTGTCATTGAAGTTTTTAATGAATGTTCTTTGTTGCATGTTAGTAAACTGTCCATGGTCCATGGATTGAAATCAATGTTAGAAGTTGAGTTTATGCCCTAATCTGTTTTTCAGAAAATGGTAGGTGTGAAGAAGAACATGGGAATGTTATATCACACAGAACAACAACTCTTGAATCCCCAATGCTTCAATCAAAATTGCAAAGATTACATTTACTTTTCCTGGCTAATGAAAATGCAAAAGCAAATGAAGAATGACAGCAAGCGACGGATACGCTAGTCACTGCTGTTTGATCAATTGGTTAAAACGTCACAGCCTTTCAGTCAGATTAATGCGGTAGCCATTCTCGACTATCAACTCCTATTTGTATTCCCTCTTATACAAGGCCTTTATATAACCCAGTATTCACTTACCATTAATAATGAACACTGTTACCGTTGTTCTCCTATGTTCATTATTTATTTATTTTATTGTGTTTATTTGAACATATTTTGCACAGAAATCCCCTTTAAATAGTATCTTAACATACAATGAAATATCAGCGTGTTAGGCACGCAATATTATTCCTGTAATCATTTAAATAATCCTTACAAAGCTATAAAACATTTTTAAACGCCAAGTATTCATGTATTTAAACTTACGCTATCCTAGAGACTATAGACTACATCAATCAGCTGGATGTCTTTTTTTTGTTTAACTAATGTGTATAGCAGGTGTTGCATGATTCCCAGCTGGTAGCCAGGCAGGTGGTGCTTCTCTTAGGTGTTTGTGTTGCATTCGAGTGTAGAGGGGTTGCGGGGGTCATTACTCTCCTACCCCTCCCCCTGCTCCAATCTCCTGCCCCAGAGCGAGACTTTCTCCACTGTTTCTTTGTTAATATGACAGGCCTAATAGAATAAATAGGATGCCTATTTTTACCTGGATGCTGGCAGGGTGATCACACTTTACACACATACACGCAACACTGCGCCGGAGGTTGGGGAAGAGCTGAAACCTGACTCGGTGGGCGCCGAGGTTGAAGAAGGAGGTCACAGTGATTTAATTGAGAGAGAAAGTAAGTAGGGAAGCTGGGGAGCCAGAGACAAAGCTGTAGATATTAAAAGAACAAGACAATAGGAAGACATTAAAGTGTTGCTTTCTGTTGACTGCAGATGCAACTTTGATTGTTCTAAATATTCTCAATTTGATCTGACATTTAACAATGTAACAAGCTCCATAATGTCACCTTTGGTGCTTTTGAAGCACATTCAGAATTTAATTGGTGTTGGAGTGTTCTGAAAGGACTCCAAAGTAAGTCATTATTTGAAACAGTTTTCAAGCAAGCTGGGCTTCAACAAAACTTCCTGTGTGACGGTTCAGTAAGTGAACGGGAGATGAGGGAAGCTAAATGTGGCTAATCATATTAACATCTGTGATGTGTATTTTCTGAAGGCAGTTTGAGACACCTTTGGTATTTTGGCTGTTTTAAAGAAGTTTCAAAGCATTTCTTGAACATTTTGGGAGCAGCCGGAACCTCATGCGGCGACACAAATGAAAATATAATTGTTGAAACCTAACCTTCCAAATCTGTATGGTATCGGAATCAGTTTTTAAAGGTCACCTATTATGCAAAATGCACTATGTATTTTATACATAAATATGTGTCCCCGGTGTGTAAGGAGACTCACAAAATGTCAGAAAATACAACCCTCTCTCTTTTCCTCCTTACCCACATCTCTAAAAATGGGGGTACAAACGAGCTGATCCAGATTTGCTTCGGTTATGACGTCATAACCGAATGGTGGGTTTACATTGAACTCCTTGCAACGTCCTGCCCACATGACACGTCCCAACCTATCGTCCCCCATATACAGTCAGCAAGCTAAATCCCCTCTGCAACAAGCTTTGTCATGATATTGCCCTACAATATATTGTTCAGATATAGCATAATAGGAGACCTTAAAGGCACAGTTGGTTGTATGTGGTGCAATTAGAAAACTACAGACAAATTAGTAAAATGTAAGAAAATGCCAGCACACAGATGCTTGGTAACTTGGTAGAGACTCGAGAACCATCTCTTCTCTGCTATTTCTCCATTGATTTGTTCATGTTTCTCTCAACTTCTTTAGAACATTTAAAGCTCTTAAATATTGCTGCAGGCCACCTCGGGGCGACATTCACATAGTATCAAATTAAATTGCTTACCAGTTACCATTCACTTGAAGTCATGTCTATGAGAACATGATAAATGTATTTCCAATGTTCCACTATGTGCACGAGTAAGTTGCTAACTTTCTCTCGCTGTTTGATGCCGGGCAGATAGCCTATGGTGAGTTTATATGATGGCTTTCAAATGCTGAAAATACTGTTGGGGACACTAAAAGAGCAAGCCAAACAATGAAGCTGGAAAAACAAAGCAATGAGCCCAAGAAAGGAAGGAATATTTACACATATTGCATAATGTGGTAGCCCCTCTAAACGTTTTGGGTGTAGGGGGTCACCTACATGTGGCTGAAGGAAGTCCAGCACCACAGTATATGTTGAGTTATACTGATCAGGATTTATCCTATACATTTATTCGGTAAAAGAACCATAATGTATTAACTTAATCTCACATGTTAACTAAAGCTGGAGCCTTTAAAAGGGCCCTTAACTTTCCGATCAAATGCATTTCTTTGATGTAATAAAGCGTTGCAACATGAACGGAGCTGCAGCAGCCTTCTTGCTGTTCGTGTCTGATCTCTGCCGTGGTAATTGAGGTCATTTGTCTGACAATAGGAAACTCGTATCACAACCAAGTGCAGGGAAGAAGTGCTATTAATCACCCCGACAAGGCATCGTGGTCAAACACACACTGCACACAGACTGACCGCGGTTAATGAGCTATGGCCCCGTCTCTACTAACGTGACTGATACAGGTGATACTTGTATTCACAAAAATGATGTTTTTTTTCCCCCTTTTGTGTTTGTTTCCTAAGCGGATCACTAAGTATTGGATTTCGTCAAATAGATTTTGCTCATCATATAAACCACCTTGTAGCTGCTGCCATGAAACAAATAAGGTGACTACAACTCTTTCTCTCTTGATGCAGTGCAAAATATCCTGTGCAGTGCTGAAAAGCATACCGTTTTCATCCCTATTAACCATATACATAAATAAGCCTTTACACTGCAGGTGCAGAAAATGATCGGCCAGCCTTCACACTGAATATGGAAGGCGTCAGGTATTTGGAGCAAAGGGCAAGGACATGGATCATCAAACTCTCCTGTGAGCTCATTACTCCCTCCAAAAGGCCAGGACATTTCCAAGAAGCCAGGAAGAGATTAAGAAAGATGACTCTGATTTTGAGTTTTTGCCAATGGAATCTATTTCCTTTCCTCGAAACGAATGGTCCTGAGCCCGGCTGAAACAGTTACCAGCTTTTATTGAATCATCTCAGGCCTTCACAGGCCAATGTAATCACCTTGCTCCTTTTGTCCGTTTGTCAGGAAAATACATTCTGGACCTCAAACTAGTTCAGATTTCCAATGTTTTTATTGTGCGAGCTGATAACAACAGAAATGTTGTTTGAGGGAAAAACTGTATGACTTGCTGTTACTGTAACCTGGTCTATAGCAAAAGTAGAAACAGTTGTATATGGGAATTTAAGTAAAACAAAAATACTGGGAAATTTGCAAATAGGCCGACAATTTTTCTATATTTTCTCTCACATTATAGGAACAAATTACAATCCAAGAAAATACATGAAACTTCAGGACATTAAATGGATATTGAGTATGATGGTATAATTGTTTAAATCGGCTACACACATCCCAACAACACTCAGTGCTGTGTGTAACGTGTTACAAAAGTAACAGAGTTACAGTAATGTATTACTTTTTGCGGTAACGCAGTAATATAATGCATTACTTCTGAAATTTGGGTAATATAATACCCGTTACAATTCTCAGTAATGCAGTTACAACACATTTTAACCCGAAATGATGTGGTGTTTTGTTTCTAAGAATTCACAAACATCGCGAGACATTCCGACACCATAGAAACAATTGTGCAGGTAGAATAGTAACTCATTAAGCCTGTTTACTATCGGTTAAGATGGCTGCAGAAACAGATTCGCTGCAGGCTCGGAGAAAAGAAAAGAAAAAGACAGGAGTGCGCTGAGTCAAAGCTAAAGAAGGTAACTTTCTCTGGGTCTGCATGCCTCTTGAACCCCGAGAAGTTAAGAGACTCGTGGCGGAGTGTTGAAGATCTGCAGCCTCTGTCCTCTGTGGAATTGCTGGCTTTTAGAAAATCCCTGTTAACACACCAATGACAAGGTGAGCTAACGTTGCCATAGAGACTCGTTCATATACAGCAGGTTATTGGGCCGTGCAGAGGCTCCACTAACATGTTATTAATAACACACAGCGATGTAATGTTACCGGTATCAAATATTATTTAGCTCACTTAAACGGAGCATGAGTTTAATTTCTAGCTCTTTTCCTAATTTTCAGCATGTAGGCTACTGCCGGATAGATAGCAAGACAGACAGACAGACAGACAGACAGACAGACAGACAGACAGACAGACAGACAGACAGACAGACAGACAGACAGACAGACAGACAGACAGACAGACAGACAGACAGACAGACAGACAGACAGACAGACAGACAGACAGATAGATAGCTTTAATTATTGAGCTGCAATAAACTACATTTTAGCATTTAAAGCCATACTTTTGCGGTTATTTTGGTAACTTTAAAGTAACTCAAAGTAACGCATAACATTTCAGAGACAGTAATAATGTAATGTAACTTGTTACTTTAAAAAGACAGTAATAAGTGATATGCACTGTATTACATTTTGCCTAGGCTGTCAGAGGTGTCTCAAAATGAAGAGTAATGCACTTTCCATGAGGATGGGAAAACGTCAAAAGTCATCTAATGCCATATGTCAGCACGGAGGCAACTGGGAGCTAACAGTGGCGCGCAACATGGGTATCCTTGCACTAAGTAATGGAAGGGAAGAGAAGTGGCAGAGGCAAACAAAGAGCAAAACAGCTGACAGTTTGGAGCCATTGACGTGAAATGGCTGGGATAGAAGTACTATGTCTTACCTCTGCTGAGAAAACAAGAACAGGTAACACAAAAACTGATGTCTGACATATAGTGGCATTTTGATAAATAAGACAAAGAGCAAAGACGCTGCTTCTTTGAAAGTTCACATAAGTAGTGGTGGTTCAAGATGTTCTGGAGAGCGCTTGTGTAGTTTCTGTAATTGCTTAAGATATAACAATGGTGATTATTGTGCCAAGCACAGACTCTACAGAACTACAACCACACTCTCTTTCAGTGCGAGTATTAAACAGATGGTAGTGCCGTTGGCTGTAATGTATTTACCATGTATCTTGAAGAAAATGCCTGGATACCAGTCGATGCTAACATACAAGTATTAGTTCTGGTGGCATCCATGGTTAAATGTTGTCCAAATAGAAGCAGTTGCACATGAACCTTGAACATCCAGGTGCTTTGCATTGATACAGGTGCAATTAAAATCAGCAAAGGGTTTCATTCAAATCCGTAACTTCCTGTCAAAGCTCTGCCAAAGCAATCTACAAGAAGTATTTCCGTTTAGAATTAAGACCAAAAACCTAATGGTTGAAACCTTTGTGTGGATGGCCACACACATAGGAATGTATGAAAGACTGCCACGCTGGAAGTCAAGTAAAATCTCTCCACAACAGTATACAACCAAAAGTAAAGGGAATGTAAGAGGGGCTTTGTAAAGAAGAGGTCCCATGTGAAGATTTCTCCTGGCATGAATTCTCTCGATTATTGGAGTACGCTCAAGACCCCTGCCAATTTTTACATTTTAACATAATAATGCAGAACATCACACACCCACACACATGCATAAAATCACCATTATTTGTGTCAATGTAATTTCTGGCTCTGAATATGAAAATTGAAAGAATTGACTGTGTGCCTTATGCTCAGGGCAAAACAATTACGTTACTCTTTTTTTGTTTATAAACATAATTCCTTGTGTGTGTCCTACCTTTGCTAATATCCTGGTACTCGAGCCACAGCTGTCTCTGGACCTGTTTGTTGGGGTACCAGATGGTGCAGGACTCCTGGAAGCCGTACACTGCCTCCTGCACGTAATGGTTCCCAAACTCCCTGAGGATGGAGACAAAGTCGCTCCGCTGCGTTGCCCCGTCCAGAGAATGAATGGCCGAGCTGAAGGCTGGGAAGATGGAGGGGAAAAAATAGAAAAGAAAAAAAGGAATCCAAATGAGAAACAAACCAAAAATATAACCGAATACAAAAATATATACATTTTGTTTACTCAGCAATTTCCGGGACACTGTAAGGGTTTTATCACTAAGGTGAAGAAAGCTGTAAAGCCTCACAGGATCTTCATGGATCACAGATAAATGCAGCTGAGGCCTTAGCATGAACTATTGGTAACCCTGACTGTAACTACTCTGCACAACAGAATAGGAATTCCAGCCCTGTGTTTCCTACTGTTCATATCCAGCAATATGCCTATTCTCATCTTTAGTTTCTAATCATTTTAGTGATAGTGATTTAGTGTTAATAAAGGGTGTCAGACACATAACTTGCAGGAAATATAGGTAAAAGTAATGTATGATATGAGGGGCGAGGTAGCAATGGGATTACTTTGAGCTAGTATGACCAAACCAACTAAGGAATTTGCATCCAATCCAATTTTATTTATAAAGGACTTTAAAACCTGTAAACCAAAGTGCTGTATAGATCAATACAAAATCACGTAGTGCAGCTCACAAAATCATAATTATATCAACCATCTACTTCAAAATATAAATGTAGATACAGACATTCAAACTCTGTAAAACTCTACTTAAAAAAACATGTTTTCCTGTTTTAGTCCATGTCTGTCAAACTTTTTAAAAGGCACATGCTGCATTTGAATTAACAGCATGAGCATTGACCATTTCCGTCTGGCGTCTTAAACAGGTTTAGAGGTTATCTGAGCCCACTGCTTACTATTCATGAAACCTTTCAACCACACAGTGCGGAGATACAGTGACCAAATATAGACCGGGAGCACAGGCTTACATAAAACTAATTAGTGTGTGTAATGTAACATAGCCCAAACACTTTGAAAGTGTTATATAATGCCGGATGAAAGATCGTAATCAGAATACCTGATGAAGAAAGATGATAGCAAAATGTGTTGTGAAACCAGTTGCAAACAGAATGGGAGAACTGTTGAATCTTTGTACTGTAACTCTGTCTTTATAGTCATACCACCCTATTTTTCTTACTCTATCAGTTGTTCTTCACTTATAGAATTGTGCACGTGAAGTTTGATGTTGATCTTGAAAAAATTAACAGCTAATAATGGCCTGAGTAACCTGCGGTGCCAAAATTGGGCTTTAAGCTTTGGGGCATAACTGTGAAAATTAGCGAAACGAAAACACAAAAAGTCAGTGAACTGCAGCAACATCAGATATTTCACAGTTAGCAAACCGTTGTTATTGAATACCAGAGCAAGTAAGGTTGTATGATAAGCATCAAAACCTTTGGGTTTATAAAATAGGGCATAGTGCTTTCTTTTATACATAGTGACAAAGAAGGTTATCGCACACCATTAGACATGTGCATTCATACATATGGTTGTCGGCCAACATGCCATCCAAATCCTTTTAACCTGGGTCTGTTAGTGTTTAGAATTGTATCTTGTAGCAGTTTCCATTGAAATTCCCTGGTTGAAAGGAAACTCTAGACCCATATTGCTTAGTTATTGTTCATTGATCTCCTCTGTAGTTTCCTTGTGAAATGTTATAGTTACTTTCTGACAGCAAATACATATCACACTGTCTTCATATTTGAAATCCTTTCACAGGAGTCAAAAGGAAACAAAACACTGGCCACTGTGAGTTGTATTATGTGGATTTGTATTTGTTTTATCAATGTTTTACTTAAAAAACAAAGGAATTCTGCCTTAAATCAATGTACATGTTTTTATCTCTTTCTAAATATGGTTAAGAGTCCACTTGATCACATGCAGCCTAATCTCTGACTGGGTATGATAACCCTCGAGTCGATGTGACAATGTCATGTGAAATGTGACAATGTCACAACGCCTCAAAGGTTAAAGATTAGCGTTTTCCTCTTTCTTTAGACCAGGATAAGTGGTGGTAAAAACCTCGGGGTGAAGGATATTGTTATAGCTTATTTAGACAGCGAATATCCCTCGGGCGTTTTTATGTCCTAGCTGAGACCTAAACTGAAATGACAGTTTTTTTTACCCACAATAGTGAAATAAAGGACCTACTACAGCTACTACTGCCTCTGCATTCATATTATGCGCGGTAAAACAGCTCCCTATTAGTTAGTTTGGCGTGCAACCAATCAGATGACAGCTGTATGTGGCAGCACAAGCTAAAAGGGGACGTAACCATAGAATTGAAACTAACTAGCTAGGAGCCACAACCTCGCGTTGAGCAAACGTCAACTCACTATCAGCTAGTTTAGTGAAGTTAATGGGTACATTATTGAGACAAACAAGATGAACATCTTCTAATGTGGACTCAACTCACTATGCCGCAGAATTACAACATGAAATTTAGGAGAATGTATGTCTGATAATTCACATTTACCAAACTATAGAAAATAGGATTTTTTCTTCGTAAATATTGGAAAACAAAAGTGCAATAGCAATTTATCATTATCGTTTTCCATGCAGTATTAATATCTCAGCAATCACGCTCCGCTCGTTTTTACTTCTCCTCCAAAATTAAATTAGGAGGCCACTGAAGTGAGAGACAGAAAGCGCCGTGAGGATGAGCGATGGGGGCTTTCGCTATCGGAGTTTTTAAAAAAAAACTGTAGAATCACCCCTTTGGTGGAATTATCATGAGCTTAAGTGGTAAATGGGAGTGAAAATAAGGGTGCAGAGTTGCTTCCGAGTGAAAACAGAAAGCAGACATGGCAACCACTTTCAAACCACAGCAGCACCATTGGAAATGCATTAGAGGTGTCATGGCTGTATTTACAGTAGGGTAGCGGCACTTATCAGAATGGAAACTATTTATGATGGATTTATGAATAATGCATGCACCTGAAACATGATAAAAATCCAAATTATCGGATGACACTTCCAGCCAGGGAGAATGAATACATTTAATATTTCAACAGATTTTAACTTCACCCTTTACTTCTTACTGCCAACAGGACAATCCAAGTTATCTAGTGAGGCAAATGAAAAGAAAGTAAGGCAGATTTATTTTTATAGAATAAAACATTCAGTACTGAGAAACCCGTGGGGAATAGTCAGTATAATCCTCGATGTGTCAGCAACAAGGAGCGGCCTTCAGAAGAAGTATTGCTTGACTAAATACCTTTCCACAGTTATCTTACTCTGTGAAGTTTCCATGGCAGGCGCTGTCAGAACGCCTTGGTCTTGCCATGGATACAGAGCTTTGTGATAAATGAAAGGCTATCAGAGGGACAGGGACAAAACAAGAGGAATGAAGTGAAATGCATGTCTCTGAATCGGAACTCCTTTCCATCTATCTGCTTCAATATCTGTCATCGTACTGGCATGTAGCAGCCTCTTTTTAACACTAAATACAGCCCTATGAAATACATTACACTTTTAGATTTTATATATCAAGGAAAATATGAGGGACTAGGAATGCCGGTTGATAGGCCTCCTGTCCAAATATTGTCACAAATGAGTTGTATAATCTGTTTGAAAAGTCAGAGTGGCAGAAAAAAAATGTTTCTCACAACTCAATCAACTTCGATATAGTAAGGGCTTTTTCTACAAACAAATAGTATGAGGGACGCAAACATCACTTCTGGACAAATGTACGGCCACGCCACCTTTCCAAACGAAGCGGAAAATAATAGTTTCTTCATGTCTTAAAGCTGACTCATATATTGCACCTCAAACAACAAATACATCCAGAGTTACTGTATCTTTACTTCCTCTAAAGAAAAAAGGACCGTAAAATAAACAATCTAATTCAGAAAAGAGAGTTTCAGTGTAAGCTGAATGGATTTCCACTCAATTGCTTCTGGTGGACGAGTGGCAGGCAGCAGCCTGCCACTCGTCCACCAGAAGTCCCACCAGGCATTCATCCCCTATTTATTCAGAGCTCCTTAAAAACAAAGCTGTCTATGCCGTCTGGCGGTCTATTTGACACAATTTTCATATTTCAGGAGTAATTTACACAACGAAAGTCGAAAAGTAAGAGGGCACAGCACCCCCGGTTTAGACAAAACCCTGGAAATGTTTTTGAAAGGTCAGACTTTAAACGTCACTCTCTGACACTATCACATCCTTCCTTTCAGTGCTATACAATCTGTATATGTTTTCTATTTCACATTAATTACAGGGAACTTCTATTTATTGAGGTACTGACACAGAAGACTATGTTTTAGTTTGCTATCTGAAGCATAAACATAGCTTTTGCACCCCATTATAAGGCCCTGGGTTTAGCTGCTCCCGCAGAATGCTTAAAACCAGACACCCTTTCCTTTCGTTACTGAAAGAAAATATTTTTTATGTAGTTTATTTACATTTTCTTTGGAAAAATCCATCTTCATAAGCACCAACGGACTATGCTTCTAGATGTATTGGCTACTAAAACTATAATGAGTTATTATTCAATTAGGCAAAGAGTTTAAGCTGTAATAATAATAACAGTCAAAGGGTACTGTGTCTCACAGCACTCGGGGCCTCTTGTTTGGTTGTGCTTGTTGAGCAGCTTTCTTTTTTATTATGTGACCTTTTGAAGTGACATTTCACTTATTTGCGATTAGAGGGAACTTGACCCTGACCCATTTATTGCTTTAAAGGGTTGTTCTCTAAGTACTGCAGCCGAGCAGCACCACCACAATCCAAAAATAATTGACTGTTTCCACAAGGGTTTAATTCAATATAATGGACCCAACTCGAACCTTTTAGCACCACATTACAAAATTGCCTGCGGTGCGTCCTTTGGTGCTGGTCTTTATATGTTGGAAAACTTTATTACCATAAAACTGCAGCTAAGAAGAACAGATTCAGACACGTTTATTAATCCGCGGACAACTTTCTGCCTACAGTAACAGCTTATTTTTCAACAGTGCATGTGCAGCATCGAAAATGAATGATGAAAGTAAAAAGTACATCTGTTAAGTACTGCACTTAAGTACCATTTTAAAGTACTTTATTTGAGTATTTCCATCTATGCTACTTCACACCTCTGTACTCTGCTACATTGAAGGTCAAGCGTTATACGTTTTACTCCTCGAAATGAATTTGATACCTTTAATTAAGAGGTACTTTGCAGAATGAGATTAATAATACAAAATATTGAAAAGCATACACATTCATTATGATTTATTACTTTGGATAAAGGTGAGACCTGACCAGGCAAGGTTTATAGTAGTAAAACAATATCCCACATTCAACATCAAAGCAATGCACATATTGACATCAATATTAAAATATGATTTAATACAATATTATACATTACAATGTAATATAATATGGATTTTTGGGTAATTTACCGTTCTACATAATGACTGCTTTTACTTTTAGTTGATGTATTTACTATTTTACAATGTGTTAAGTATGATTTTGATTACAAACATGTTACTTGTTAGGTTATATTATATATTAGTATTATTAATAATACATATTAATATTATACAGTATGTATAGACAATGGCTTTACTATTTTAAACTAAGTTAAATATTTGAGTAGGAACTTTCTCAACCTTCAAAAAAGTGCTACAAAATCACGGTCAAAAAATAATACATAGCATCTGATCCTTGTGCATACATGTAGGCTACAATGCAAATGCTATGGATTTCCACTCAATTACATGTAAAGAAACTGTAAAAGTAAATTTTCTGAAAGATAAGTAAAGACGTCACTACAGTAACTTAAAGAGGGTGCTAGTCGCCAGGCAAATCAAAGATGACAGCATGCTGCTAACCACCTAGCCGATCATATAAAATCTAAACAAAGTATTCAAGCTGTTATGATGAGCGGCTAACCTTGATGTGTCACATTAATTACAATGTGATTAATAATTGATAGCCAATGGGGCTGTATTTCACCGCCTGGAACGTGAAAGTTTAAGCCACAGAGACCCGAGAGGGTCTCCTACAGCATAAATAAACAATCCGGAATAACACATGATTAATATATAATATATAATGAATTACCTTGAGAGAGGACCCACTGATTGAGTTTGACGTGGTATAGCACAGAGCGAAGACTCCAGTGCTGAACCAGGGGGTAGCCAGACACCTCGCTGTAGTTCACCATGCCTGCAATAACACACACAAAACACATGTATTAATATGGATTCAGTCCTTGGAGCTTGATAAAGCGTATGAAAAATGTACTATCAATGTGTTATTTACTCCTTATAGCGGAGGAGATTGAAGATCAAAAGGATGCTCTACATCTTATTCTTGTTTACTGTACCTGAAGATTTGTGAAGAATATTTCATAAATATTATATTAGATGACAGGAGAAGCTAGCTAAGTCTCCGGTGTTAGATCAAAGTGATGCCTGATCTACACAAAAGGCAGAAAATAATAAAATAAAATCTATTCAGAAATAGTGCTATATTAAAAAGTGCTGTGGAATTAATTTATGTTTGAATACAGCTGAGGCCAACATCTCAATTTAATATCAAACATCAATATTTTTCATATACCTCCTTTTTCTGAGAACAGTATATATTTGTTTAAGAATTTGGTCATAGTGAATCTGGTGTTGACACCCATCGCTGTTCCTTATGTTCAATAAAAACTATACAAGGAATACAAAGAAATGTATCTTTCGTTCTTATTTTTACATCAACATTTAACAGGGATCCTGAAGTGATCAAAAAGGAAAATGCTTTGAGAAGGAAAACTAGCATAATAACTTCTTAATTAAGAAGCTATTACCTCTCACAAAAAGAGCAGTGTTTTGTAATTATTCAATTTAATCACATGTATAATATGGCACTATAACAAAGAGATAATTGTGATTCATTCATTATGAATAATAATTAAGTTGTCGCAGCCTGGACTCAGAAAGAACAACAATTTATACTCAGAGAAAAACAGCCAATAAGGCTGCTTCTAAGATATTTTGACCAAGTGTAATCTTCAGGCAATTTTTGCAATGTTTACTTGATAAATGATGTTTAGTTCAGGCTGTTGTCAAACGCCGTGGGAAATCAGAATTGATTTATTGTCACATAACATTGATACTTCAGTAACTATATTTTGGTTATTTTAACCAAAAACCCAAACCTTACCAAGTAATTATTTTTTCTTGACTTAACCAAGTTTCCTGAATAGATTAAAGAGGTTGTGCTAATTTTCAGGTTCATATTTGTATTTTGTGTCTCTACCTTGACATGTTAAAATGTTTTAATGTTAAAAAATGTATGTTTGAACAAAAGGTCATGCCAATCCAGCAAACAAGACATTTCAGTAAGGACCAACATGGTCAACCTGCAGACAGACTATCCACGTGCAAGGCCATGCAAGCCCATGCTAGCCTTGATGCTGACGTACTCTATAAAGGTGCAGAAAATAAACAGGGAGTTTCTAAAATGACGTGTCGGATACACATTGATGCTGCTCACCTGTATCCATAGGCTGTGAACAATAATCAAGCACAAATATTTGTCTCTGCCTACTCAACCACAACATACGTATGTGTTAAGAGGTTTTTGCTTCAAAC
The DNA here is from genome assembly GCF_036324505.1 of Eleginops maclovinus. NCBI lineage: Eukaryota > Metazoa > Chordata > Actinopteri > Perciformes > Eleginopidae > Eleginops > Eleginops maclovinus. The sequence continues at coordinate 9,736,799 of NC_086354.1, forward strand.
TACGAACCCAAATCAACTTGAAAAAACTTGGTCACCTGCTTCAGCCATCAATCCCCCACCTTAGGCAAAGCAATAAAACATGTCATACACTACACAAAGTTCTTTATATGTGTGTCATTCTAGCTGAGAAAAAGACTAATGTAGTGTTCCAACCGAGTGGAAATAAAAGCATGGATTACTTCCTAAGTCCTGCCGAGACATTAATCCTCCAATCCTTGCTATGTTAGAAAAAATGGTAGAATGCAGACCATGTAATTGATTTGACATGGCTGTTACGGTTTAAAGCTGTGTCTAAGATTAAACTAATATTCCTGACTTGTACTTTTTGTTTTTAACCCTCTTTAGCCCCTTCTGTTTGGTCTGCATTTCGCTTCAAAAGGTTACGGCGGATGCAATTATCCATTTGTTCAAATGGGACTGCATAGTTGCTTGGTGACGGGAGGTAATGTGGCTGATTGAAAGTAATCATGCAAGGTCAAAAAGTGTCTTAATTGCTGGTGGACAACGTTTACAAATCATTTCACTTTCGAAGGTAAGTTTTGGCCTTGATCGTTGTATAAGGCGAGGATTGGTCTGCGGATTTCAAGGCTTATGAAAAATTACCATATGAAAGGAGCTATTCGGCTGTAAATCTGTTGGCAAAAATGTTTTGCAAAGGAGTGTTTTAGTAAAGCATCAACACAGCAACTGTGCTGCTTAAGATTCTGAATTATGTCCTCTGGAGTTCTGCAGTCAAAAGTATTACATTTAACCAAATGCCTTTAATGTAACAGTGGATGGGAATTCATTATTTCTACATGATATTGAAATATTACCGGCTGATTTAATATCATGAATTGTGTAACTTAAGATATTGAATTCATTGGAATTCAAGGTGGAGAGAAGTTCAGATGTATTGGTTTTAAGGGGATTGATCTGCATGGCATTGTCACTAAAAAGACCATGTGCATTTTTGGTATTGTTTCTAAAGTTGTTAGAGAATACACAACGATTTGTCTTTTGTTTTCCTTAAGGTGGAATTTCTCTATATTAATTTAATGTTGTGTTGAATTGTGTTTTTCCCCATTTGAGGTTCCTATTCTGGGACCACTTATTTACAAGAGGATGAATAAACACTAGCAGCTGCAATGACAATGGTTAAACATTAAGTATGCGTTCATGCTGCTTATCATATTGTTCCTTTAAAGCTCTGAAAATTGATTTAGCCCCATTTACTTTCCCTGCTTAAATCAATAACGCCCGTCTCTACCACCTGGAGAACTCACCCATATATGAATGTGTTTCATTCTCATTCACTGCACACTCTAATCAAAGTTACACACACATCCTTTTCCAGCGACCATTAACCTGTCATGTTTTCCACGCATACAAATAGTGTGTGGCAGATGCAATTGGACACATAAGGAATAGGAAACATTCATCACACAATGAAAGGAGAGACCTTGCTGTTCTAAGACCGCTACGCATTGACGGACCAATCCGAGTCCTTTTCAACAGGTTAATTAAAGAGAAAAACAAGCAGTGATGGAGCAAGGATTGTCAATGAACATGAATTGGAAGAAATAAATAATACCTCCCCCTTCTCCTTTGGTGAGTCCTGCAAACATACATTGATTTATTTATTACATGTATCTTCACTTGTTTCAATTAGTGGCAAGACCCCCTTAATTTTTTCCATGAGAATGCGGGATCAGGCCTTCAACATTAACATCATTTATATTGGGCCCTTAGCAGAGCTGTGAAGTATAAATCATCTCGTCTCCCATAGCAACTGACAGCCCGTGTCATGCTGCAGGGGTTGGATTACAGCAATACATCATTGTGACTGTCCCCCACCCCCACCCGGTTCACAAGCACATCCAGAAGGTATCTGGGTAATGCTTGTGACTCAGACACGTTTTCGCAAACCACAGACACGGAAGAGGGAAACAAGCGGGAAAAGTGTGTGTGTGTGTGTGTGTGTGTGTGTGTGTGTGTGTGTGTGTGTGTGTGTGTGTGTGTGTGTGTGTGTGTGTGTGTGTGTGTGTGAGATATTTTGTTTTGCTTGTATGACAAAGATACATTGAGAAATAAAAGTCAGGTAATAGAAAGGTGAACGCAGCTCTGTAAACGTAGCAACACATGTTGTCTTTAATTGAACAAATCACCATAATAACACTAAAGTAAAAACACTGCTTACACTGTAGATACAGCATTAAAGCTATTTTTACTGTCAGATGTTAGTTAAATAAAATAAAAAGGAAACACAAACATTTTTTTAGTTCTTTCAGTGTATGAAAAATAATCCTTACCCTTTATTTATCATATTCACTTACGAGTGCAATGAGTATTTTTTGACTTTTTTTAATAATATATATCCAATTTGTAATGTATCCGATACAATATATTCATTGGGGAAATAAAGGTAATATTTTGAAGAAAAAACTTGAAATATGCTCATTAGAAAATAGCAAAACATTTATTTTAAAAAGATTAATCTGTGCTTGCCTATCAAAGGGTTAAGACTAAATTTAGATGGAGTCGGTTGTCGTTAACTCAAGCTGTAACAATTTGAAATAAAACAAATGACATTTAGGTAGGTCACTTAATTCAAACCTGAATTATCCAATCAAATTTCCAATTTCACAGTTACAAGTTAGGAACTAATTGTCCTTCGATGTTCAGTATGTTTATATTTTATTGTACACATGCTTTGATTGAAGTAGTTATAACATTTCCAAATCAACTTATTTTACAAATGTATTCTTACTGTGTTTATGCATCATAATACACATAAGCAAATTCCTACTTAGAAATACATTTGTGTCATGAGGACACAAATTGGATATGAGAAATGAGATGCGTGCAAGGCCAGTAACAGTTCCCTTACAAGCATGCTGAGAAAAAAGCCTGGCACCACCTATGGACTTGATGAATAAGCCTCTAAAATGTGATGTTCCTGCATTGTCCTCACCTTCAGCTACATCCATTTATCCCCTCTTATGGGAAATGGCTCCCCGGAACGATAGATATATATTCCCCGGCACAGATAGCGAGAGCACACCACTACATAACCTCCCCATCCCCATCCACCCACCCCTGCCTCTCTTAGTGAAAATGAATAACAAGCCCAAAACATATACAGTAGCGCAGCGTATTCTTCTTCTTGCTGAAAGGCCTTGTCTCCCTTTTAGCCCTGGGGTGCTCTGCTCTCATTGTCTGACAGAATGATTAATTTGACTGAACTTCACTTTGCAAACATCCCAAGTTCACATTCATTTCCTTTCCATCCAGTCGGCGCCAGAGTCTTTAAGAGAAGCAGCCTGGTCAGGGCTGCCCTATGTATTACAGCTGATTGCATTTAGGAAAAAAAAAAAAGAAAAACGGGCATAAAAATCTCTTTCAAACCAAAAATGATTTGCCTAAAAGCAGTTAATGGTGGAGCAAATAAGGCTGTCGTACAACTCTGACATGAAAATAAATGTAATGCATCGTTTTATTACAAAGAGGAACGTGTTTAGTATAGTATGTTTTCTTCTACTGCTACTATTGGTTGTATGCTTTCGATCTTATAAATGTAATTGCGGACTTCCGGTGGGGTAGAATGGAGTAGGCAGTGTCGAGTCTAGCTCCCGTTACTTTTATTAATTTACTATTTCAAATCCCCATAGTTTTGTTTTTGGCCATCGCCAAGTAGATAATTATTCCACTCTGAACGCTTTGGTGCTGGATTATGGCTTCCAAACAACTGAAATCGGGCAAAAAGGACCAGTCTGCCAAGGGCGACCTCGCGGCGGCAACTGGTGGTCACTTCAACATGGCGATCTTGGCTAGACAACTGGAGGAACACCGGAATGCTATTTCTGCGGATTTCAAGGCTACTATTTCTACGCTCGAAGCCAAATTAGACTGCATTCAAACCACAGTCTCCGACCATACCCACTCAATTAATTCGCTTGAATCCAACGCTAACGAACAATACGGACGCATACAAAGTTTGGAATCAATGTGTGCAAAGCTAACTGAGGATAATACCAGGCTACAGGCTAAGCTCACGGACCTCGAGTCTCGCAGCCGCCGTAACAATATCAGGATCGTTGGCCTACCTGAGTCCATCGAAGGACCTCAACCCTCCATCTTCTTCTCTGAGCTTCTGTCTGAGGTCCTTGGTGACGGCGTTCTTGAGTCACCACCGGAGTGCGACAGAGCACACCGTACACTCCAACAAGCCAGGACCGGGTCAGAGACCGAGACCCGTGGTCATCAGGCTCCACACATTCCAGCAGAAAGACAAGATCATCCGTGAGGCCAGAGCTAAAAGAGGCAAGCTCCAGTACCGTGGGACCCCCATTGCAACCTACGAGGATTATCCGTCTGAAATAGTGGAGCAGCGCAGGGAGTACCAAGAGGTGATGTCTGAACTCTATCAACGGTGCTTCAAGCCAGCACTGCTTTTCCCTGCGAGGCTTAACATCACACTGAACGATGGAGTAAGGAAGAGACTTTCCTCCGTTTCTGAGGCTAGGGATTTTATTGCAGCAAACTGTTCTGGTATCGGCTCTCATGCATCCTCTTCCGTCTGACTGCTGTGGTAACGTTGGCATAGTACTGTAGCTTGGTAACGTTAGCATAATACTGTAGCTTGGTAGCGTTAGCCCAGTTTACTAGCCCGCCGTGGCTACTTCAGTAACTTGTCTGACCTATTAGTTCAAATGGGTTTTTATTATGGCGTTAGCACGGAGACAGACATGTGTGTTTTTTCACGGCTAGTGGTTATGTTCTTGGCCGGTTTTCATTGACTTAATATTGAATATTTTCCTTTTTTGTTCCTTGCCATTATGAAAGCCTGTTGACAGGTCACGTGACATGTTGTCCGCGGACCACTGGTGGTCCGTGAGCGACCCCTAATGGTCCGTGAGTATTTTGGTAAAATGTCACATTTGAAATTAATATACTATAAGTTTAAAGTGTTTCTCAAACTGTCTTAAAATGACTAGTATAGAGTGTAGCATAGATGTAGCATAGCTACGTAGGTTCGTAGATACGTAGCTACGTAGGTTACGATCTTACGTCATAAATGATTTGCACGGTCAATTTGAGCTGTCAACTGACAAGATGGATCGATGGCTAAAGACAGGGTCAGTTAAAAGAAAATTAAATGACAAATCTGACGTGACAGTCAAGGTGCATCGTCCTGATGCAGGAGATCCAGCAACTACAAGTGGTTCAGCCGCAGCGACAAGTGATTTTGTGTGCCCAGGAGAGCGGTTCGCCGTCTAACCACCACCCGGCTGAAAGCTGTGAAACTCGGCTTGATCGCGGAAAGTCCAGCGCTAAAGTGAAGAGAAAATATCACAGCGACTACATAAAATTCGTATTTTTCTGGACTGGAGATGAAGAGGATCCCAATCCACACTGCGTTTTGTGCTACGAGTCGTTGGCTAACGAGGCTATGAAACCCGCCAAGCTCAAGCGTCATTTTGAGAGCAAACACAAGGATTACATCGGGAAACCTTTAGCATTGTTTGAGAGAAAACGTGATGAACTTAAAAAACACATGACGAAGGCGCCCTCACATTTTTTGGCGACGTGGGAAAATGCGAAGGCTAGAGAGGCATCATACAGGGTACCCCTTCTCATCGCAAAAACAGGGAAACCTCATTCCATAGGTGAGAATTTAGTCAAACCAGCTGCCAAGGTTATGGCTAATGTATTGTTTGGGGAGAAAGCAAGCGACGAAATTAACAGGGTCCCCCTCTCCAATGATACTGTCCAGCGGTGAATAACAGCCATGGGCGAAAATGTGAAAGATCAGCTGATCACACGTTTACGCCAAAGCCAGTTTTTCACACTGCAACTGGACGAGTCAACTGATATCGTGAATGAGGCAAATCTGCTGCGTTTTGTAAGGTACATTTATGATGGCGGTGTGCAGGATGAATTTCTGTTTTGTCGTTCCCTGCCGACCAACACCACAGGGGAAGCCATTTTTGACTCAGTCAACGATTTCATCCTGCAGAATAATATCGACTGGACACGATGTGTTGGTATTTGCACAGATGGTGCAACTGCAATGACTGGGAAACACAAGGGACTGGCAGCACGCGTATGCGCAGTTGCACCTTGCGCCACAGCAACACACTGTTGCATTCACAGAGAACAGCTGGCTGTGAAAAAAATGCCACCATGCCTCAAATCAGTACTGGACGAGTCTGTGAAAATTGTTAATACAATAAAAACCGAAGCACTGAACACACGTCTTTTTAAAGCTCTGTGTGATGAAATGGGAAGTGAACACACAAAACTGCTTTTCCATACTGAGGTCCGCTGGCTGTCGCGTGGGAAAGTTCTCACCCGTCTATTTGAACTGCGCGATGAGGTGATGTTATTCTTGCATCATACTGATGAACTGTATGACAGACTGCATGATTTCCAGTGGCTCTCAAAATTGACATACCTGGCCGATGTCTTTAGCACACTCAATGCTTTGAACTTAGCGCTGCAGGGAAAAGCCATCACCGCCTTCAATGTGCAGGACAAAATTAAAGCCGCACGCCTCCAGATGGAATTGTGGTGTGTCCGTCTGGATCGCCAGGAGTTTGACTGTTTTCCGACGCTTGTGGAATTTCTCCTCACTGCAGATGAAGAGCTGGACGGCGGCACAGTTGAAGCCTTCAAGGAACATCTGCAAGGCCTTCACTTTCAGCTGGGAAGATATTTCCCAGAACTAGATGCAGGCTATGAGTGGATCAGGAATCCATTTGGGGACAAAACGCACATCGAACACGTCAGTTCCAAGCTCCCATCAAGACAGGTTGACAGCCTTGTGGACATCGCATCTGATGGGACACTGAGGACGACTTTCAGAGAGAAAAGCTTGACGGACTTTTGGGTCCACGTCCAGCCTGAGCACCCAGAGCTGGCTGACGCTGCTCTGAAACTGTTGATGCCATTTCCAACCACCTACAACTGTGAAGTTGGTTTTTCTACACTTGTTGGTCTGAAAACAAAGCAGCGTAACAGGATCAATGTGGACTGTGATATGAGACTAAAACTCTCCAGTTTGGATCCAGACATTGTTTCACTGATGTCTCAGCACAAGCAGCACCATTCCTCCCATTAGGTAGCAACAGAGACACGCAGTGTATGAGTGAGTAAACAATGCTATTTGTAAATGTAACAGTGTAAATAATTACCTTGTGTTTATTGTTAACTTCTTGTTAAACTTGGGCCTGCAACCGTAGTTTTACTGTATTTTATTTTTGAAAATACACAGCAGAAGTTTGTGTCGTACTAAATGCGGTGCATTTTGCGTATCTCTCTGTTCGCTCGGACATAAACTCAGTAATACATGTAGTCTATGTTTCATATGATGTGTAAAATCTATCAGCATTTACCGTTTAAATCGCATGTGAACGAAATGCTTGTAGAATCCGTAGTTGTATTTGTATTGTTGATTTAATGTGTGAACGAGCAATATAGAGAAGGTCACATAAAGCTGTTATTATTAGGCTGTAATTTGTAATATACTGTTGGAGTAGTAAGCAGGCCTATTGTATTTATTCTAGTTTATATTTAGTTATATTTGGTGTATATTTAGTTATATTTCTCCTTCCTTCTTTGTATTGAACTGTTGCACCTCAATTTCCCTCAGGATTAATAAAGCTTCTTAAATCTTGAATCTTGTTTTGGGATATTGGGGGAGTTAGGTTGTCCGTGAGTATTTTTTTATTGGTTAAGTGGTCCTTGGTCTGAAAAAGTTTGAGAAACACTGCTCTAGAGGGAGCAACGGCTCCATAGATGTGGAGTTGTTGCTCTAGATTATTTTCTTGTCCACCTGTGCCTTTACCATTCAGAGACTTTATTCTGCACTTTATTTCATTTCCTATTATGTCTCATGTAGGGTATCTGAATGGATAAAATACATTGTATTTATTTGTTGAACCGGCTGTTCATGCTGATTTTGATGTGTGTTTTACTCTCTGTTCTCAATGTTTTGGCATTGGCATAGATTTATCTGCATAATATTTGACAATTTCCTTTTCTCTTACCCATCCACTTGTTCTGTATGGGATACTATGGGGGTGGTTTACTGTTTAGATAGGGAATAGGACCCCGGAAGACTAGTGTTAGTGTAATTACAAGCGTTAGTGTAATTACATAGATCTGAGCCAGAGTGCTTGATTATGTTGTGTATTTTGGGTTTAGCTCTAGGTATGGCCACATGGGTTTTTCTTTTCTTTTTTGTTATTATCATTACTATTAGCATTTTCCGTCATCCTCTCCTCTCTCTCCTGTGTATGCAAGACAGTGTTTGTCCAGGTCAACTTGTCTTCGAGGAACTTCCTAGATGGTTTCTGCCATGACAACCATAGGTAGAGGAATCCGCCTGATTTCCTGGAATACTAAGGGCATGAACAACGCTCCTAAAATTGGTAAGGTAATGACACAGCTGCAACATCTTCAAGGAGATATCATATTCCTACAGGAAACTCATCTTAAATCTTCTGATACCCGTCATATTAAGAGGGCATGGATGAGCCACTTGTTCCACTCAAAATGTTCCCACAAAGCCAGAGGGGCAGCAATTATTATTCACAAGAATGTCAGATTTGAATTGACAAATTCAATATCAGATCCTAATGGTCGTTAGGTCATAGTTTCGGGCATGCTACAGAACACACCAGTAATACTAGCTTCTATCTACGCTCCCAACTGGGATGATGACAATTTTTTTGTGAACCTCTTCGCTCGAATTCCCAACGCCGACAACCATCGTATTATTATGGCCGGGGACTGGAATTTGGTCCAGAACGTGAGTCTCGACAGGTCATCGCTCACACAATCTACTCTCTCCAAATCGGCCAAGGTAGTATTGCACTATGCATCACAATTAGGACTCTCAGACCCCTGGAGATTTATTAACCCACAAAGTAGAGCCTTTTCCTTCTTCTCGCACAGGCACCACACTTTTTCACAAATTTATTTATTTTTACTCGATAACAATTTGATTCATCTGGTCAATTCATGCGAATACCATTCTATAACCATCTCAGATCATTCTCCCACCTCAATTGACATTAATTTCCCTCTTGGTAGGTCCCCCCCTCCATTATGGAAATTCAGTTCTCCCCTGCTGTCAGACAGTGAATTTAAAGACTATGTTTCCACTCAGATTTCTTCCTACATTGAAATTAATGACACCTCCGACGTTAGTTGCGGTATTCTTTGGGAGGCTGTTAAGGCCACTGTGCGGGGACAGGTCATTTCGTACACTGCATGTAAGAGAAAGGATGAAAAGACTAGGCTTTCAGAAATCTGTGATGAGCTTCGCTTACTTGATGAAACATACTCCTCCTCTCCCTCCCCTTGTGTCTATAAAAAACGCCTCCTGCTACACTCAGAACACGATCTTCTGATGACAGGCATTGTTGAGAGACAACTGAGACAGTGTAGGCAGCGTTACTTTGAGCAGGGCGACAAGGCTGGTAAACTCCTAGCTCAATAGGCTCGTGCGGCCAGTGTGTCCAGATTGATTCCCCAAATCAGATTATCTGATGGCAATCTTACTTCTAACCCAGCTGATATTAACAGGTCTTTCTTGGAATTTTACACCAATCGCTACACTTCTGAATGTCCCCCGATCCCCGCCATGACCCCCAATCCTCTCGACTCCTTAACATACCCCAAAATCAACGAGAACGTCGCTAGCAAATTGGGCAGCCCCATCTCCACCCTTGACATACATGATGCAATAAAATCAATGCAAAGTGGGAAGTCTCCTGGGCCCGACGGCTATACAGTCAAATTTTATAAGGCATATTCTTCCAAGTTAGCCCCAATTTTGGCTAGAATGTACAATGACTCTCCAGACAGGCCAATTGCCGGAAACTTTGTCCATTGCGTCCATCTCCTTGCTTCTCAAGAAACACAAAGATCCTACTTCCTGTGGCAGTTATAGACCAATCTCACTGTTAAATGTGGACTGTAAGATACTGGCCAAAATACTGGCTATCCGCCTCCAACATGTACTGCCAGATATTATTTCCCTGGACCAAACAGGCTTCATGATGGGGAGACACTCTTTGTTTAACACAAGGAGGTTGCTCAATATAATTTTCTCTCCTTCCTCTAACACCCCCGAAGTCATAGTGACACTTGACGCAGAGAAGGCTTTCGATAGGGTTGAGTGGGGTTACTTGTTTTTTATTCTTGATAAATTTGGTTTTGATTCCTAATTTATTTCCTGGATTAAACTCCTATATGCCTCTCCATCTGCCTCTGTACACACCAATGGCATTCAATCTCCCCCTTTCTCTCTCCAACATGGTACGCGCCAGGGTTGTCCTCTTTCGCCACTGTTGTTCAACATAACCATTGAACCTCTCGCTATCTGGCTCAGAAGCCATGATAGGTTTGAGGGCATTACGCGTCACGGCATGGTTCATAAACTGTCTCTATACGCTGATGACCTTCTTCTTATGATCTCGAACCCCTTATCCTCTCTCCCCCCCATACTGTCGATTTTAGATCAATTTGGCCGTGTATCAGGTTACAAACTAAACATTCAAAAGAGCGAAGTATTTTTTGTAAATAAAATGGCAAAGGCACTTCCCCAATCCATATTCCCTTTTAAAAGGGCTGTGGAGGGATTCAAATACCTGGGGGTGTTGCAAGCTCTTTTAAAGACCTGTTCCCTAAAAACTTTCAACCACTACTAGATAAATGCAAAGCTGATATGTCCAGGTGGGCCTCCTTTCCCCTGTCTCTTGCGGGTCGCGTCAACCGTATAAAGATGGTCATCCTGCCAAAGTTTCTTTACCTTTTCCAACACATCCCAGTGTGCATTAATACATCTTTTTTCACTGATCTTGATAAGCAGTTGAATGCGTTCATCTGGAACAACAAGCCTGCGCGTATTAGAAGGTTGTGTCTCCAACTCCCTAAATCAGAAGGAGGCCTGGCACTCCCCAACTTTCGCCACTATTTCTGGGCCTCTAACATTAACAAACTCCTCTATTGGGCTAACTGTAAACTTTCAGACCCCTGCCCACCTTGGGCTATATATCGAGTTGTCAACTTCTGCTTCTTTACACTCTATAATCTGCTCTCAGCTCCCTGTAGCGACCCATACAAATTTGAGTAACCCAATTGTTACTAGCACCATAAGCATTTGGCTCCAATTCAGGAAACAGCACGGGTTACATAGAGCTTCAGTTCATGCCCCAATTTCAAACAATCACCTATTCTCTCCATCGTGTACTGACCCGGCCTTCCGTGTTTGGTCGAACAGTGGTCTTGCGACGCTTGAAGACCTTTACGAGGATGGAGTCTTTTCATCCTTTGAGTTCCTGTCAGTCAAATTCAACCTGCCCAACAGTCATCTCTTCCGTTTTCAGGCAAGTCAGGCACTTCATCCAAAAGCAATTTCCCCATTTTCCTAACCGCCCTCCCGAATCACCAATTGATACATTTCTCACACTCGACCCTGATCAAAAGCGCTTGGTTTCAGTTCTCTATGGCCAGATTGGTTCCCTGAGTCCGAATCCTATGGTACCTCTTAAGGAGCTCTGGGAGCGTGATCTAGGTAGCAACATTTCCAATGATCAATGGAGTGACGTTCTCAACCTAGTCCATACATCATCCATCTGTGCTAGACATGGCCTACTCCAGTGCAAGGTGCTCCATAGAGCTCACTTTACCAACGCTAAGCTGGCTAAAATATTCCCAGATCAGAGTGATGCCTGTAACAGATGCAATCAATCCCCAGCTGATCATCTCCACATGTTCTGGACTTGCCCAAAGCTGGACAAATTTCGGTCTGACATATTTGGAACCATTGAACAGGCCTTTAGCACAAAGATAGACCGTAATCCACCCTCCTATGACTGCACTGTTCGGCCTCCCCCCATCTGGGAATATGCCCACTACTATACGCCGTGTCATTGCCTTCACCACTCTACTAGCTAGACGCTCTATTCTCCTCAAATGGATACATGCTTCCCCACCAACACATGATCAGTGGATACGGGATGTCTTACAGTGCCTTCAGATGGAGAAGTTAAGATTCTCATTAAAAGGATCTCTGAAATCCTTCCGTACTACCTGGGACCCACTATTAGGCCTTATCAAAAAACTCCCTATCACTTCTGACGCTGAGTCGCAGGTAGCTCTCTGAAAGGGAAAAAAATAAATAAATAAAAGTGACCGTCATGTTACTGCTCTTCCACCATGGCCCTTTGTCTTTTGCCCTATACTACTCCCACTATATTTCCTTCTCCCTCTTACCGAAACCTTTTATTATTTTTTTCACCAGGACAACAATGTCTAATATTATTTTCTCTGCAAAAGGAAAATACCTTGTGTATAAAGGACAGGGTCCTTGATAAAGAAATAAGTGTATTGGGGAAAAATAAATAAACTATATATATTATTTACTCACTGAAAATGTGAATTAAGTGGTAAATATAAATAAAGAAAATTCCCTATGGGACCAGAACCACAGATACATGTATACCTGTATGACGCAATGTGATGCAATACAATATGGCTAAATGCGTTACTTTACTTGTGCGTGTGCTGACTTATTGCATTCTATGCATTATATTAAGTATTTCTGACGGTATATGCAAACATAGTATCAGATATACAGTGGGGCAAAAAAGTATTTAGTCAGCCACCAATTGTGCAAGTTCTCCCATTTAAAAAGATGAGAGAGGCCTGTAATTTTTATCATAGGTATGCCTCACTATGAGAGACAAAATGAGAAAAAAACATCCAGGAAATCACATTGTCTGATTTTTAAAGAATTAATTGGTAAATTCCTCGGTAAAATAAGTATTTGGTCACCTACAAACAAGCAAGATTTCTGGCTCTCACAGACCTGTAACTTCTTCTTTAAGAGGCTCCTCTGTCCTCCACTCGTTACCTGTATTAATGGCACCTTTTTGAACTCGTTATCAGTATAAAAGACACCTGTCCACAACCTCAAACAGTCATACTCCAAACTCCACTATGGCCAAGACCAAAGAGCTGTCAAAGGAGACCAGAGACAAAATTGTAGACCTGCACCAGGCTGGGAAAACTGAATCTGCAATAGGTAAGCAGCTTGGTGTGAAGAAATCAACTGTGGGATCAATTATTAGAAAATGGAAGACATACAAGACCACTGCTAATCTCCCTCGATCTGGGGCTCCACGCAAGATCTCACCCCGTGGGGTCAAAATGATCACAAGAACGGTGAGCAAAAATCCCAGAACCACACGGGGGGACCTAGTGAATGACCTGCAGAGAGCTGGGACCAAAGTAACAGAGGCTACCATCAGTAACACACTACGCCGCCAGGGACTTAAATCCTGCAGTTCCAGACGTGTCCCCCTGCTTAAGCCAGTACATGTCCAGGCCCGTCTGAAGTTTGCTAGAGGGCATTTGGATGATCCAGAAGAGGATTGGGAGAATGTCATATGGTCAGATGAAACCAAAATAGAACTTTTTGGTAAAAACTCAACTCGTCGTGTTTGGAGGAGAAAGAATGCAGAGTTGCATCCAAAGAACACCATACCTACTGTGAAGCATGGGGGTGGAAACATCAGGCTTTGGGGCTGTTTTTCTGCAAAGGGACCAGGACGACTGATCCGTGTAAAGGAAAGAATGAATGGGGCCATGTATCGTGAGATTTTGAGTGAAAACCTCCTTCCATCAGCAAGGGCACTGAAGATGAAGCGTGGCTGGGTCTTTCAGCATGACAATGATCCCAAACACACCGCCAGGGCAACGAAGGAGTGGCTTCGTAAGAAGCATTTCAAGGTCCTGGAGTGGCCTAGCCAGTCTCCAGATCTCAACCCCATAGAAAATCTTTGGAGGGAGTTGAAAGTCCGTGTTGCCCAGCGATAGCCCCAAAACATCACTGCTTTAGAGGAGATCTGCATGGAGGAATGGGCCAAAATACCAGCAACAGTGTGTGAAAACCTTGTGAAGACTTACAGAAAACGTTTGACCTCTGTCATTGCCAACAAAGGGTATATAACAAAGTATTGAGATGAACTTTTGTTATTGACCAAATACTTATTTTTCACAATCATTTGAAAATAAATTCTTTAAAAATCCTACAATGTGATTTTCTGGATTTTTTTTCTCATCCTGTCTCTCATAGTTGAGGTATACCTATGATAAAAATTACAGGCCTCTCTCATCTATTTAAATGGGAGAACTTGCACAATTGGTGGCTGACTAAATACTTTTTTGCCCCACTGTATCATGACATGTATACAGAGGAGCTTAATGTTCAAAGTGGGGGCAATCGAACACAATGCAAGTGAATACATATTGAATCAAAATATAAAGTGACAACAGTACATAAACATTATACACATGAGTATATTGCAGCACAGTTAAGTTTTTCGTAGCTCAGTGTGCTTTATTATCATATACATTTTATACACATATATAAAATATTTGTACCTGTTACAGTTGGGGAATGATATATTTGTGGGCTCCTGTGTTTAAAAAAAAACAACAACTCAAAAAGATAATTTGACTAAGTCCTATAATGCTAGGCTGTTTGTCTTTACGTTTTGTTAATGGTACATTTATAGTACATTTTTTTCCATTTGGCACATTTGCTTGGTGTCAACTAATGAGACTGATTTAATAAATGTAGCATTATCTAATTATTTCAGCCTTTACAGTTAATGTGTTCTGTTAGCATTCTTCTTCTTCTCCAAAGACATGTTAGGGTTTCAAATTCCTACAATAAGAATGAGTCAGAAAAGAACATTTCCTCAGCTGTGGAATCTGACAACAAATGGGCCACACTTGTCAGCTATACTAATGCAGATTAAATGCATAGTGGTGGAATCTAATAAGGCTAACTGTGTGACTAATGGCAATATTAAACGCACAACTCATGAAGGGCAAAGAACGGCATGTTATACATAGGAGCTGAAAATGAATTTCAAAAGTAGTTTTATATCCTGCGGTGACTGTATCGTCACAGAATAAAACCAGAGCTGTCTTCAAGCCTTAAACATTAAACCTGTAGAAGCGGGACAATGCTGGAACTGGGGTTGAATCAGTTACATACATCAAGGCAAAATCAGATCAATATTCCAGCTCTTTGAGGGACTGTGTGAAGTACTCTATTGGGATGTAAACTCTCAAGTACTATGAATCCCCAAACAAGGACCAGTGTTCAATCTGTAACTATCTGGAGTTTTTTTCCCAGTGATCCATCTCTGTTAGCAGCTGCTTTTTCATTGTCTAAATAGAAAGATAAAACACACAGGTTAAGCTGCATGAACGTAAGATAGTTGTATTCCCTCATTGTCTACATGCACCCAAACTTACTAATTTTCCAGCAGCTTGTCACACAGAATGACTTTGAGGACAGGTGTTCACCACAAAATCTCTTAAATGTTAAGTTTAGTTTAGCCAATTGTCCAAAATATATATGAATGTTTCTAACATAATCCCTATTTGCAGCCATATGCTATGTTCATACAAAAAACACCAAAAACTGACACCAAATATCAAGCACATAGCAAGGTGTCTTTATTTTCGTGGAAAAGTGATATTTGACGCTTTAAAGAAAACCAAGGTTTCATCATTTGGAACACGAAGCATTTGTAATAGAATTGGCAATGACACAAACCTGCTGAACAATGTGCCAGAAAACCACTTCTGGGAGTTCAGTCCGTGAAGATTAAATTGTCCACATGAAATGTCCCTGTGTTACAAACAGACACTGGCAGTGCTGACCACACAGACTGTGGGGCACTGTGACATTGGGAGCTGCTAAAGAGACCACAAATGGATAACAATTTGTGATCAAAAAATGTAAAGAGTTATATATTTACATTTTAGGAATCAGACATAGGAAGAAAATTGATGAGGAATTAATGTCTAATGTATGTCTTTAATTTAATACCTGGGTTATTTGGTCAACGTTGTGATGGATTGCTTTATCTGCATATTTTGAATGTCGTTCATTGAAACCTATAATATTTATTTTAATAAATAAAGGTTTCAGTAAAGCTGATATACAATCCTATTTTAAATATAATATCATACAAACATTGGAGTAACAATTACAACATGTTTTTCTTAAGAGTAGTATAGTAGAATAATAAAACGTCATAACTTTCTTAGGTAACAGATGTACTGAGCAAATGTTCTTAATACGATATAAACTGTATACACACACACACACAGGATGAAAAATGAATGTACTGAATTATAATTAGCATAACATTACTGGAGTTGGGCAGGGATACCAGGCAACAAGATTTTCATAGAGAAGGATACATATTATGTTTTAAAACAAAGACACAAATCTACTAATGACACTGCTGCAGTAGGTCAGTATATAAGTAGCAAAGGTAATGAGAAGTGGAATCTCAAAACACATTTGACAATTACCAAAACCGGAGTTGTTGGATGTCAACCAAAATGTCAGCCAAAAAAGGCAATATAACTTTTTATTTTCGTTGAGAGAATCAGGACGAGAAAAAGGCCTGCTGTCTATATTCCAGCTCCAATTAGGCTTCTTTGTGAATGTAAATCGAGTTCTCTTGTTAACATTTGTGACTCTGTCCCGTCGGAGGAAAAGGGCAGAGAACATCAGAGAAGAGCTCGTTGATGTTTGACACCGAGAGCACAGCGCTGATGCAAACCGCAGCCAAAACAGTCCTCCTGAAACGTTGCTTTACTGCTGAAAGTTGTTTGTTATTTTAGTCGCTTCTCTAAGGAAGATTCATAGGAATGAGCTCAGGTAAGGAAGTAATCTTATGGCTCATAGAACCCCATTAACTAGCCTGGCTAGTGCTCCATTTCACTCTCGGATAAGTCTGGGAATGAATGATTTAGCAGAAAAGAGAGGAAGAAAAGTGAGTAAGGAAAAGTGAACAATGTAAGGTTGCAATCGTAGGGGATATTCAAAAGGCCCACTTTCTTATCTAATGGGAAACTAAATGTAATACAGCAATGTCCAGATGTCTTCCCTAGACAGAGAATTCTGATAAAAAGAAAACAAAATGCTGGAACCAAATGTTTGCCCACAGAAGCAATCACCATGGGGAAACTCAGGTCAGAGTCTTGGCGAAATGCTTTCCATAATTCATGACAAAGAAAGATTACTGTGAAGAATTATCACAATCAGACCTTCACCACCAGGTACTCTCCACAAAACGCTTAGACTAAATCCAGCTATACTGTTGCTATGGTCAATTCTCAACCAGGAACCTTGATATCCTCTGAGGTAACATTTAAACCAAGCCACGTTGCTGTGAAGTCATGTAAGTGCAAAAAGGAAGATGTTTTAGCTATGTAATGTGAAACATCTTAATCCTCCAGACAGTGTAGTCACTGTGGCTTTTGTATTTGATTCCTATTCTTTACACATTTTCCTTTTAGTCCTATATGATGACGAAATGCTACTCACTAGTAAAAAGTTATGTTTGTTTGATATTTGCAGAGATCTCCAGGAAATTGTTTGCCATGTTAGCAGCATGGCTTTAGGAATAGCAATGTTGTAAGGCGGTCCGAAAACATGTGAAATTGCAGCTGTTATTTAATGGAGTGCAATGCTATATTGAAGGACAATATATAACTTTTCCACCAAACCAGTTCCTGATTAAGCTCTGGTTCTTCCTCTTTCTACTGCAGCGGGGTCTGCTCTATGCACCAAAAATGGGTTCTTAGGTGGCCCCACTTGACTGCCTGGCAATAACCAATATGTAGTGCTTACATTGAGGTGGGGCCAGGATTAACCTGATCAACAACAACAAAATGCCCCAAGTTGTGTTCAGCAAAATCAAATAATTTGAACCTACTGGTTTTCAAACACTCTTACAATACTGCCATGCATGTGTTGAGGTGTTGCAAGCTGAGTTTATATGTTGATATATTTTCATATTTTTCCAATTAATTTAGCTACTTTCAAATCTTTTAACTCAAACCCTTCGAAGATAGGCACATGCACCCCGTTTTAAGAATGACTTCCCCAGGGGATGGACCCTGCTGAGGTTAATGGGCCCCTAAAGTTACCCATAGAATCATCACCTGGTCAATTGTTTTACCTCATCTAATCAAATATCTCACAACTTCTAAATGGGTTGGCAAAAACATGGCATAGAGACTAACAATTATGTGGGTCATGTTTGGCAAAGGATACATTGAATTGTGTAGAACTCATTTGAATAAATTGTGTAGATAAGAGTTAGTATTTGGGACTTTGGTTTGATAACCAAAAACTGGCAAGGCTCAGGACATTCGATCTGTTTGAATCCGCTATTTATTTTGTTTCATGCTTATTACAGCTTAACATGTTAGCATTATAAGATGCTAAACTACGATACTAGACAAGCATTAC
This sequence comes from Eleginops maclovinus, assembly GCF_036324505.1. Lineage (NCBI taxonomy): Eukaryota > Metazoa > Chordata > Actinopteri > Perciformes > Eleginopidae > Eleginops > Eleginops maclovinus. The sequence goes on from NC_086354.1 coordinate 9,755,145, forward strand.
ACATGGGAGGATGTTTCTTTACTGCCATTTTGCACACATCACTGTTATGCTAACTGACCACAAAATATGACCTTTTGTTACCTGCTGACCCGACTGATCTGGCCATTTTAGGTCAATATCATGGGTCATCTTTAGTAGTAAGTAAAGAATACTATGGACTATGACAGGTGTGCATTGTACATTAAGCCATTATTTTTGACAAATACATCTAACAAACCCAACTACCACATTATAATTATACATTACACTATCAATAACCGATAGCTTGTGGTAATTAGGCTGCCTGATGTGGTTCGTGACAACTCAAGGTGACACACTTTTCAGTTCCGCAGAGCTGAAGGAAGGCTGAAGGGACCCTCGTTGCCAGCGACTCAAAATAAGATGCGAGGAAAGTTCAGCAGATACCTTTGTGCTTGCGTGGTCACAAGGCCATATGCTTAGACTTTAATTATGAGGGACTTGGGGAGAAAGGGACTCGGGGTTGAACTATGAATCACTGCCACACCGCCTGCCGCAACATCCCCGTTCTACTGGATTTTACGCTTCCCACGCATGTGTACCCCCCTCTTCAAAAATAATCCCTGGCCTTATGCGTGTGTTAAATAAACAGCTGACATACTAGTTTGCTTTAATTTACACATCTTTCCTAATTAAAATCTAAAAATATACAACGTCAACTGCTTTGAGTAAATGAAAAAGGAAATGAGTGTTGACTGAGCGCAGAAAGAAGTACTGAACCCAGACAATCCCATCTGAGCCAGAACCAATGAAGCATTATATGATTATTACTGAGAAATGCATACAATAAAGAATTTAACATGTTTAAGTTTGCAAATTTCAATGTTTTCACACATACAAATAACATAGACCTTAGTTTTATTACGGACAGACATTAAAATGATGCTATGAATTGTAACATTTATAATTACATGTTTTAATTCCTTCACTTTCTGAAATCATTATCCCAAGTTTATTGACTAAATAATCAAGGATTGTTGAACTAAAAACTAGAAACTTATTCGTATAAATGTTCCCAGCATGTACAGTATTCATGTTGAAAACAAATGCTGAAGTGGTTGAATGTCTTTTTTTATAAATGTGTATCAGAGGACACCAAAAACAACGATGACGACACAGTAGGTCTGCACTTCACACACTTCCAGTGTGTCGAGCACTTCGGTCATTGTTAGATTAGATTAGATTAGATTCAACTTATTGTCAGATTTATTGAGGAAATATTGTCTCTAAATTGATTGTGACAGCTGACCCTAACCCTAAACCTAACCCTTTGTGTTTTTTCAGTGTTGGAATTAAAAACTAATAAAATAAATGTTGTAACCAATTGTAACAAAGAGGTGCAGTATGGCGACACATTGTACAAACATGTACAGTATTTGTATGTATAGGATTCAAAAGGAACATTTTTTCAGTTGATTTCAGTTTGTGAAAATACTGAAACAACAGTATGTCTGAAAAAAAAGCAACACATATGCATGAGCCTAGTGAACACAAATAAGGATTTAAAGAAATCGAAAAAACATACAGACACAGGTACATAACTTTATGACCCAGTCGAAATTAGGCCTCTTTCCAACAGGAAGATAATTGAAGCTTCAGCCGTATGTGTGTGTGTGTGTGTGTGTGTGTGTGTGTGTGTGTGTGTGTGTGTGTGTGTGTGTGTGGGTGGTGTGAGACCAAACAGGTATAAGTGATGGGCTCCAGATGCCCTTCACCTACCTCTAAAGACAAACAGCTCATACTCTGAAGTCTTTGATAGAGAGGCTTGCTCCACAGTGCATCAGGGATCATCATTTATCCACCCAGCATTGTGCTGCTGTAGCACTTGAGTGTCCACTGCGGCCCTTTTCAAATTTTAAAAACGAGGTATGAAGAGGAACATTCTGACTGAAACCCAGAGTCTCATTACGGTCTAAAACAAGCCTCCGGCTCTCACCGGCTGCAGGTGGTTAAGAGGCACGCAGGTCTGTGTCACTGGGTCCCCCCCACCTCCCCCCTTTACTGGCACCATGCTGTGACCCCCAGCTGAATTAATTATCCCATCCAATGTTGTCAGCTAATTAACTGACGTTTAACACAGAAAATGGCTGGAGCAATTCCATGCAATTAATCAGTGCGAGGAAGAAATTAAAAACCCTTCCTAAACCTGATTACCATGGAGGGTCTGCATTCAAAATTGAATTTGAATAGAGCTTTGGATGTTAAACTTGAGTTACGGTTAAAAACAAAAATGTCTGCAGAAACAGCTCACATATTTACATTAAAAACCTATTTGTAAAACAATCCGTTGTTAATTGAAAGGCTTCAGGAAGGCCGATAAGAGCATAAAACAGAGACCAGTCAGCATTACTAAAACTGGATGAAGTTATAAAGGTCAGAAACGATAAAGACTGAACTTCGTTCACAGGATGTTAATAGCTCAATAACAATGCAGGAAATTGTTGAGAAAATGGGCCCAGAAAAGTGCCTGTTTTTCCAACTTCTTTATTGAGACAGTAAACGTGTACGAACAGAAGGACGGAAATGTCTTGTAATGTTTCTTGCACGTCAATAGTTACGTTGTCTGCTTTTGAAATTGTGTAAGAACAGCCAGATAGAGAGAGAAAATCTAGGCAAATTAGCTATTAGCATTACTGAACAAGAGAGAGGACCAGTGTGACTGAACAAGAGAAACTAAACTTAATTTGATATAAAGTTTAAAGCAGAAGTAAATGACCAAAAGCACTCAGCAGCTTGTTGAGTTTTCCACCTCGCATTCGTTCATTACCTCCATTCAAGCATCAAAGCCATTTCCCCAACCTTATCTCCCAGAAATTACCTCTATACATGACTAATTCTCATCAGTGATTACATTTTGGAAAAACAGAATGCCTCCCGGTTTATTCTTTTCATTAATTTAACAGGCAACATTTGTTAATGATACTCACACTGGGCGTAGCACAAACAACTCAATGGGAGGGATTTGTTGTTCTCCCTACAATATTGCCTTAAAACTTAAAACATTGTATGGTTCTATTAAGTCACTCAATGCACCTGGTCAAACTTAGAGAAAGATTGTAATGTTATGCAGTTGGTAATTGGTGATTTTTACACCCCTCATTTTGTTAGATTCTTGTGTACGTAATATTTTTGTCAAATACCTAAAATGATTTGTTCAGCTTTGTTTCCTTTGCTGTTTAATGTCTCTTCATTTACAGTAAAAGTACTTGTTTGTTTGCCCGATATAGTTAGTTCTGATTGAAGGTTAATATTGGAAGTTTACTCCAAAATGCAATAAAAAAAAATATAAAAAAATATGGTAAAATAACTTTTAGGTTCCAGTTAACATCCAAAAAAAACTATAGTTGCTGGACAAGTTGGTGAACAAAGCTAATTAGAGAAGCATAGCTATGTGAATATTAAATTTACCATACACACAGTACTGTTTTATTGAAATAATATCATAAGGTAGATAAACAAACTAAAAACAAATACAATACAGTAGTTTAAGACACAGCTTTTCAGTGATTCACCCATCTGTTTTTTGTATTGAAACTTGGGATATTCAGTAAATCACGCAATACTATTTTGGAACCTTGTTGCTACAGCAAACATTTTATAATAAAGTGTATCCAAGGGGAAAGTACAACTGCATATTTCCTTGTCATATATATCCTGTGTCCATTCTGCATATATTTATGAAAAAAATAACAATTTCAACACACTGAAGACAGTCAGAGAGACATAGAGAGGGGGGGGGGGGGGGGGGCGTTTGAGAGGATGGTGAAAAAGCACTTACGAAAAGAGACCCATGATGCTGACAAGCTACTAAACAAGTCCAGTAGCGAGAGTGAAGTGACTGAGAAAGTGTTGCACTGTTGCAACCCCCTTGGCGGGGGAAAGTGTGGCTAAAGTGCCTGAACATAAACGGGTCAGCGCAGCACAATCAGGGTGTGACGGCCACAGCAGTCTGAAGTGATTCCACATTTGTGCTTGTGTGAAAGACGTGTGTATGTTCATGTCTGATTATACTGTATGCATGTGAGGTCGATTGATTACACTGTAGAAACATACAAAAATGTATAGAAGCTGTAAATAAACTGTTTCTTTTTTTGGCCCCTATTGGGAAATGAAGGACTGTAGATGCCCTTCACTAACCTCTGAAGATGAACTGTCAGTACCAGGAGCATAAGATAAAGAGACTTGTTTTGCACAGGATCAGAGAGATATTTCATTGTTTATCCTCCATCTGCCCTGAATCAGTACTCAATGTGTCACTGGAGAGGACTATTTCGGTATGAATGTAATCTTAATTCAAGATCCATGACTCTAAACAGGACTTGTACACAAAAGCATACTAATGGGCCTATCGACTGCCAGGAAGAACCACATATTAGCAGAAGCAAACCATTCTGTGGCAGAAGATAAAACAGTTTGCATGTACAAGTGATATATTTAGAAAATACCAATAATACACCAATTCAGCAAACATTTAAGTTTACAGTTTGTTATTGTTACAAATTGTTGTCATTCCCAAGCCATGACATAGGGATGCTTTTTAAACACACTCTGTAGACCCATATGCATCCAAAAAAGATGCTTCACTTTGCAAAATAAATATATGGGTAACATTGTGCAAACAAAAAGTAATCACTCAAACAAAAGTACTTAGTTAGATTAAGTATTGTTGTTCTGGTTAAAGCTAGTAACTAAAATCAAAGTCAAAAACTCATCAACAAGAGATGCAAACATAAACCTTCTGGGTTAGGGTTAGGGTTAGTGCTGAGGTACCCATCCTCCCTGAGAAGACGTGATTGGTCTTCATACAACATCTCTTACATTTCTAAGTACTTAGATTAACACTCTAAGCATCTAGTATTGCTGTGGATGTGTTGACATTTACGCGTGTATAATGCCCCAGTGAAAATGTTGGCATTTGAAACCTTGGGAACAAGACCGGGCCGATTTTTAATGGTATTTCTTTTGTCCTTTTAATATAAAAACAAAGCCATCAAACGTAATTATAATGGCATGCAATAGTATTACTGCACTAAAGGGACAACTAGCCAATGTATATAAATACTGGATTCCATTGCTAGGATTTGGAGCTTATGTTGAGGGTGGAATAAATGTGTCCTAATGGCATTTTATTCTTTAAGGACACTAGAGGGGATAGTATCATCCAAACAATCATAGCAACTTATGTTACACACCATTCAACTCTTTTAAAATGGACCCAGGCTGCATTTCTCTACATGGAACTATACAAATATTTGAAACCGAAAATAAGATTTAGATGTATTGAACTTGTATGGGATAAGGCTTAAAGCAGTAATGCATCACTTGTTCTTCCAGCTTTATTAACATCAAATGCATTATTCTTGTTTAAAGCTTTCTTTTTTTTTTTACAAGAGATCTTTGAATAAAACATGCAAAGTTATCCCATACAAGTGTCTAATGGAACTGTATAAGTTGACAAAGGTTTCTTCAAAGCAGCAGTTTTGGATATATATTATTTAAATGGTATGTATGTACAAGTGTCTTATATTGTATGTTGCTCAGTCTGTTTCATGTTGGCTCTTTGCATGCTTCATCTATGGTTGCTCATTTAAAATAATTCAAGTGATTAGACCTTGAAGGATCAGCTTGTGTTCAGGTTTTTTCACATTTCTTGAAACCTTCATTTATTAATACAACATTGTGTTATGTCAATGTTACAGTTTAAATAATATGCTAGAATAAGCACATTACAGTCTAACAGTTTGTTTGCATATAAATGGCTGATTGTAGTTTATTGATTTGATTTGATTAAAGTACAAATATATCTAATTTGCAAAGAAAATAGGATGAAGTATTAGTTTAATATGAACTGATATAAAAAATGAAGGAAATAGAAAAACAAAGGAAGAGATGGATGGAAAAAATAAAGATGAGTCGGTACAAAGCATCAAAAGCAAAACAACATGATCCACTTACTATTTCACTTTCTGTTTTGAATGTTATACTTATGATATCCATCTGGTTTGGTAGTATTGTTTTCTGATGATCCTTGTCAAAATAGTTCACCAAGATGTTTTAGAATCACAAAGGAATTGAAAGGAAATGGAAAGATGTACAATAAGTGTTTCAAATAGTATATGACTTGGAAAACAACTTGGTTGTGAAGCAACAACTATAAAAGATCCTTAACACAAATAACAACAAATATGTATTTACTGATTCCCATAAAATTACTCCCGGAAAATTGCATAATTTGGAGGCCATTTGGGTATTGCATATTTATTTAAAAGTATTTAAACTGACACATGATTTCACAAATAATAACCTTTAATTCATTAAAAGCCTGCAAATATATAAAATATGTCCCAATTGGGACACCAAATCAGCCCCATGAGCCATGACTGCTGGCACACTCAAGGCCTGGCTCAAGAGTGTGTCTCGGTGCTGAATAAATCATCGCTGCTGCATGTTTTTCAAAGTAAATACATGCTGAATAAATGCTTCACTACAGCACATGATGTATCTCCATTCCCCTTTAAACAGTGATACTGCACTCACTGCCTCATTTGCCTCATTGTGTCCAATCCACATCTTGACTAGAGGGCTGTTATTTGAGGATTTTTTGTCTTGAAAACCATTGGGAGAAAGACGACGGCCCCCGAAGGCATGACCTTCCCTCACTGCCACCAATTATATCAAGGCCTTATGAAATATAGATTATGTGCCATCTCTGTGCCGACATATCTAAAGGCTGGAAGAGCGGGGAGTGTGCGGAGAGGCTGTGGGCAAAACTCCAGGGAAGGCCAGGTTGAATAAGACGAGACCGAGGGAATACAGAAACACATAAGATGACCTTGGTAAGTAAGAATATCTGGCTAAAACAAAATGACAAAAAATGATTTTATGATCAATTCAAATCCAATCAAGGCTTTAAATATTCAAATGCACTGATTGATATCTATTCATTACCCTATTCTGCAATCTAGACCAATAACCATGTTTTATTAATGGCTGGGGGCTAAGTTTAGAACAATTGGCATTTAACTTTTTGTTTTAACCTTTCAGCATAAATGTCAAGTCAAATTCTAATAGAAAAAGTTTGGATTTCATCCAACAGTGATTTCATACAATTTAACTCTAGCATGTTCCCATGTATATATATATATATATATATTTCAACCCTCAAATGTGGTGTGAAAACCAATCAGACATTAGATTTACAAACTTTCTTGGCAAGATTGCACATTTCATGGAGATGCATGAAAGCTAATCGTTAAACCTTGACAGATCTTGGCTTACACGTGCACACAGACAGAAACACATGCCGTACAAAATAATAAAAGATGTGCCAGTGGCAAGATACTCCTGTGAAGTAATTGGCAATAGTGCAAGGAGACAAATCTTCTCAGTAAGAAAAGAGCCTGATATCAAAAAAGTGGATTTTGCCTGGTGCTTTTAATCAAATCTGAGGTTCTGTTATTATTATGTTATATTGTGAGGGGTTTTTCATGCTTTGGGAGGTTGTCAGGGTTAAAGTACAAAAGGTCCCTATCATATAACATGTTGCTAACAAAATTGGATGGATACTACATAACGAAAGTATGGTACTGTATAGGGTGAGGTTAAATCTTTGCATCTAGGCTGTTTTGTTAAGTTTAAGAAATTATTATGGTTAGAGTTAATAATAAGGTCAGTGATCCCAAGTTAGTTTGAACAAAATTGGGAGATGTGGTAGTGTCAAATGTAAATGTACCTCCTGGGGTACTGGGCTGTGGAAATGGTCTGCAGATTAACACGCTAAAGGAAATGGCACAAGTCAGAATGTAGCTGTGTTGGCTCTAATAAAAACAATTAAAAAAGATGATGTGTATCTTTGTCTTTACCTTATGAAACCATTAAACAACAGACACGCCAGGGATTGTTAAAATGGAAGACTTGTTGTTTACCCATAACCAGGTATAATGTGCGTTGGTTAGTTTGTGATTAAACTGTTATCTATGACACGTTTCAGTTGTTTTGTAATTAAGTGTACTATATTACATATCACAATTGGTATTGAACACATTCTAACGTAGTCATCGTCAAAAAAGACACTGTTCCCCTTGGCAATTTCCCCTTTTCCTTATTAAGTAATCCAACCTTGGATTAAGTATCCCAACTTGAGTTAAAACACATAAAACATGTCCTCCCAAATGTACAAAGTTCCGAAAAATATCCAGAGCAGCACTCTTCAAATCTGTCCGTCTCTTTTGAAACATTTCTTCTGAGCAGCTGAACTCATTTCCCCAAACTACAAACATAAATATGCTGCTTTGATGCAGAACGACAGGGGATCGGCTGCTGAGCCGCCATGACTGTCAGCGCTGACTATTTCACCTTTGGGGTTCTGTGTTGTGTTACATTCATCTGAACACACAGCCACATGGACGTGCAGACACCCCTTTAAACGACACAGATGCGATGTGGGCACTGAAGCATTCATTATATGGCTGCTAGTGGAGGATGTGAAACGCTCAAGCCCCCTGCTGCCCTTTTAACCTTCATCAATGGATACCCTTTGGCTGGAGAGCGAAGAGACAATGGCCTGTCATTCGCTCACTTGTTGGCACCTCTTTTAAGCTCATTGTTTCCCATCCATTGTCTTTCCTTCCATCTGTCTTACACTGTACTATCTCTCTTTTTCTTTGTCCGTCTTTTCGTTTTCGCCCCGTTATCTCTCAAGCTCCATCTTAGGGGAAATCTGCTTAGCAGCCTTGAGCATACTTGCTTTCCAATTAAATCAAGATGTATTTGCCTTTCAAAAGCCTCCCTTTCCTCACACTTTCTCCCACCGGAATAATTGATGGAGGTCTCTGGCCTCGTGATGAATGGCTTCCAAGCCCGGAGATGAATAGGAAGACGAATGATTTCACCCCTGCACGGGCTGCAGAGGGCTGGAACAAGGAGTGCTGACATTGTGACAAATATACTGACCATAGCAACTGAACCTGGTTGAATCAGCAGGGGACAGAGGGGTGGCATGCGCTCATCGCGGCAAAACAGACGTTCCTCTTGCTGCAGCCGCCTCTGCACGTCAGTCTACCCCATGGACAATTACCTGAGCTTCGCAATTAACTGCAGGCTCAGCGATGATGCTGACGGTCTGCCAGCAGACGAGTGGCGGCGAGCCAGGGCAGGAGAGCACTGCGTTGGACGCTGGTGTGTGTGCACTCAGTGGAAATGTGGAGGCCAAAAGAACAGGTGCAGTGAAAGGTGAGAAGATGCCCCAGGTAACTGCATGTGGATAGTGCCACCACTTTCCCGGCCAAGATTTCTAAGCTGGAACAAGTTTTTCCTCCTCCTACACACAGCTCACTGTCATTCTGCTGAGGGGAAGCAAATGTTTATAAGAATAAATTCAATCAGCGTATGACAGGCCATCTGTTTTAAAGGGCCAATAAGTATGATTGTTACTGCCCTGTAGAACATAATGACTGCAATACATCCATGTGCGGGGTGAGAGAATTGTTGATCAGTACCAATGAGTTAATGATTCTACTGCCAGCTGGCTTTCAAAAACTTTGTAAGCTTGTAAAAGAAACTTTATAGCCTTCAATAAAGTCTGTAAAGCTGACAAGTTAAAAAGAAGATGTTAGGGTAAGGTTTATCTTCTGCCTTAAAGTAGGCAGATTCCGTGCGTTGCATTTAGTGACCCAAGTAGTTAAGGTTACTTTATTGTTTCCTATGAGAGGAAATTATGCCTGGAAAAAGGAAAATTGCGGCACCTAGACAAGACATCATAATGAAATACTGTATACAATGTTGAAACCATTATTGTAGGCAGTTCTATTTAAATAGCCGTCACTGTTGCATACTTTGTGAGAGACAGCATAACTCATTGTCTACAATACTAAATAATAAGAGATTAACCATAAAACAGAAGTCCTGCAGTCATTATGTGTGTATTCATTTATTTGAAATTGTGTTTGCTGTGTGTTTACTTGATGAATGTTTCTATTGGTTCAGCTTTGCTCCCACAAAGAAGACAAACTAATAGAAAATATACAACATTTCACCCTGTTTTTAAAGCAAAAGAAAATAAATATATAAGATGACAAAGTTATGAAGGTTTTTTTTTTTGTAAGTGTGATTTAGTGACTACAAATGAGGCAGACATACACTGCTGCTGTGTAATTGTTGCACATACTAAGAAAGGCAGTAGAATCATAAACATGTGTCAAACTTTAAAAAGACAATGCAACTGCAAAGATTATTAGTGATAAACTAACTGGAAAACAGAGGGAAGGACACAAGTGTAAGGGTATTATTGACTGCATTATATGATGAGCTGTTTGTGTTTTTTAGTTCACCCCTGTGTATAACAATGTGTATACGGCCAAAGTATGAACTCTACTATATTACACATTTGCAATGCCTAAAGCACTGCACTGAGTGAATGCTTGTCAGCTTTCATGAAGCATTTATATGATATTTGCATCATTTCTGACAAGGCGGTGGTATGCTGACAGTTTCTTGCAAAAATATTAAAAATGAAGCAGCTTGCGGCTCACACTATCCAACTTTTTAGCAATAATACTGTGTTATGAAGGTATTGTCAGAAATTGAAGAGAAGAGAAGTTGTAGACATACTGGTTCTGAGTGTATTATTTTGTTCCAACTAAGGCCTTCAACCAAAGATTTGGCATTGTGAAAAAGTCTTGCCCCATGTTTGTCCAAGAAAAATCTAATTTGAAGGGGCTTCTTTCAATACTAATAATCTAATTGAAATTGATTTTTAAGTACTATTATTCTTCTTATTTTACAGTCAAGTTATCATTCAGCATGTTTGTGCTAAAATAACAAGTGGAAGTCAAGGGAAATCCACATGTAAAAGAGTGGGTTCTGTTTAAAGTGCTAACATTACGGGGGAACATTGCTTTGTCTTATCATTTCCCTTAGCCTTATTTTAATTGTGTAGTTATTAATGATTGTTATTAATCATACATTTTAAAAACTGAAGGAAAGCTGGAGGTTCATTTATTCTTTAAGATAGCGGCTAGAAAAGAAAAGGGAGGGTGCATATAAGAGAGGAATGAATTCAATGCCTACTAGCACTGCTGCACTAGAAAAATACATGTAAGCTGTATTTAATACTAAAAGAAACAAAATCTGCAGCACTGTTCTCCAGAGTACACAGTGTGCTTCTGTGGTACCCTGCTGGATGCTTTGAAATTATATCTCAATTCATGATACTATTCTTCAATAAAAGCACAGTGCTTCTGCCGCCAAGGCCCAACACGGCCGCACGAGAGGAGAAGTGCTGCTGCGTCGGCCTCTGTTCTGGCTCCGTGGCACTCTGAGCCCAGGGGCGATGTAGGGATAAAAAGGTTTGTGCTGTGCACAGAGAAGGGGGACAGGAGCTCAGGGACGTGCCAGCAGAAGTTCCATTTAGATTAGACTGTTTTAATGTCCTTTGAAATTTCCAATAAACGGCAGTTGGAAGCACTGCCGCCCTGTTGTCATTTGATTGTCCATCACGTCGGACGTAACCTTGTATGATGTGATTTTGAATTGCTGCCCTGACTGGCCTTGTACTGTATCTACACTGTTATATCAACAACAAACGATAAACCCATCTTGCAATCTGCTACTTTCCTCCCTGTAAGTCAATTGAGAGGCAGATACACAGGTGCCTTGAATGAGCTTCGCCAGCAGGCTGTCTGAATGAAGCGTTTCAATGAAATACGCGGAAATATAATTAATTTTTCACTCTCTATTGTAGTGCTCTCTACCACACTGTAAACATGAAGCGACGGGTATTACTTTGCAAGAAGAGTAGGCGAGGATCTCTTCTCCATTACAGATGCCTTCTCTTCATAAAAGTGCTGCATGTTCGACAGCTTAAATGCCAGGACACAGAAATAATAAGGGAAATATAATGTTGAGCATCCGTCAAAATGGAGTGCTTCTGTTTTTTTGTTTCCTATCCAACCAGTTGATCAAACATTCCTGGCTATGATTGCTCTGTACAATGCCCACATTCAGAGCCCAGCATTGTAAAAAATAAGCTAAACAAAGAGAGGTCAAACTCAGTAGATAATGAGGCACCCAGATGGACGGAATACAAATCCTTGGCCCTCCAGAATTGCTTCATATTCAGCAAGCTAAGATTTTTTCTTCTTCTTCTTTTTTTCGCTGCCTGACTGTGTTAATGGCAGCTGTTTCCCGCAGGACAGCTGTATGCTGTTCAAACATCGCTGCCATGTGCTGCACTGGTAATGAAGAGAACAGAGAGATGGCTTCAGATGCCACTGACTAATGAATCACGACAGTGGTGGAACAACTCCCCCTCACCACCTCTTCTACACCACACACTCCGTAGTTAAAAATAAAACGATAATGCTAATGTTTTACCTATTCTTTCCTTGCATCCATTATTATGTTGGATGGTGAGCTGAGGAGTATGAGCTTCAAATTAAATTTAATACGAACGTAACTAGTCCATCATTCATTCATTCTGCTCTCAGCTTGATTTTCTGACAATGTCTTCTAATCCTGACACCTTACAATGAAGCACAAACTCTGCAATGTCGATGAATAACCCAAGGCTGTGAGAAAAATCTGAATCCAATCAAACTAATAAGCATGAAGTATCTACAATCTTCCATTTTGACTTGCCTGACAACACCAAAAATCTAACTCCAATGCCAGAAAAGAACAAAACGTGAAGTACACACTTATAGAAGCCACATGTTGTAAACATGTTGCTAAAAAAACATGTCCTGACTTTTAAAATAAGTTGATTGTCCAAAGGTTCTATGAATTGTGTGAACACATAAAGGCTGCACTGCTGATGGAATGTGTTCATAATCTCAGGTCCAATGACCTAAACCAAGACACCTTAATAAAATACACAAATACATATCTTAATTCTATTTCAAAATACAACTTAATCCAAAAGGGAAGTGAAGACACATATTTAATTACAGGGATTATTTAATGTCTGCAAAAATTAATTCAGCCGATGGATGGTTGGATTGTAGTAAATTATTGACTGTTGTCACCAGAGAATAACGCTGGATCCTGAGCTGTGTCTATAAAAGGTTGGAGCAACAAAAGACCCTTGGTTACATTTGGAGAGAGAGAACTAGTTGTGGTTGTATGTTGACATGTTCTCTGTTGGGCTTTAAATAACTGTTTTTCAGAACAGCCTTATCTACTGTTGTTACAGCGAGTATAATCATATATATATGGCATTGTAACAAAAAATATTGTAAGAGATAAAAAGTTGAAGTGAAGGGTACCAACATATGTTCAGAATTAACATTTTGTAGCCTGATATGTTAATTCACCACCTTTTACTGTTAAAATTGATCATTCTGGATCATGAATGAATGACTCATTGAAACTAGTTGTACAGCTTTTAGACATAATATGCAAGAAACATCGCTATGGTTGCAAGCTGAGTAGGAACTCAACAACACTGCCGGCAGCAGTCACCATTTATCAAGACGCCTTGATTCAACAAACATTGTTTTTCTGCTGTTTTGATTTGAGTTCATTTGAACACATATTGTGATCAGGAATTGTACTTTTTACTTGGATCAACAAACACTAACACTCATATGAGAGACCTGCTGCAACAAAACCTTAACAGGACCAAGAAAGAATAATTATAATCTGTACATAGACCTCATTGGATCCTGAGTCATGTCTCATTGGACGAATAGACTCATTAGTCGACCAATTATGATGTGGACGCCAGGGTTTGTATACTCTACTAACAATGACAACCTGGTTGAATATAAGAAATGACGACTAAAATGTAATAATGTATAAGAAGACAAGTTAACTACTCATCAGCATTCCACTCTCAATCCTGAGAAGTTGAATTTTTCTGAGTAATGAAGATATTTGACAGGCCTGAGATGAAGTGCTATAGCACAGCTGTGTGATAGCAAAGTGAACTATGAAATATGATTTTCTACCTCTGAGGTATTCTGGGTCGGGAATAGGGTCCGACAGCTCCTCATGGCACTGGACCTCCGTTGGCACAGATGCCACCACCATGCCATCTGGGAGCTGCTGCTCGATGCCTCGGGCAAAGTTCTTCTGCCTGGTGTGAAAAGAAAGGAGAGATTGGAAGGATCCATTTAGAGAGAAAAGCACTCAGTCATCCCACATAGGGAGAGAAGGAAAACAGATGTAAAAAAGCAAGTGTAATGGATTAAAGGACTAATGACTTAAAAAACCTGATCTGTTTGTACCAACCTCAGGCCAGATGCAAGTCAAGCATACTTCATACATAAGATGTTGAAAGTGATAATGTGAAAGTATAACTTATGTCAATGTAGACAATCAGTGACAAAAATATTCCTTTTGTTGCCTGAAGTCCAGGCCAACATTTCTTAATAATTGAGGTTTATGAAAACAGAAAAAGGTTTTTCGAAAAAGTGTTTTTTATACATATATCTTTCTTAATGTGTCAAAATGGACATATCTAGGGGCTAACAGTGGGTTTCAGGCATCTGGCACATGATTTCCAGACCAAAAAGACCTAGGGAATTTGTTCAAAGAGTTGCTAAAGTTGTGTTATAATGTTGACCTATTCGGGGAACTGTAAGAACATTTCAAATCAATCAAAAAAAGCAAACAAACTGACTCTAGATAGATAATCTAGAAATCCCTTGAATGATGGAAAAATGTCCTTCTAACAACATGACTACTATTGTAACCTTATCCTAAAAATTGCAAACAACTTTTTTATCTGTAGATAGAAACAACTTTACATTCTTTAACTTGTCTATGGCATTTTGTTTTAAGACAAAATAACATGATATTTTCTGCAGAGAACATTATTTTCCATGACAACCAGTAATGTGGCGAGAGCAAATAATAAATGAGACAGATGAAAATAAATGAAAAGGATGAATGAAGGCCTGTAAGACTGATTAGAAAAAAGGATGAATCCATGAGTGAGCTTGTCATCAGCGGCAGATTGTAAAGCAATATTTTTTGGCACAGCATTAAGGGGAAATCAATACATAGTAACAATTATGCAGACAAACTCCCACATAAAAAAATGTCACTCTTCATTATGGGCTTCTACTGCAACGTGACTCATCTTCAGCCTGAGACATAATGTCCTCATTTGTCTTTTGCAGTGACTCTTGGTTGAACTCACTCATTTGGTCCACTCCCTCATTTTCTGTTTCAATGCCAGTTAGGTTCACAACAAGGTTCCGCAACAGAATGGCTTCAATAAATCAGCAAGTTAAGTCACTCAAGTGTCTCGCGACCAAAGCTGATGACAATATATCTTCATTTTCCTCCACTAAGGATCCATAGACCTCTGCTTATTTTCACACCAGATTCATCATTTAAAATGTACTACGCAACATTGTATATTAGCAATTGCAAAAGGCAGCCAGAAGGTCATTGTTTGATTTAATACTTTAACTTAATGCTGGCTTTACTGACTCTCTAGGAACTGACAATTGTTAAGTAGTTAGCATTTAGTAACCTGTTTACCAGCTAGCGTAAATGGCAAGCCTGAGACATACATGTACATAGCATACACTATGCTTTGTAGAGGTTTTTCACTGAAAATAGTTACCTCCAAAGTAAGACAAAGTTCCAGACTGTAAAAACCCCAAATAATTAAACAAATACATAAAAAGGTCAGTGTAGAGTTGAGAGGAAGATTTGGGATAAATGGGTTTCTAATCACAAGAAGTTACTTTCACATTCACTGTTTGCTAAAGCAGTTATTAAGATGTGTTTATATATCAATATTGTCGGCATTCCCCATAATAATGGTACTACTCTGTGTTAAACATAATGAAAACAAAATAGGGTGCACATGAAATGTTGAAAAAACTGAAAGTTGGTCTGTAAACTGTTATAGATGTTTCCTTACATTTTCAACTCCAGCATTAGTTGATATGTTGATAATGTTACATTATCTTCCATGTCAGTGAAGTGAATAGAATTATCATTCATCATACCCTGATTATATTGTAACCCAGTCAGGTTACCAACATGGCTGTATTGTAAAGTCCTGTACCAAAGTACTCCAACGAGACAGGATAAAAATAACAAAGAATAAAAGTATGACACAAGTCCTCTGAGTAAATGCCGTATTTCATGCTGTTTATTTTACTCCGAAATATAAAATTATCTATTTGTGTATGCTACAAATGGATCCCACCAGTAACCACATCTGACACCAGCTATTACGTAAAGTAAATACGATTGAGAGCATCTCAATTGCCTAAATGGATTCAGAAAAGTGTATTTTTATTACAAAATCGGGGATAAAAGCC
The DNA here is from genome assembly GCF_036324505.1 of Eleginops maclovinus. Classification (NCBI taxonomy): domain Eukaryota; kingdom Metazoa; phylum Chordata; class Actinopteri; order Perciformes; family Eleginopidae; genus Eleginops; species Eleginops maclovinus. The sequence goes on from NC_086354.1 coordinate 9,771,446, forward strand.
TTGTGCCTTTACATAGGAGCGGCTAATAACAGAGCATAAAAGGCCCTTGTCTCTAACACTGGTGACACTTTTCCTATTAGTATGCATAATACACTATTTGAGGCATGTTGTGTGTTCTGGGCCTGAGCTGTGTAATTAAAAAAAGGATTTACAATTATTTACAAATCACAAAATAGCGCTTTTGGGAAAGTCTCAGTTTGAGAACAACAGGTCTGGCTGGAGGACAAACAGCGTTGGAGCAGTTGTGTCAAATACCATCAATTGATGTGTGATTTGCATGGTCATGGCGTGGTCAAGGGTATCAAGTTAATAAGGAGAGAGTCACGCTTATAAAAAAAACAGTTAGCCAGTGGTGGTCCATCCATCCATCCATCTTCTCCCGCTTATCCGTCAGGGTCGCGGAGGTAACAGCTCCAGCAGAGAGCCCCAAACTTTCCTTTCCCTGGCCACATCAACCAGCTCTGACTGGGGGACTCCAAGGCGCTCCCAGGTCAGCGAAGAGATATAATCCCTCCACCTGGTCCTAGGTCTACCCCTCGGTCTCTTCCCAGTTGGACGTGCCTGGAACACCTCCCTAGAGAGGCGCCCAGGTGGCATCCTCACTAGGTGCCCGAACCACCTCAACTGGCTCCTTTCAACGCGAAGGAGCAGCGGTTCTACTCCGAGTCCCTCCCGGATAACTGAACTTCTCACCTCATCCCTAAGGGAGATGCCAGCCACCCTGCGGAGAAATCCCATTTCGGCCGCTTGTATCCGCGATTTCGTTCTTTCGGTCATGAACAGCCAGCCAGAGTTGTTAATCAAAATGTATCTGCTGATATGGGTGGGTGGTAAGGCAAGGTATTGAGACCACACTACTTTATGTATTGGAGCCTCAGGGGCCGGATGCATTAACTTTGTGTGCGTCAAATGATGGGAATGTTCTAACGCATTATTTTATCAGATTTATAAACCTACGTCTACCCCTGATTCATCTTTTTTTTCATTTAAAAAAGAGAGCACGTGCATGTGCAGTATCTATTAACAGCTGACTTACCTCTAATTCATCCATCTGTAAACAATCACAACTGTACTATCAGTCAATATTATTTCATCAGAAACACGATAACCCAAGATGTTTATAGCACACATAGTGAAACCGACTTTACAAAGTGCTCTGACATACAGGATCAAATCAAAATATCATTATAAATGAAATGTTGTGTTGGATGTAATGAGTAGAACAATGCATGGCAGACTTTATTGTTAAAAATCAAGCCTATAAATTAGTCTCCAATTTATATTGCATCCGTGTTTTTCATATACATGTTTATTCACCACAGCTATCTCTAAAAAACACTGACACCAAATATTTCCAACATGCATGTTTGTTTTTTGCATACCCTTGGTTAATACATCTGACCTTTAGATTGGAATAACGTAAAATATTGTTTAAAAAAGTTCACTGCTCTGTTCCTTCAGTTATACATCACAATGTTGTTTTGAAACACAGTTCATTTGCCTGTTGCTAGATTTGATTTGGAAAACAATGAACAAAAAAAAAGGTTTGTTGGGATTTTATTGAAACCAATTAGCGTGTTTTTATCTTGAGGTTTGCACAATCACACATGTTGGTAATGCAATTTGTTTCCTGTTGTTTTTGTTTCTGTTGTAGCTGCACGTTCTGTGTAATATGGGCTGAGTTCATTCCGCTGCAGTCACGTCGGACATTTTTCAAAATGAGTTTTGTTGGATGATGACATGTAACATTAAACAGCCATCTGGAGCTGTACAGATGTAATCATTCATTTGCTTAAAGTTCAAGGAACTTCTTATATCTCACTAAAATAAGGCAAAACACAAGGACACTATGTTGTCTTCATTCATATAACTGGATGAATTCAGAGCTTTCAAAAAGACCCAACCAACGCACCCCGCCCTCTCATACACATTTCACATTTTAATTAACTGATTCAATGAAGGTATTCCTCCTGAGGGGGGATTTCGGGGGTGTGGTACAGTAAATTGAGGTGAACCAAAAAAAGAAGCAGGAGGAAGCATAAAGTAGTTTGGGTGTTGGGGTTGTCAGGTGGGAGCATGGTCTTAATCATTGATCCCAAGCAGCCACCAGAATGAGAACAAAGGGCACTAAAATATTCATTAAAAGCTGCTCTGAGCTGCTCGTGAGAGAGAGGAATAGAGAGGAGGAGACAGTGTTAGAAGTAATGAGAGGAGGTTAGCTTTTAACATCTCATTACTGGAGTCCACTGGCTCCCACTGGGACAGGAAGATGGAAACCCTGTCACTGAGCTATGCAACATGAATCCACATCACTACGTGCCCAGTGCTCTTCAACATGTCACAGGCATAGGACCACCAACCTGGGCACAGTATGTATGTCAAGTTGCTTTGTAACCAAAAACATCTCCACCAGTCTGCTGCCAATGGCAAAGACACGACTTGATTTCGACCTAGTAAAAAGTATGGTAAACAAAAAAAGCCTTGTGTTTTTAAACTAGGAAACAACAAGTGAGGGTGTGTTTGAAGCCGGAGGGTAAGAATTGTGCAAAGAGAAGGCGGGTATTGTTTTATTTTCTGGCAAAAAAAATAAAACGTGACAGGCATTTCAGGGCTGCTGAGCTTGAAAGATGGACTCAGGGAGCCATGCTGTGTGGAGAGAATCAACCCAACTCTGTGAGTGTGTGTGTCAACGTATGCATGAGACTTGGATTAAGGGCTTTGCTGGCTAGCAGAGTTATAGACCGAACACCGACTGCGACACATTTGTGTATGTGTATTTTATTTAGGGTAATTTTTGTGTATGTGGTTGTGTGTTTCTATTGGACTGCTTATACCACTTACTGTTTCTCTCCAACAGATGATCCATCCCCCACCATACAGGTATATTTTTCGCAAATAAATTAAACATTAGGAGTCAAATATTTCACCAGGAGGGATTATTTCCAATTGCCAAAGGGTTTTGTCTGAGGTAGTGTGCAAAAGAGAACAAAGAAACCAACAAAAAAAAAACTAAGTGTATTTGTTTAGTTGAAGTCTAGATGTGTGAAGAGATGTAGATTTTCAAGAAGCAAAGAGGATGGTTTGCATTGTGAGGGAAAAAAATAAAACAAACCTCCACAGATGATTACACAATATTCAAATGTGACTTTTCCTCGCCACTGACTCATGCAAACAGATGCCTAGCGCCTCTCCAGAGCAGTGGGGTAGGGGCATTTGTAGAAGTGCCAGTGCCAACATCACATAAAGATCATGTTGTTTGTGTTTTTTTTTTCTCTCTCTCTCTCTCTCTCTCTCTCTCTCTCTCTCTTTTTTTCACTCTCACTCTCACTCTCACTCTCACTCTCACTCTGACTCAAGGGCAAATGATACATCTAAAAAAGTGTGTGGGACTTTCACTTGCATATAGTTAGCAGTGACTAAGTCAATGACTGTTGAAAGCTGCATATCACAACTTTGCAGTTTTGCAAAGTGGCTGCGAAAAATAACTCAAGTTTGAAAGTTTAAAAGCTTGTCTGACTGGAGGTCATTTTCACCGTGTCAGTTAACTGCACACCCCCTGTCTTTTGCCGGAAGTGAAAAAGGGAGTGTTAGTGATAAAGAGATCCAATCACTGACTCCAGTGTTTATGAAAGCCTGTTCAAGCCTCTGAGATTTATCAAAAGTAGAATTACTTCTTGAGACAGTAAATCTACTGTACAGCTGTTAAAATAGGGAAAGGAGATTTTTCCCTCAGGGTGTTCCTTTTTATATTTAAAGAGTTCTCCGACAATTTGGTTGATGGCTCTAGCAAAAGACAGATTTTTATTTAAAGAAAGGTCAAAGACGATGTAGAAAAAGTCCACGTCTTGACGTTTAAAGCCAAAGTAAAAAAAGATAGATCCTACATTTCCCATAATTAAGGCCATGTTTTGAAAGCTAGTGCCATTTCAGATCCAATTCCAACTATGCGAAACACGCAGATTTCCTCTTGGTGATATTCAATCTCTTATTAAACTAAATGCTGCTGCACAGCTGCTTCTACTGGTTAAATTGATGTACATGACCAGCATCAGATTACTAGCTGTAGCTAATAAACATTTACTATGTGAGAAATGTGGAAGTCTTCTAGTCTATGGGCTTCCCAAACATATTATTTATACTTGGCAAAAATTGTGAGGGAGAACTAAAACCTCTCTGGACAATGGTGATTGTTTTTGCAGTCCAACAAAACCAAAGGTAATGTTGAGTCACCCCAACTAAAATCAACGCGTTCTAGCATTGCATCAATCACGGACCAATGATTTTCAAATGGTGTACTTAAAGAGCTGCCAAAATTCAAGCCTAACCATAATGCAACCCAATAGTGCCTTTAAATGCCTTGCCTGGTAATGTTCATATACCGTATGTTGAGCTTGGAATTTTCTATTCTTTTCAAGACATATCAATAGTTGTTCCAATTAAATAATTGTCAATGCCATTGCAGGGTATTACAGGGCCCTAATCTTTCAAATAAAGCATAAATTCATACGTGGATACAGACGGACAGCACAGTTCCTGACATGCAGCATTACATTTGACATGTTTCTCCTTGTGGGCAGATTTACCAAAGTGTACCAGACATGTAGTGCCATAGGCTGAACTAAAGTTTCATTTGCATTTTAGTTTTTAAATAATTGCTAGATTGACTGCTACACTGACTTCGAAAGCCCTGACGGATTTTTCAAATTCAATTGCGAGGCTCCCTTTCCCGTATATTTGGATAATTGTACATTCAAACATTCATCTGTTCTAATTACATCTAATTTCAGCACACTGGCTCCTGGTCAGTTTCTAATTCATTTGCTGCCATCTCTTATAATTAGGCTTTGCATTAACCATGCCTCCCAATAGACTCTTCCTTCCTCTTCCACCACCTCATCTGCACAGGAAACATTTGGTGCCGTTCAGAGTCTGCATTAGACCCCGCTCTCCATTCACAGGCTCTTTTAAATGAGATCAGAGGATTTGAGATTTAGATTCCTGATGATATTAACTTTACTGCCTCGTCTGCCTATCCTTCTCTACCACCACAGCAGTGGATCCCTAAGTGGCAGAGATTCCTCCGGGCGGCAGAATCCATGCACAGCCCAAATTAAAGTCCTGGAATGCAGATGACTTTGCTGACCTTTTGACTTCCTGAGTTCAGCGGAAATGATTGCAGCATGCAGACAGTGATAATTAAGCACCTTCAAAGTGGTCTGCCATCCACATAAAATCCAAATCATAAAAGGGATACAGCAATTTCTTTGGACCTGGCAAATATTCATTAACCTCTCAAAGAGGTTGTTTATTTATTTGAGTTTTTCTCCTAAGAGAATTTGCCTTAGATCAGGGTGAATATCTTGTGTTTTGAAGACAACCCAACAGCAGGCATTACTTTCCCTCATCTTGTTTTCTTGGAAGGAATTGACATAGAATCTCCTTTCACCATAATGAAATAACGTTTAAAATATACTGATTCAATCTGATATGCTTTTAAAGCCTGCAGAGACACAACCACCTGGTTATTTACGCACTACAACTGCTTGAATTTCACCATTGTGTGCTTTGAACCGTATCAACTTGAGAGAGTGTGAAAGGCTGAGAGGCATAGCGGTTAGGACACCTACACGCTGTCAACAATAACAGTAGTGCTGTATTGGGGGTGTGGACAACACTCAATGCACCGCAACTGTCTGAATAGAAGTACATTTAAATATGAGACTGCAGGCGTCCCAGTAGAAAACATTTGACGGAATGCCTTGCACTAGCTTTTCAATGAATATAGGAGGAATACAAGTGGATCAGCAGCCGCTATTGAAAGCATTTAGGCGATTCAATCTCAGTTTACCAAACAAAGGACAGCAACGGTATTAAAACATTCTTTGCGTCTTTGTAAATAAAAAAGGGGTTTAAATGTTTTGCTAAATTTCCCAGGATTGAAAAGACTCCCTGGATTTTCGTCCTTTTTTTCAGTTATCTTTCTAATATGGTGAATCTGCCAAACTGAATCCCACTCCACCTGCCAGCTAAGGGGCGGAGACTATAAATAGCCTGCTCACCCTTTAGTTCATCCCTTGCACTCCCTGCCAGCACACCAATTTAACCCTGTGTCCTGAGTTTCCTCCACATATCATATCCTGAAGTGTGCGTCTTCAAGTTAACGTGAGTGGTCAATTCATTGTTTATTGTTTCATTTGTATGCCTTTGTGGGAGTTTTGCTGATCCCTTTGTTCTCAGACATGTGCTAGGAGCCATGTGGGAATTGTTTGTTGCTTGTTTGTTACTTTGCTGTTAAGTTGTGGATTGCGTATTCACACATGATTGTTGCTTGTTCGTTGCCTTTGCTGTTTAGTTCCGAATTGTGTATTTGCACATGATTGTTGGTTTCTCTGTTTGATTGACCACTTCGTTATTTAATTGTAGTTGTATTGTTTCTTTGTTTTCTCATGCAGCACACAAAATAATCAAGACCAAAAGGGAAAATAAATACTGGTTCTTGCATTAAACCCTGCCTTCTCCTTGCCTCATTGCATCCTTGCCCTTTGGGTCTTCTGACCGAGACCCTGTCTGCTCGCCACACTCACTCTCCCCGAACCAAATCACCCCTACAGTTCCTTCAATGGTCCTTCGAGCCGGATACTGAGTGAGTGATACCATGGCAGGCAACGGTAAGGAGTCAAGAGAGTTGACGTTGCCAGAGAAGGCCCCCCAAGCTGGAACCAGAAGTGAGGGGACGGTATCCAGACCTACACGAGAGAGACGTCCACCTGACCGCTATGGCTTCCTGGATCCTGATGGGAAACTCTCCAGCCAGCCCAAAAGCCTCCCTCGTCACAGCCAAGCAGCCGTACTGCCGCCTCCACCCCCAGGTGCTGTTGATGTCCAGGCGGATGACCATGAAAACCCTGATCAGACGCTGAGAGAGAACACAGCCGCTGAGGAACGAGGAGTGGAGGAGGAAGAGACGACAGTCGAGGAGGAAGAAGAAGAGGACTATGAAGTTACCCACGACTATGTCCAGCTTGAATCAGCAGCTCTTCAGCCCGCTCCACTGCCCGCTCCCCTGCCCGCTCCACTGCCCGCTCCACAGCCAGCTACACAGCCAGCATCTGCTCCGATCCACCTGAGAGATGTGAGACCTGGCAGATCCAGGGGCAAGAGCGACAAGCGTGAGCCACCACCAAGGTCGAAGACGGCCTTCTCTTCTAGCTCCACTTATGCTAGTGGAAGCTCCCGAAGCTCACGCAGGAGCCAACAGGTGGAGCTCACCCCACAACAGGCGGCCATGGTCGATGAGAGGAGGAAACTTGGAGAACTGCAGGAGATACAGCGTCAGATTGAGGAGGAACAAGCTATAGATGAACGGGCACAAGAACTGGATAGGCGAGCACAAGAAGCTTTGAAGGAGAGAGAGAGGATGACCCGGTCTCTTACTCTACAGCGACGACTACGGAAAGTCCGAAGAGAACTGGAAGAGGCTCGATTAATCACATCCTTCACTGGGGATGTAGGAATGACCACAGAACATCCACCCGCTCCGCCAGCTATGTCCAGTGTGAATGACCCACCTCAAGTGCTTGCTCCTTTTTCCCTGAGCTCCAGAGTCCTGGATTCAGCTGAACCTGTTGATCTGTTCTCCGAGCAGCAGGCTCCCCCTGAGGTTCCTCAGACATCGGTCTCCTATCAAGTTCCAGTGAGTGAACAATCTCTTTCGTACCACCACTTACCTCCAGCTGTGAGTCTACCTGTAGATGCTGTGAGTCAAGCAGCAACTTCTGATCCTACTGCTGAGAGTCACACATTACTTCAGACTTCCAGTCCCGAGCATGCGGCTCCATCACCTCCTTTGTTTCACCACATAGCGCTGACCGCACCTCGTCCGGCCAGGAGTCAGAGGCCTTCAGATCCGGTTCGTGAGAAACCTGCACCTCTTTCCTTGCCTAACCCCATTGAGAGGGTATCAGAGGGCGCTAGTATAATGGAGCTTTTAGTAGCGACTGCCTTTGGCATCCCGAAGCCAAGATTGCCTTATTTTGAGAGCGGAAAGGAAAGTGACTTTGTTCTGCTTACCATGGCGTTGGAGAATCTCTTAGATATCCACGCTCACCTTTCTGAACAGTACAAGTTTCAGGTCCTTATGGATCACTTGAGGCTGCCAAGTGCATACAAACTGGCAAAGTCCTATATGCACGCCTCAACTCCCTACACTTCCGCTCTTGCTGCCCTTAAGGCAAAGTATGGCCAGCCACGGCAGTTGGTCCAAAGTGAAATAACTAGCATCCTCAATTCACCACCTGTCAGACTTGGTGACAGCAACGCTTTCCAGGACTTCGCTCTTTCTGTACATTCATTGATTGGCATGCTGAGGTCAGTGGAAGGTGCAGACGGAAGGGAGTTACGGTGTGGCTCTCACGTAGACAGGCTTCTTGCCAAGCTCCCCATTCAAAACCGAGACAGTTTCATTGAGCACTGTTTGCTTCGTGGCATCTTGAAAGAGGGTTCAGAACAATCATACACCTTGGAAGATTTTTCAGCATGGCTCAAGGTTAAAGCCCGGGCCAAGAGTATTGCCCAACAAGTCTCGGGACCTGCGTCAGTGGAGAGACGAGAGCCAGTCCAGAAGAACCTGGGGAGAAGGGCGACGCCGACCACGATGTACCTGAGCAACACCGCCACTGTGGAGAGCCAGCCTGATGTTCAACCAAGCCATGGAAGGGGGATGACAATCCATGGGAAACCCAAGTTCCAACCTTTTTGTCCATACTGTAACAACAAGGAACACTTCCTGGGAACTTGCCCGAAAGTTAAAGAATTTAGCCCATCACAACTGAGAACCTGGATAGAGAGGAATGATCGTTGCTACAGATGTGCCCGCTGTCATAAGCCAGATAATTGCACCCTCAAAAAGCCTTGCAATGTCTGCAAAGAGTTGCATCTCACCATCCTGCATAACATCATACCTCAACCGTCAACATCTAAAGGCCCCCATGGCTCAGAGAAATCAGCAACGGGAAACACCCTCAATCTGCTCGTCCGTGCACCTTGTTCTGCAGACACTCTGTACATGGATCAGCCAAACAGATCTCCCCGTGTGATGTTGAAGGTAGTCCCAATTTTCTTGATCAATGGCCGGCAGAGGCTGAAGACATATGCCATACTTGACGATGGTTCAGAAAGAACGATCATCCTAACCTCTGCAGTGTCCCAGCTGCAACTAAAAGGACCAGAAGAGGTCCTGAATCTCAGAACTGTGCGTCATGAGGTGATTCCCATAAGTGGTGAGACAATCTCCTGTTCAATCTCCCCAGTGAGCCAGAAGAAAATCAAATTCCTTATAGCCAATGCCTTTACTGCTCCTGTCCTCAACTTGGCTGAGCATTCCTGTCCCGCCTCTGACCTGCAGAGGGAGTATTCCCACTTACGAGGCCTACCCTTACCGGACTTTGTCCAAGCCCGGCCGCTGATCCTGATAGGCTCAGATCATTCCCACTTGTTGGTGCCCAAAGAGCCTGTCCACATGGGACCTTATGGGGGACCCATCGCCGTCCATACTGCCTTGGGTTGGGCTGTTCAGGGCCCAGCCAATGCCTTACCTCGACTTCAGACTTCTGATGTACAAGCCTTGTTCACACTCTGCAACACTGTATCCTGCCCAGCTACTGCTGAGTTGATGGAGAATGTGGAGAGACTGTGGAGACTCGATTCCTTTCCACACCGTAAGGAGAAGGAAGTAACCCGCTCTAAGCAGGATCATTATTGCCTGGAGCTGCTCGAGACGAAAACTGCAGTGAAAGAAGCAGGTGGAGTGTCTCGATATGCTACCCCATTGCTCAGAGCACCGAACAGTCCACGGCTAACCTCTTCAACCCATAACTTGTTGCCATGGCTGCGAGGAACTGAACGCAGGTTGAAGAAGGACCCTGAGCTCATTGAGATCTGCAACCAGGAGATCCTGAAACTGGTCGAGATGGAGTATGTGAAGGAGGTGGATCCCAAAGATGATCAGCCAGGTTCAGAATCTTGGTATGTTCCACATCACATCATCAGACAAGCGAGTGGAAAACACCGGCTGGTGTTCAACTGCTCTTTCCAGCTTCATGGCCTGAATCTGAATCGCAGCCTTCTTCCTGGTCCAACTCTGCATCCCTCTCTTCTTGGCGTGCTCCTCCGTTTCCGTGAGCACAGCGTGGCCATCAGTGGTGACATAAAATCTATGTTCCACCAAGTTCATCTACTCCCTGCTGACAGGCCACTGCTAAGATTCCTCTGGCGAGCTATGGCTCAAGATACCTACCCAAAGACCTATGAGTGGCAGGTGTTACCTTTCGGTACAACTTGTAGTCCTTGTTGCGCCATTTATGCCCTGCAGCGTCAAGCCAAAGAGCACCCAGAGAGTGATGAGGGAGTGATGAACTCAGTGTTGAGGGCATTCTATGTCGACAACTGCCTGCAAAGCTTCCCTTCTTCGGCCACAGCCAAAGCACTTCTGGACAAACTTCGTTCCACACTGTCTCGCGGGGGATTCGAAATTCGCCAATGGGCGAGTAATGACTCCCGCGTTGTCGAACATCTCCCTCCAGAGGCAAGATCTGCTAGCACGGACTTGTGGCTCTCTCAAGCTGGCATTGACCCCCAGGAATCCACCTTAGGTTTGCGCTGGAGCTGCCTTCCTGATAGCCTGGGATACAAACACCGTGTGACACCCATCAAGATTCCCACACTCCGCCTAATCTATCGCACTCTGGCCAGTCAATACGACCCCTTAGGGTATATCTTACCTTATACCACCAGGGCCAAAGTGCTGGTTCAGGACTTGTGGAAGACCAAACGAGGCTGGGATGACCCCATCATTCCATCTGAACTGGTTGACCGATGGCTGAAGTGGGAACAGGAACTGGCTGACCTCTCAAGCATCAGACTGCCTCGCTGCTATGTGCCCTCTTGTGCTGACCAGTCAGGTGTACACAGAGAGCTGCATGTTTTCTGTGATGCCTCAGAAAGGGCCTATGGCACTGTGGTCTACTTACGTGTCCATGACAGCCAAGATCATGTTCATGTGGCATTCGTCATGGCCCGCTCCAGGGTGTCACCAAAGAGACAGTTGTCAATGCCTCGACTTGAACTGAGCGCGGCCTTGGTAGGGGCGCAGTTGGCCACTACCTTGAAGTCTGAACTTACCTTGTCATTGGCCCGAACCATCCTTTGGAGTGACTCCACCACAGTGCTGACCTGGTTGAAGTCAGAGTCGTGCCACTACAAGGTCTTTGTTGGCACTCGAATCGCAGAGATCCAAGAACTCACAGACTCAGATGACTGGAGGTATGTGGACAGTCCAAACAACCCAGCTGATGACCTGACCCGAGGCAAGACACTGCGTGACCTGGCGCAACCTAGCTGCTGGACGGACGGACCTGCCTTCCTTCAGCACCCTGAGACTTGCTGGCCTGTTGCTCCAGGTGTTTCCCACACCTCATCCCTCACAGACAGCACAGAACTGAGGAAGGCTGCTACGTGCCTGAATGTTTCTGCTGCCCCCAGTGTATTGCCGAATGCCTCTAAGCATCAAAGCTGGAGTGACCTCATCACCGCTACTGACCAAACATTGACTCAATCCGACAAAGTGACCGAAGGTGCAGCAGCGGAAACCTTCATTCTACAACAAGCCCAGGAGTCATGCTTCCCTGAAGAACTCAGCGCTCTCCGTAAAGGAAAGCCTCTCTCTAGGCAAAGTAGTCTACTTCAACTCTCTCCTGAGCTTGATCCAGATGTTGGGCTGATGCGGGTAGGAGGAAGACTACGCAGGTCCCAGGACCTAGACCCAGACATCATCCACCCAATCATTCTGGACCCAAAGCATCCCACTACGCAGCTCATCATTAAGCACTATGACGAGTCCCTGCTGCATCCGGGGCCAGAGAGGGTCTTTGGAGAGTTGAGACGCAAGTATTGGATCCGGGGAGGAAGACCAGCCATCCGTAAACATCAGCACAGTTGCAGAGAGTGTCAGAGGTGGAAATCCTCTCCTGAAGTGCCCAAGATGGCTGATCTGCCCCCGGCAAGGCTGCGTCTCTTCAAACCACCATTCTGGTCCACTGGTGTAGACTGTTTTGGACCCTTTATCATTCACCATGGCCGTAGAACAGAGAAGCGATGGGGAATTATCTTTAAATGCTTAACCACTCGTTGCTTACATCTGGATTTGCTTGGAAGCATGGATGTCGATGCCTTTCTCCTAGCACTCCGTCGTTTCATCTCCCGTCGTGGCAAGCCCTTTGAGATCTGGGCGGACAGGGGAACAAACTTCCGTGCTGGGGACAGGGAGTTGAATCAATGTTTCCAGGCCATGGAACCCAAGCTTCAGGAACACTTGGCCAATCAGCAGATTTCCTTCAACTTCAATCCGCCATGTTCTCCACACTTTGGAGGAGTCTGGGAGCGCGAAATCAGATCAGTCAAGAACGCCCTACGAGTGATCCTCGGGAATCAGACCACTTCTGAAGCTGTCCTTCACACTGTCCTGGTTGAGGTAGAAGGCATTATGAATTCAAAGCCTTTAGGCTATCTTTCATCTTCTGCCAGTGATCCTGATCCGGTCACTCCCAACTTGCTGCTGATGGGGCGGCGGGACGCCTCCCTGCCACAAGCCATCTTTGCCAACAGCAAGCTCCTTGGGCGAAGGAAGTGGCGTCATAGCCAGATGTTGGCGGACCATTTCTGGACACGGTTCATTCGTGACTACTTGCCTAACCTACAACCCAGAGGAAAGTGGCTGAGGGAAGTCCAGAATCTGGAAGTAGGGAAGACTGTTCTGATCCTTGACCCCCAACTGCCGCGGGCCTCTTGGCCAACAGGTCGAGTAACAGCTGTCATGGCCGGTAGAGACGGACGTGTTCGGTCCGTTGACGTCCAGGTCGGCCGTCAAACCTACACCAGACCAGTGTGTCGTCTGATGGTGCTTCCAGAGTTGGAAGAAGAGTGAGTCTTTCTTTCAGGAGGAATTGATCCCAATTCCGGGGCGGCTATGAAAAGACTCCCTGGATTTTCGTCCTTTTTTTCAGTTATCTTTCTAATATGGTGAATCTGCCAAACTGAATCCCACTCCACCTGCCAGCTAAGGGGCGGAGACTATAAATAGCCTGCTCACCCTTTAGTTCATCCCTTGCACTCCCTGCCAGCACACCAATTTAACCCTGTGTCCTGAGTTTCCTCCACATATCATATCCTGAAGTGTGCGTCTTCAAGTTAACGTGAGTGGTCAATTCATTGTTTATTGTTTCATTTGTATGCCTTTGTGGGAGTTTTGCTGATCCCTTTGTTCTCAGACATGTGCTAGGAGCCATGTGGGAATTGTTTGTTGCTTGTTTGTTACTTTGCTGTTAAGTTGTGGATTGCGTATTCACACATGATTGTTGCTTGTTCGTTGCCTTTGCTGTTTAGTTCCGAATTGTGTATTTGCACATGATTGTTGGTTTCTCTGTTTGATTGACCACTTCGTTATTTAATTGTAGTTGTATTGTTTCTTTGTTTTCTCATGCAGCACACAAAATAATCAAGACCAAAAGGGAAAATAAATACTGGTTCTTGCATTAAACCCTGCCTTCTCCTTGCCTCATTGCATCCTTGCCCTTTGGGTCTTCTGACCGAGACCCTGTCTGCTCGCCACACTCACTCTCCCCGAACCAAATCACCCCTACAGTTCCTTCAAGGATTATATCACTTGTTTGACAAGAAAGCAACCGGAGCCAAGTCAGATTGTAAAAACACCGCTGCAGATAATTAATCACCAAACACTTTTTATTGGGTTTGTTATTCGTTCACATGTCAGATTATGTCAGTATATAACTACAGTTCCCCTTCAAAGAAAAACAAAAAATGCATTATTTAGAAATATGTCTATATGGTTTTATTGAACTGGATGGTCTTTATAGTGCTGACCTGAGGTTATTACTTTGTGCAGTGGCAGTAAAGGAAAATGCGTTCCATTTCAGAGTTGTTTTTGTGGTTTGAGGCACAGCGGCATTGATGTTGGATATTTAGGTTGTCTTATAAACTAGATGTGCCACCTGCTAAATGCACCATTGCACTTTGATTCAGGGTGGGATGTCTGTGGGTATGTAATAAAGCCAGTTTTCAAATAAAATAATGTTTTGAATGATTTGGAGCTATTCAGTTTATACCTGTATGATTCTATAGCAGCTTCTTTCATGTTTTTGTTTTTTTTGTCTTCACATTATTTTTAGGGGGGTGAAATGTATTTTCATATTGTGATTATGCTACAATATTTTTTTAATACTCAAAATGTTTTTATTTTATTTTTGTACAGCACCTTGAATTGCTTTATGTGGAAAATTGCTTTACTTAATAAAATGACAAACTTGCCTTGCCTCGCTTTTCGAGGAAATGGATGTTGACTTGTATAGATAGCATATTAGATAGCCTAACATAATCTGAATACTACTTATTTAACTTAAAGTATCCTTTTTTGTTTGTGTTGAAACGTTACATCAAGTCATCAGTTCTAAGGAGTTCTAATCCTTCTTTTTTCGAGTGACATAGGCGGCTACACAAACAGAGAGTAACAACATAGACCCAACAAATTGATTACTGAATTTGTTGCCAACTTTTTGAGTAATTGATTTGTATTGATTTTATTGATTTGTTGTTCCAGCCCTAGATGTAATATTTGTAATAACAATCATACTGTACGCAAGTTTGATTGAAACCCAAAGGGAAAACATGGCCTGTAAATATTTGTCATTATAATGTTGATTTTTTGGAACATACCGTCAGTATATATATCATACCTAATCATACAGTATAATTACGTAAGTCTATACAATATGGGTCAGGGTTGGAGGCGGAAAATGGATGCATGGGAAAATAAATTCACCTAATAAATATATTAAAATACTACATTTACTAATAATGAGACATTGCGCCTCCTTCCCATGGTTATAATCTCAGCCTGCAAACAGATATAATAATACCCACTATTGCTGCAGGGAGGCAATAGCAAGGAAATTTCAAATTAAATGGTAAACTTATATTTTTTAAGGACATTACTTTTTAGGAAACACAACAATTTGACAAGTTAAGACCTTTAAATGTCCTGCTGGTGTGAATCAGAAATCATGATATCATTGTCAAATCTCAATAGGAGGATTTTTTGCTGGACTGGTGAACAATCGTGCCAGTCAAGGAAAGCAGTGTTGCTTCATAAGCTCTTTTTTATTCCTTGCCAAGGGAGATTCTTCTCTGCTTTTGGCAGTCTTGCCTGAGAAAGCAGGACGAGGAGTAGATGAACCGTCTTCTTACGGATATGGTCACAGAATGCATCTGGCCAAGGTCCAATCACAACAGAGCAAGGCAACCAGTACAATAACATATTTTCCAAAAATGCCATTGTATTGTTTTCTGTGATACACCTACAGATCACAAGTACATACCCATACAGTATAACTAGGGATGCATTGGTTCCAAAATCAACCAATATTGACTGAAATAGGCTTTGGCATACAATGAGGCCAATCTATTTAAAATAAACATATGTTTATAAACTGCAAACTAGAATTGTTATCCGATTAACCTTTCAGAAATGTCTTGCTGCAATAAAACCATTTACACCTGAGTTGTGTTCAACTTCTAAAGCCTTATGATCAAAAGTGATCCCTGTCTCTTTCACACAGTGAGGCAAAAAGTACATTAATTAAACACTTTGACCAGATAAATACTCAGTACCATAGATACCCAAAGTAAGTTATTTGCAAAAAGCTGGTGCGTCCCTACTCACAAGTGTTATTTTTAATCCATATCCCACTTTACCTTTTTTACACATGTAATATCCCTTTTCAAAGACATCTGCCACTTGAGACTGGTTTACACACTTTAAAGAATGATGACTGAAAGAGTTCCATCATCACCACTGTGGGGGCCAGAAGCCCAAACCCTGCAAGCGGGGTCCCTGCTGAGACACAAATGGCAGAGCGATGTCCCACATGCTCCGCTTCACAAACAGCTTGTGTGTTTACCTGAATGTGGCCTTGAGGATCTGTCCGGACGTGCTCTCTTTGGTGTGGTTGTCGTAACCGTAGAAAAGGTCTCCGAACACAGTCTGGTTAGCGGGGATTTCCACTGCCTCCGCGCAGTCTATTCCCTCGGTGCAGGCCTCTGACAGCGGCAGGCATGACCTCCCATCTGGACCACGTTTGTAGTCCTCGATGCACCTAGAGTAAAAAAGGTTTAGGTTGTTTGATTAGATCCTACATTTACTTCTGTACATGTACACGACAGGACAAAGCTGCTCATGCTATGCCTCCGTTTTGAACCACAGTCTTTGGTTTGGTCTAAGTGTAATGTTACGTTAGCTCAATCAGATCATTAGGGGTTATCAGTCTGATATGGAAACAGATATTGTCTGTTATACTGTCAAACTAAGCAGCATTTTGCTATTAATCTAAATGGTAAATTACACAGAGACTTTCTAAAGCCATTATTTCAATTCAATTCCAATTAGTAAATTGTGTCTGAATGGAATACTTTTAGAAATGTAATCAATTTTATGTAGAAAGGTTCAAAAGAAAGACTTGAAGACATTCTGCGGGACTTCTTCAAGAAGTAGCTGCATTTTTTGTTGATAATAATCAAGTAGAAGAAAAGGAAAATGTTTGATAATGCTTGCCTCCAACAATATCAAGCTTGATTCAGAGCATTGCGCTCTCTGGGAGGAGCTACAGGAGACTCCGCACCAGGACCAGCAGCTGTCTTGCACTTCTGGTTAGGTGCAAACTATATTTCATTGTCTTACATCTGTACTCTGTGCAATGACAACAAAGATTAATGTTAATCTAAAATCACCTAATATAAAATAATAAAAACATAAATCAGAACTTCCTCAATTTTGATGAGACGTTAAATTGTCCAGTTTCCTCAAATCCTAAGCATTACAGTTGGGTTGCAGTGATTTTTTTTTATCTTGGAAAACAACGCAAGTTCATGTTCAAGAAAAGGAACCCTGCAGGACATCAACAACATGGCTTCATTTATAAGAAATGTTATGGGTTTGTTTGTAATAACGCTGGCTTCTAACATATCACTTTTTAGTTTACCTTGTAGACACAAATATAAATTGCAACCGCAATATCAGTTACAAGACTAATGTATTTCCCTCAAAGCCTTAGCATTATCCTAACGTAATGAACATGGATAATGAGATTATACTGTACTGCAACACACAAGTGGTATGGAGAGGCACTTTTAATTGTTACTACTGTATGAACACATTTACAAGTAGACTGTCGGCAGTCATGAATACTGATTCAAACCTTGCAATTTAATATTTTCCTTTAAATATTCTGTCACATTTTCACTGGTTTCAAAACATACACCTCTCAGTCAACACTGTAGAATCAGCCAAATCAATTCTAGTCCACTGGCACAAAATCCACCTTCTGAAAAAAGGAGAGTAAAACAGAGGAGCATCTTAAGCTCTTTCATATTGATGATGTTTTGACATGTCGGTGTACAATATACTCCGTGAAATGAAGCAAACGCAGACAAAGTAGGGGGAGAGAATTGGGGATGGGGGTAAAAGAGAGAAAGATAATCATTCAGGGATTTAAACTGAGGGAAGCTCTACTGGATGCCAAATGTCTCAAAGATAATGCCAGTCTCCAGTGGGACTGGTCCAGGATTAGCCAAATCTGCACAGTGGAGAGTGACAACAGAATGCTGTTGTTACGAAGAAAATAGAACAGCAGTTTGTATGTATACTGTGTCGGCAACATTATGCGTAATGTAAAGATGACAATAGAAACAACAGCTTGTAGTGTTCAACTAGAAATTAGCTGCTTCCAGGATCGGGTGCTGCTTTTTTGCATCTTTTTAGAACTCAAATAAACTAGACCTTGCAGACTTTCACATCTAAAGTTAAACATGTTGTTTATAACACAATTTTAGCTTGTTAGCAGTAGAAAATATGAACAACTCTGACCTTGGACCACCTTTAGATTTAATCTTTACACGCCACGCGGGTATTTATTAGTGTTTGTGGCTGATTAGAACTTTGAAGTTTTTTGCAAAATCATGTAATTCATGTGAGATCAATAGACTAAGATGATCTTAGGTGCAATATCATTAGTGGTGAGGAAGAAGTTATTCATTCTGTAAACGTCCACACAGTCTTGAAAGGGGTTCTAATTAGTTTAATAAGTGAAACCCCTGATGGGCAATAGCATGGCTTTGAACTGGCTTTGCGGGTCTCCATATAACACATCCTAACATGATGCCATGTTTCCACTGCATCCTACCATCCGCTCGACTCACTTTTGATCACCATTTAATTTCTATATTTGGTGTTCCATTGCAGATAGTACCCCCTCACATCATATTTAAAAAGGACCCTCTACTAATAATTTCATCTGCAACAGAACAAATGCAAATTGTAAACAGAAGTGTTTGAGGTGTACGGCATTAAGCAGGCTTCCAGACGTAGTTAATGAAAAAATGTGATTGCTGAAAATGATAGGTTGGCCATATAAAAAAGGCAGGAATGTGCAGGTTTTGTGTTGTGCTAGCAACGGTTCTCTCCTTCCAGTCAGTGGTCTTTATTGACTTAACTCCACTTTCTGTATTGGCCCACCTCCTTTTCAACCTTAGACCAAGGGGTACTAAAAAGGATCAGGTTTTTGCAAGAACTTTTCTCCAAAACATTTCGAGTATCAAATGTTACACTCAGGAGTCAAAGCCTCTAAAGCAAAGTATTCAGAAGCAGATGCTTTTTTTTCAGATTTATTTTATTGATCTGTCTGATGAGTGCTGGTGAAGAGATGCATCATTCAGGCAGCTGAAATTCCTGTAAAATCAGATCCTAGATGATTTGTTCTACACTATAGTTGCCATGGTCAAAATTTGAACCAACAGCGGCAGAAAGCTGTTTGCTTTGTGTGTGGCAACCACAGGCCACAAGCACCTTAGGTGTGGGTAATCACAGTTACATTGGTACTGCAGCTACAGCTTACTGGATTGGACAGTCTCCAGGTGGTTGTCTGACAGGAAAGTCACTTGTTTTGGTGCCTTTGGTTTCTTTACTTTATTGGGACCAATCTACAAGAAAAGCTCCGACCTAATGTAAGTCATATTAATTTCTCTAAATAGACCCCTACTAGCCTCCATCCCAATCAGTTTTAACCAAAAACCCCATCTACAGCAACAACATTGCAGGGTTCTTTCAAACAAACAGCATTTTTTTCTTTCCTCAAACCAATGTAACCAGTGTAAGCATTTTTCTAAATTTGGTTTGACAAGCAAGATTCGGCCGGGCTTTTCATTAGCTAAACTCATTTATTTCTAAAGAATTTAGCAAGAAAATGGAGAATATACTTCAACAGAATACATTAAGAGTATATATAGATCTTTATATTGAATTACTGTTTGACGTGGGTGGAGGGAATACACAGTACTTAAAGCCCCAGATGATGGTCTTTTATAGGATTTTTTTAAGGGTCACTCGGTTTACTAGCTAGAGGTACGATTGAAAAACCTCAGTTATATGTGGCTGTGTGTAAAATAAATGATGAATTTAATCATTGATCTTCTTGATCTGTTGAATTTATAATGAAGCATATCTCGTATAGAATCTATATTGAATGCCATTAAAAGATGGAAAGCTAAAGGAAGTGACTTTTAAAGAGAAAACAAAGGGCACACACAGGGCACCAGGGTTTTGCAGAAAGGGGATGATGAGAAAGATCTGTATCAGCTACGATGGCCTACAGTCACCACATTTGTACCAAGTTGAAGTTGAACAAACTAGGTTTCTTAATTGTGTTTCATTTACATCCCCAGTGTCCAAACTTTTTTTTTTACTCAGGGTTACATACAGAAAAACGTACGAAGGGCTGGGCCCCTTACTGGACTTTAATTGATGGAATACATTTGAAAATTAAGCACAGTAACACATTAATACTGTGTAATATATTTTTATTTTTTAAGTAAAACATGGGGCAACAGGACGCATTTGGTACCCGGGGCTTAGTTTGGACACCCCTGATTGAGATGTTTGTGGTCAGCTTAATACTTTGTGTAACGAACATGTCAGCATGATAGACACACAAGATACACATGGGGGGAAACCTCACTACACACAGTGGGGCAACAGACTCATTGTCAGGGTTTGGTAGCTACAGGACCCAAAAGCAGTGAAAGCAGGCGAGGCAAGGATGGGGGTCTAACAAAAAAAAAGCTTGATTAACCGAAAGCTGCACATACAAAACATAAAAGCACTGCAAGGGCAGGCTAAGGTGAAATAAAAGTAAAAAAGCAAACAAACTGAAAACAAACCGGGACGACTTTGGAGTAACAGGAGGCAGGCAGGCAGGCAGGACAGACTGGGGATCAAACGGACTGGACTAAATTCAGGAATGACAAGCAAGGGAATGACGACAACACGACAAGGAACACAAAGGGAAGACACAGCTAGGAAGAGGAGGTGAAACAGGTGAAGACAATCAGACAGGAGGGAAACTAAAGCAAGGACGTACACCCAGACAAGACACAAAGAGGGAAAACATTTCAAAATAAAACAGAAAACTATAATCACAAAACCTGGATGATGACACTCGTGGTCAATCAATCAACATCATTGATATTACTTTAGTTATGAAAACCAAGAATTAGCTGATTAGTTGACCCACTTTCATGTCAGTTGTAATATTTTATTCCTACTTGCATTTAGCAACAAATAATATAAATATATATATATATATATATATATATATATATATATATATATATATATATATATATTTATATTATTTGATATCTTTTGCGGCACCTATGCCTTTATTGAAGTCATTGACGGTTGTTGAAAGAGGGAGACAGAGGGGGTGAGACACGCTATATGGTGCCAGGTCAGATTTGAACCTGGTTCCCCCGCCTTGGGGTAAAAGCCCCAATAAATTGTCCACCAGTCCTATGAGTGAGCTATACAGAGGTCAAACTTGCAAATTGGTTGATTTCAAAAAGGACAAATAGAAAACTGTTAAAAGTCAACATAACTAATTTTTAGTTCTATTCATAGGTAATAATATAGGAATTGATTTTGAACGAAAACATTGCAATCATTCATGACTTGATGCCATGTTAATGAGCAGACTCAACATAACAAGGTTATGAAATAAAGCAATTAAGTAATTTAGAATAAAACCAAGAATCTGCATTTCCTTACCCACAGAACATCTGGATGTTGTAGAGTGTCGGGTCATCCTCCAGAGGAGCCAGCTGCTGGAGACACAGCTGCTCACACCCACCGTTAAAACCATCTGAACAGTCAATGCCAATGTGGTGGTCGTAGCACCCGGTCCCATCCTTCATAGGACTCAGCCCTGGAGGACACTGTTGGAGGAATAAATGTTTTAAATGACTAATGATAGCAATTACATATTTTACTACATTCTTAGAGCTGCTTAAACTGTGGGAAGCTGCCACATTAACACTAATCCCAGATGGGACAGGTAAACAGACCAGATAACATCTGTGCAGCAGAATGTAAACACTCAGATTTCTGTTCCTATTAGTGCAGCCTGTATGAGCACTGAGCTTAGTCTGGAAATGTGCATATTGCAAGAAGAAACCTTTTAATTGTATCTGCCTAAATTACAACACTAGGCGGCAAAAGAAGAGGCATATATTCAGGCTTTTTATCAATGTTGAAACAAAGTGTACACTGTTTTCTCCCTGATGAATTCACTTAAAGCAAGTCAACGTTATGGGGAGATCAACAAAGTTATTCAGATGAATTCAACATAAATCTGTGTGAACTGAAAACGCACACACCACCTATCCAAAACTTTCCATGGGGCACTTTTGCCATCTCTACAGCAATAAAACCAACAAAAAAAGAAAGGAAAAGATACATTTCAGAAGCCATCAAGTTCTGCTCAATGCATTGTGATATTGCGGTGTCTCAATAAAGTATTGCTCTTCTGCTGCCCCAGCTGTTCTTGTTTCACATACAGAAAGAGTAGGTAATTTCTTGACTGCAAAATCAATACCCAGTTCTCACAAATGGAGTTTGGAAGTTGTATAAGCTATAAAGGAAATAGAATTTGCATAGCACTGCCATTTGATTATTTATTGTGGCACAGGGAATGACAAGAACAGTGATGAAATGGCAGACAACCAGTGTCATTTTCTAATGAAACCCTTTCAAAGGACGGGGATGAGGCAATACGGTGGGTTTACATTTCAATTCCCGTGCAATCCAGAGAGGAATGTCTTTGTATTTGATGAGTAAGAAGATTCAATTAATTTGCTTGGAAATGTGTAAAACAGCAATGAGTGTCGTACATACACAAAAAAAAGACTACATCCTGACGTTCTTATGGAGCCATGGATAACTTCTTAATTGAAATGCATTCAGTGATAGGGTGACTGTACAAAAGAGCTGTGAGACCTGACTTCACCCCATTTCCCTTCTTCAGTATTTCACAGGCAATTTCTTTCACGGACTTGTCAGGTCAAATTCACATTATGTTTTCTGTCAGCTATGAGTTCAAAGGAAACTTTGATGGAGTGCATTTTAACAAGCCAACGCACGCTCTGAACAGAGACTAGGCAGCTGGTTTCCCATAAGCTCTGAGGAATCGGCAACTGCTTATTTTATTATTTAGGCATAGAATTCTTCAGAGGGTTAAGGCTCATTTAGCTTGTAAAGCGTGAATGCTTGTTGTGGATTCCAATTCTGTGGTGCAGTTTACCTTTGTTTTAGCTGTTAAAAAACATTTAAAATATGTTTCCATTGGTGTTGCAACACTGACGTTCACAATTCTACTTCTTGAGATCTCAAAAAGGAACGACCCCAGTTATTATCATAAAACATTTGTACATTTCACTCTTCCAATACGTTTGGCCATTGGCTAGAGGATCAGCTATTCAACATATGCTTTATGATTACTGGCTTCATTACCATATGTTGTGTAACCACATGACTGGTAACATCCAATCATATGCATGTAAGTGTTGAATGTGGCCATGACAACTTGACGTTTATCATTATTAAAATATAAGTAGACATTTTCATCCAACAAATCTTTGTTCTGTTTCACATTCATTTCTATTCAAGCTTGTACATGTATTTTGCACAAAGTCAGGCGTGTTCCTGTTTTAGTGCTCTGATTTATTTGCAGGTCATAGCTTACATTAGTTGAACTTTTACCCATTTGATCTGCTCGGTTTGAAATGGAGAGGTAATTATTTTTTTGCGTGTCTTATTGTTACATTTAGTATATTATCAATACAATACATGACCACACACTACTGCGTTTACATATTAAAATTAATATTCATACATGACTCGCCTTAGAAACATGACTTTACATCCTTTCGCTTGGCTGAGTCCAAGGCATTTTTGTAGGACAGAAATGTGTGTCCTTAATTGTACTCTGCTGACACTGTGATGACATTTAGGGATGTAAAGCAGATAGGTATCCAACCCTTACAGTTAGAACTACTCAAAAAGTGTGAAATCTGTTAAGAGGTAGCAATTTTCCCCATACACTTATGGCGTAGCAAATTTAAATTTCCTTGCTTCCCCGTATACTTTATAGGTTAGATTAACAGAGGCTCATCAAATTATCTCCTGGAGGTCGAAAGTAAATTTGATTGTAGCCCTAAGTACTTTACATAGAAAAGGGATCGAAATTCTGGAGGGCGGAAAGATGAATACCAAGATGTTTGGTGAACTACAACAGATTGATGATAAGCTGACAAAGGTGAGAGCGAAGTATAGAATGCTTGCCCATGCTACTGTAGCTGGTGGGATACATCAGTCATGACTTTTTGCTTTTGTCCTCATTTCAAAGAAAGGAACCGAGGTCGAATTAAATATATCTTCATAGAAACTCTGGTCAACAGGATTTCCTTTGAGAACAAGACATCAGTTCTACCATGCAATATCCCAAATGGCAAGTCTAGACATGTACAAGACATGCAACAAAAAACAGTTTAGGCCACAATTGATAGATTTCAGCAGAATTGTCCACAAAGCTATTTAAAGAAGGCAAAACAGATGTCTGGCAGGAATATAGACTAGGAGAGTGAATAAGGAGGAGCTGTGTAAAATTGTTTAGCTAGTGTGTCAACAGGTGACTGAAAAAGGCGTAACACAATGAGGAAATCTAACGGGGTCTGGAAAGTTCACACAAAATGCAAGGCCAAACAAGTGAACTGCAGCGAGACAAGACAATGACTCCTTGGTTAACATCAATATTGTACAATGTCAATGGTTAAGGAGCTTAATGTGCTTTTATGTGGGTTTGTGGGATATAAAATAGCACTTTTCTTACTTATTGTTTTGTTTTGGCAGCATCTAGCCTATCAGACTGTGATAAACAGTATGCACATAGTGAACAACTGCGACTTTGCAGAATGAGTAGGGCCTATCAAATACTTTCACTGCCATTCATTCACATTGGGTCTGGGGATTAGGAATGTTATCTTTTTAAAAGTTGTTATAACTTTTAAAATGCAAGGAAAGACTCCCGTGTATTTAGCTATTTCTGTATTTAAAGAAACTACATTTAGTTACAATTAATTATACGTGCTCAGTGTCTGTCAGTCAGAAACCCAAATCTTTTAAAAGGTGGTTATTTTTTCACCATGTTCTTTTTTTTCAAGAGTAGCTAAAGTAAAAAGAGATGATTGAACTGAATTGATTTACTGTATAAAACCTCAAAGGTAAAGACCCCTGGATCATTGATATTTGTGGTGACATGAGTACAGAATGGGGACATGCGTATATTGAATAAGTGGAATATTTTTATGCTCCCTTGGTAAACTGATATTGATTTTGTCATTATTTAAGGGACCATTGTGACAAAAGATGCATTACCTCTAGTGCAAAGAGGACACAAGCTATTGAATTTCCTAAAACAGGTGCAGCACAGAGTATTTAAATCACTAGTACTCAATATACGTGTAGCTATGTGGTGCAGATGGAGAGGGATTTGTATCGACAGGTCGCTGCAGTGTATCTTGCCAACACAGATAGCTTGAGATATTGACTTCCATAATAGGCTTCCGACATGCTGGAATAGGGATAACTCTGGGCCTTCTTCCAGTTGTCCGTAGGATGATAATCATTAAGAATATGCGCCTGCCAGAGTCTTTGTCTGTGGATTGTTATCACTCGAGATTTCCACAAATCTGGTCTATAATCCTGGGTAAATCATCGATAATCTTCTGTATAAAACCACTTCCTAGTGAACAATCCTCAAATCCCTCCAAATTTCAGATGATTAAAAAACTTCTCCTTGTGGTTTTATTTAGAGTTAGTATGTGGCTTTAATGACTCAGCATGACTGACTTAATGAAGAAATAAACCTGATTGTCAGAAAAGTCAAGGTGTAGGGAGTCATACATATGGCTACTAGATAATGTATTCACTTTAAATAACAGGATATGTGTCTCTATTCTTCTTTTATATCCTGCTTCCCATCCAATACTAACTTGAATTTTACATCTAACAGAATTTAACAACATTGAAAGGTTTGCCATGGACTAAACTTTGATTCAACTCTACAGGTAAAGAAAATTTACTTTGAAATCATACCCATATTTCACACCATTATTCATCAATAAGGGTTCTAAAAGCTTTAAGAAATAGACACTTTGGATACAACATGTAAATAAAAGAAGGTTACACTCAATACTTGGCACATATCAGCATGTTTTGAAACTGACAGGCCTTTGTTAGTAGCCTGCTTCAACTGAACATGCTACTCAATTGAAAAAGCTTTAAATGATCGTTGCAGAGCCGAGTTCAGACAGAGCAGCCAAATAAGACTTTCTTGCCTCTCAGTTGTTGACTTCCAACCTTTGAATTTGAGGTCAGACATTGACATTATAAAGGCTTTTGAAACTGACAATTCTCTCAAAAGCATGACGGTAAAACAAAAGCAGCTTTCAGCAACTGAATCAGTCCAAAGGGTTAGAAAGGTGGGCTCAGGAAATCATCATTATTCATCCCTTACTTGAAAACAAATTAAAAAGAACAATAAAAAGAGTGACTGTATTGGTGTCTCTGTCCCTGTTAATCTTATCATAATCTGTAGTAAAAAGTGCTAGTGTAGCATTGACAGTATATATGCAACCAACCGGGAGGAGCATTTTTCAACAGGACACTGGATAACGACCGTCCAGACACTAGCAAAAGGGTTTTTGAAGGCAAAGTAATCACCATTTATCTTACACTATTTAATAACTGGACAGTGAGTGAGAGTACTGTCTGCTCGGCTGTAGAAGATGAAGCACTACATAGCTCTGGAAAACCCCTTGAAACACCATGCCTTTTAATCCTGTTTCTTAATGGAGATAAATTCCTGCACCGCTATTGAGGCTTAAGGGAATCAGTACAGTGCTATTGCCAACAGCAACAAATCCCTGTGGGAGCATTTGGATAAGCTATGCACTTTTTAAAATGTGTCCGATAGGCAAATCCGTGCAGAAAAGCAATGATTGAGAGCTAGTAATGCAAAGTATTGCATTGACTCTGAAAGTACGGATCGCTGTCCAATGGGTTCCGATGAAGAAATGTAAAGCTTTTTTTTGCATGCTATATAAATTCAAGCTGAATTTTGCAAACCATTCACGCTTTAAAACACAATTTAATCAATGAGTGTTTTATACATACTAAATGGCTACTTAATATGTATTATAGTACTATTATTAGGAAAATACTGATGGACAGTCTGCTGTGGCGTTATAATGGCAAGTAAAAGATTATTCAGCATAATATTTATATTTTTCACATTTAAACATTTACACCAAACCACCAGGAAGTGCTCCCTACGCTGAGAAAAATATCTGTAGTTGCCAAACGGTGGTACTACAACTCACCCGGCCTAGAAAGACTTTTCCCCATTGACTTACGTAGGGAAAGAGACTTCTGTAAATTGGTGGCTCATTTTCTTTTTCAAACTAGATAAACTACCCAGTATTAACCCTTATTTGAATCCTAAGTAGTAAAATGCGCTAAAAGCCAAATCCAAATAAAATGTTTCTCTCGAATCATTATACAGAGCTGAGAGCCGGGAGATCGGGGGTAGTGCTTAAGGGAAAACTCAACTGCTTATGCTCTCGGCATGACGAGTAATTTGTGATGAAAATTAAAAGGAGAAGTAGCATGGTGTTTTTAGGGCCTATGTGTACTTTAGGTTAACAGGCCTACAACATGATGTCCGAACCACGTCTAAAAGCATTTTAGTAAAAGATAATATACCTGCTCAATATGGCCACAGACTGTCAGTTAAACGTACTCCTGATTCTTGGCCTGTCTCCTTCAAAGTCTTTCGGAGCTCTTTTGTAGTTTTGGAATGCAGACTGGTATTCTTGGCAATAAATACATGTTGTTACATCAAAACAAGTCCCTTCCGATTGAAATGACATATTGTGTCTTTTATTTTGGAGGATACTCTATAGACATTTTATCACACATTGTTTGTTTTTTTTGCAACTGGGCAAGCTGTAACACACAAATGCTTAACTTGTGTTTAATCCACTTGTCTTTTGTGTAAATCAACATACTTTTTACAGGATGAAAGCTGTGTTTGTCTCTAGGGCACATGCAGTATTTCTCCTCTGCAGCACTTGCATAACCATGTACAGTAAATCCAGGTCCTGTATCATTTCAAGTTAAAATGAAAAAGATCCACGCATAACATTAAAATGCTTATTGACAGAAGCATCAAATACATAACTAGGGTGATATATTTGCCGGAACTTTAAAATGTTTTATCCGCACTGCAGGGACACTTATCTATTCCAAAGACGTCGGAAGAATCAGATCTTGCAGCCTAACACATTATTCCACTTTCCTTTGTGTTGCCTAATAGAGAAAGTTGTCTTTAGAGAGTTCTGCACAGGCCGGTGTGATGAGATAAGCAGTGCGTGTCAAAGGTCAGCTTATCCCAGAGTTCTCAGCTCCTCACTCTGGTCTCCTGTGGATGTTATGGTGAGCTCAGAGCAGAGAGGTTTGGACGTTAAGTAACCTTCAGAGCAAGTGCAAAAAAGCACAACTGGCAGGGTATGCGAGGTCAAATGGACATGCTGAAACTGAAGACTACTCTTAAGAAGAAAGATCATTTGACCCATGTTCTCTTCATTTACTCTAACACTGGAACTGTGTGTGTCATGTCAGAATCACAAGAACTGATAATTTCTGTTTAAAATGTGAATAGCGCTCAACTGCTACCCACAAAGTAAATCCAAAAGTTATTATTGAACTTCGTAGACTTCCAAAAATGGGAGGTTTTCCTTTCAGAGAAAGTTCACTCTGGAAATTATTGGTGAAAACGTTATTTACTTACAGATAAAAACATGATCATGATTTTAGTTTGTGTGCTAATAGTTTCTTGTTTTATTTTGAGAAGTTTTCCCTCTGTGTCTTGTCCTGTTTTACTTCTTCTCTTTTAGTTGTCTGCTGATTGTGTTCACCTGTTGCGTCCAGCTGTGTCTTGTCTTTGTGATTAGTCTTGTGTGTATATAGTCTTGTCATCCCTTGTGTTTCTTGCCAGTTTGTCGTTGTTGTTCACTCTGTCTGGTCCCCAGTCTTCTCCTCGGCTGCCCTCCCGTGTCTCCTAAGTATTTTCGGTTTGTTTGCTACTTTTCATTTATTTAAACTTGCTTACCCCTGCAGTTTGTGTGTTTTTTTAGGTAACAGCTTTTATTTTAATAAAGCTTGCTTTTTGTTCATTCTTATTCTGATATCTGTCTCGCCTGTTTTATTCTGCATTTGGGTCCTGCCTTCCTTACCCCACCGTGACAAAGACATTATAACTGTGAGCAGAGATCCTAACTCAAAAGACCACATATGACTTTTAAAGAGACAAACATTATTTATACTGTTAGAAAAAGCAAAAGTGAAGTCTGAGTTAAATGTTTTTGGAACTAATGAGATAGGGTAGCTTCTCCGTCTTTCCAGACAGTGTTTGGTCTGCAGGGAATGAGACTTGTCCTCAGGATGTCTGAGATTTCAAAGTCCATTAGAGTTCAGGGGAGGCTACATTAGACAGAAACTACCACGCTGAGAAACATGTAAGTAAAGGAATCTCACCGTTTGTTCCTGAAATATTGAGGCAACAACTGTAAATATACTACCTTTTTGATCATGTATATGTCAAAACATGCTCAAAATCATCTGTCCTTTTAGTTCCGCAATTTTTAACAGTCAGTCAAGACATTTAGCAGATTCCACTGAAGAATTTGTTGGAGTCTTTTGCTCATCTTTATAAATACATTTATCTACATAAAAAAGATCTGATCCCTTATCAGATGTTTTATCCAACATTTATGTACATTTCTAACTGCTAGGCCACGTAAACCGCTGAATTATTAATGTGCTAAGCCTACTTAAAACATGCTTTATTTCCTCTGGGACCCTGTAGTATGATTAATAATGTGATGCATTTATCACTACAGATAAGACTTTACTGCGTCATCCAAGCTTGATGTTTTGATCTAGCGTCTTTAAAGAAAAAATGTTAGTGTAAATAAAAACATATAATGAAAACGTGTGTTAATCCTTGATTTATGCCAGAACCCTCTACCTCACAGTTACCCTAATGTAGTTTCATCTTGATGGCATCTAAAAACAGATACTATATTATGTAAAACCTGCTATACAAGATAAAAACATCTTTGTGAAAAAGTATGAAAATAATTTGCACCCAACACTTTCCCAAAAACGATGTACCCTACAGTATCTGATGCTCAGCAGATGCTTCAATGAACCCTGTTGAAGGTGAACACACTAACATAAATCCGATGACCCGAGGAGAGAAAACCTCAGCAGTGACAATCTAATGTGCTACTATACCTCTTTAGGGCCGAGGTCTAGCTATATCTCTGCCAGGTATTGACTCCGCTCAACACTGCTTAGTGTCCCAAAATGTGATCCCAGTTAAGATTGTTTTTTGCTGCCTAAGGGGAAGTACACAAATACAAAGCGGTGGAAAGAAGTGCTTTAGCCTGCATCACATTCTTAATAAAAACTCATGCTGTAGTGTATGTCATGTGTACTTCATACATGTGTACTTAATATAAAGTGTTGGACTAGCATTATCTTAATGTGGGCTTTTGAAAAAGGTGACATGATCTGGTTAGGACTAGCATTGCCAAGTGTACAAAGCGGTAAAACATAAAAACCTCGGTTGATGAGTAATCCTCTTTTTGTTTCTGCAGATTTGTTTATATTGAAGAGTGCTAACAAGTACCTGTTATTTGTGGGTTTATGGCTGTCGGTACAATTGTTTGTAATAAGCAGATAACTTGCGCAAGAGTTTCACCTTTTGGAAAATGCCATTTGTAAAGCCGCTTTAAAACATTAACAAGCTGTCCTTTATAACATAACAATTATTTAGCTGGTATCAGGGCTTGGTTTGTTTTTTTAATTATGACTAATGAAAAATAATCATGAGTGAAGTGAAGACTATGACTAAGTGGGTAAAGGCAAATAATAGAACAGTTTGAACAGTCTTGTAGGTCATAAAATCACACCTCATTAAAACCAGGAAATATATACTTCATTCAGTCAGTATGACATTATTACAAATCAAAGGTGATATCCTCTACCACCATATGGATACATTACCCAGCCCTAGATGAGACTTTTAGCAAGAGCAGTGTGTGGGATCTTCTTTTCTTTAGACTAAAGTACAAGTTAAGGAACAACTGCAACTTAACAAAAATGTTAAGACCTCTCTTAGCCAATCAGTGAAGATGTTTCATCAGGTTAACAGGCAAAGTTTCATCTAATGGAGAGCACTGCCGTCTGTTATTCTCATAGAAAATATTTAAAAGACAAGGATAGACATGCAGAGAAACACTATAACAACATTGAAAATGTCCAACCATGTTCAATCCAATAGGTAGAAGTATGTAATACACCTTAAGACATACACAATGCCCAAAGTTTTAAATAAGAGACCAGTAAATCTAACATGTAGGTATACAGTGCCGTAACATCCTTAATCATGCAGCTATATAACTAGCTTTGTACACACACCTGTCGTTTCTCCACAGTATTCTGATTCTGAGTACAGTTAATTAGGAGCAAATACAATGGTAACTGCTGAAAACCACACTAAACAGCACTAATGATCAACATCGCCTGTGTACTGCACGTTTATATATCGCTGTACAAGCTGTTTGGAAGGCGCCCAGCAAATCTCGTCATTCCATCCGGGTGGCAATCTGGGTTGTTAACAACCTCCTTGTTTTCCATCATTTTACAGAGGAGAAAAGTGACAAGAAGAAGCTAATTAATCCAACAATCATCCTGTGATTATTATGCTCTCATTTCCCCACTGCCTCTCCCCAGGAGTGCAATATATCAGCGAGATGGAACAGGTCGGTCAGTGCATCAGTCGACACTCGCACCAGAAAAGATATTAAGCGCAGACAGGACAGCTACTGGCAGTGCGGACTCAGACAAGGTGTTAATTGATTAGGGTGGAAACGGAGCGCTGGGGCCCAGCCAGTTTACCACCATGATTAGACAGATGAGAGGCTCATTTATAAGCTCGACAGTCACACGATAATTACTAAAACACACAGTAATGTATGCAACTGCAGCTGGGAGCGGTGATGGACAGGCCTGGGAAGTGTGTATGTGTGGGTGCAGATCAATGATGCTAAGAACTGGTGGTTATATATAAAGTTCAATAAATAAATAAAGGTCCATCTTCTTCTGTCTTCTATCTTCTTATCAGATAAACACCAACATAATTGCGTGTCTCATTCAGAAAGATCAATACAGGAACAGTGATAAGCTACAGGACAGACATTGTAATCAGTAAATCAGCATATATTCAATAGGTATGCCCGACTTTTAAATGTTGGCTGTAGCCACTCAATCTATACCTGAATCCTTAAGACTCACCTGCTTCTCCCAATCAATGTGTCCTTATGTGTGATTGATAATTGTGTACATTCAGGGCCAGATTTACATAAATAAAATTGCAGGGTAAATTTATGCTGCCAATTTCATTCAATTTGCGGTTGCTTTCTGTGTGTAATTACAGTCTGATTTGCCAAGGCAGCAGCAGATGTGTCTCAGACTAACTTCTACAAAGAATCAGCGAATGCAGTCCAAGGCTGGGAAGAGATCACGTCCCTTAAAAAAAGATAGTAAATAGAAATACTTGTAGACAATTATTTTCAAAGCACTTACGGAGGCTTCAGCCTTGCTTTATCAGTACTTGTAAATACTCATTACATTGCAATGTAGCCTCAATGCATAGGCCTATTTATATTATTAATGGAATATGAGTCATTAACCAGAAATAGGAATGAGGAACATGAACAAGAAATGAAAAAAAGTTACTTAAGATGAAAAACAGAGAGGCAGATAGAGCTGAATTGGGACAGAGCAGCCCAGCAGTAGCTCCGAGTGCAGCAGGTGAAGAAAGGACGGCTTTGATTGATGTCTCGATAGAAAACCGAAGTAAGGGCAGCTAAATGCAAATGATGACTTATTAAAATAAAGCAATTATTAGCCTGTTCATGCAGTTTGTAAACGTGAAGTATAAGGCATAGGTCTTTCGGCCTTGGGGTGCCGTTATCTTATCTCCCTTATAGAGGGGCAGCTGGGGCGCATTGTTGATGCCAGGCTATGACCGAGCACAAGCTGACATGAGATAGTTATTGTTCAGGGACATCTAGAAGCCCTTCTCATCTGGAACGTAGGTTCCCTGGCGCACATTCTTTTCCATGGACGACAGCTCTAGTTAGATTCAAGGTCCATATTTGTCTGGTCTCGCTGATGAGGAATGTTGATTATACACTCTGAACTGGTTAAAACCTCGTATTGTTGTAGAGTTCTCCAGAATTGGTCGGGTAACCGCTCTGTCACCTCGTGGCTGCAGCAAATGTCTTGTCAACCCTCCGGCCGTAACTTCATAATAAACCTTCAGTGTTTGCCATCAAAGTTCCAGCTCTCCGGTGTCTCTCTGAGTTTTGTCTCCATTGCTTCAGAAGTTTCTATCACAAAAGTAGCTGGCCATGTTTAACTGCACACTGTATCAAAACATTTGTTTACAAACTCTCATCGAATCATGCAATATAATCAAAGTATTATGTATCTTGTGCTGAGAACTTCCGAAACAGATGTGTTTTTTTACATTAACTGTCTTTGTGCACAGTCAAAAACCTAGCCTGTGCATGCCTAAAAAGTTTTAAAATACTATGTTTTTATTGAAAATGCACAGGCTTGGGAAGTAGTAGTAGAGCTTTGACTGAATAAATGAAACTTGGATTATACTTTACGAGTATAAATGTGCGAGATTGTAAACACTTGAACGCAATCTTAACTATAATTCATTCCACATTTCTCTTTTTGTTTCTGTTAAATGCAGAGGTAAGCATGAACAACAATCATGATTTGAAGGTCACATATTATACTGTATTTCAACAATACATTATAGGTCTCAGATATATACAAAACCTGTCTCTGAAGCATTTGCTCAATAGGTCATGAATTATAGCATTTTTCCAAAAATGCTGATTCTGTGTCTGTAGCTTTAAATACAAATGAGCTGCTGCTGGCCACGCCCCTTTGCTGACGTGTTTCTGGCTCTCCGCCCCCCACCCAAGCAGCTCCATGGTAATGGTGAACACTGCAGAAGAGAAGCGTTGCACAATGTCCAACGGCGGAAACTCAGCAATGCCATAATTTTTGCAGCCTAAAACAGAACAGCGTATAGTCTTCTTCGACATCCTGCTGAAATGGGTCTACAAAAATACACAGACTCACAAAGGTGCTCTGGGAGGGGATTCAGGTAAGATCTTGGGCGGGAGCTTACTGTGGTTGGTTTGTTGCAAATGCCGTACAACCCATAAATGACTTCAAAGATGAACCAAAACATAACTCACCATACTTTTTGGGCGGCTTTCACATACTTGGAAAACATCAGGAGGGAAAAAGAGACAACCTTTTTTGTTGCCACTTTCTGAGTTTCTTAACACACATGGGAGATATTCAGCTCCGGAAAAATCAACTCCACATGTTTCTTAAATCTCAATCTCTACATGTATGGCAGCCATTCCAGTGTCTGTTGAATTTCAACACAGAAAAGTTATCAGTAGATTATAGAATACAATATAATGATAAAATAATCATTTAACTCAAAGACTATAAATAGTAAAACCGGAGAAACTGGTAATG
Source organism: Eleginops maclovinus (assembly GCF_036324505.1). NCBI lineage: Eukaryota > Metazoa > Chordata > Actinopteri > Perciformes > Eleginopidae > Eleginops > Eleginops maclovinus. The sequence goes on from NC_086354.1 coordinate 9,805,662, forward strand.
CAGAAGTGGTCTCTTAATTTGTTCCAGAGCTGTATATATGTATTCAATATATTAAAAAAGTGCATTTTTGTATAACGTAGTAATTAAAAAAAGGTAATTTTGTGGGTGAAGTATTTTCTTTATCGTTTTAAAGAAAAGTTAAGAAAGTGCACTTATTTGTTCGATGTCCCCAGATACAATGTTTTGTGGTACACTCATTGATCCTTTCAAATATGTGTGGGATTTGGAGATGCAGGGAATATTATTCAAAACTGATTTAAAGGGTACTCAGCATAACTCACAACTCAATCAAATATTTGCAATATTGTCCCTTCTTATGTTCACATAGTACTCAGTATGACGGGAAAGCTGACTTTTCAGATAACAGGCCAATTGGCAGACTGGTGAGCCTGTTTGATAATCAAAATGCATAAGTCCAGGCTAAATAAATGTCCCAAACAAGACACAATATTCATAGTTTCTCCATTGTTTGATAAGATAAGGTTTCCTTGTTATGAAGTGGCAACAGCAGCATGCAAAACATCAGAGTAAGTGCATATTGCTCTATGATTTGTAGTGTTTATACACTGTGAATAGAATTAAATCATGGGATTATTCCAGGGATGAATTTAATTTGTGGTTAAAGTGGAGCTTAGTGGAGGTTTACACATAATGGGAAAACAGAAACATTAAAGGATAAGTACAGCAAGTAAGTGCATTTATTCACTTTGTTCTTTTATTCACAAATGTTCTCAATGTCACAGCATTCTCCAACATGCTCACAGGGATAGAAATATAACATGACGATAAATAATTAATGAAATACAAAAGAAAAGTCTTTAAGCGTTTGCAAGAAATCTCTTCCGTTTCTTTTTGGATTGTGTAAGACTCATTTCACAGAGAAGAAACTGTGCTTTTTTCCTGATGCTGGCAGGGATTTGCAACAAACTGCAAAAATAAAGAAGCAGCCCATTAAGTGCTAGTGAACAGAGTTTTTTTTTAAAGCATCCAGTAATTTATTTTGTACAACAAACATTACTAGAGGATATCTTTTTCTTGTGCTTTCCCACACAATGTAAGAACAGCGGGAAACGGTTACAGTATATGTTAACTTGATAAACCATATTCAAATGCCCATGAGTCTTCAGAGTCCTGGCTCTAAATCTCCACTCTGTCATCTCTTGGTACAGGATGGAAATTGGACCGATATTTTGGTCTCCGACAAGTGTTATGTTGTTGCAATTCTGCAGCTTTGTTTCAGACTGTGTATGAAGTAATTTTAGATAGCGGACAATATTACAAAGGTCCAATTCTACCTACAAAACAATGTGATATATGTGTGACAAGACTAGACCGTGATTGTCCGGCCGGTTTGGAAAGTAGTAATTCATTTGTTTGTGACATGAACAAGCCCACAGGAAATGAATAAGTTGTTTTCATGAGCATTTGTTTTTGGTAAAACAGCAAAAGTTCACTTGCATTAGCTAAGTACCAACATCTGATATTAAATAAGCTTATTTGTAGGAAAGCTGTTAAAAATGTAACTTGCAAATAGAAAAACTAAATTGGCAATGTTCAAAGACACAATCTGGCAGGAGCTGAACGTCACTGTTGAGAGTTATGTAGATACTGTATATCATAAACACTCAAGGGTGGCCAAAGAGATTGGTTGGATGGATTGACATGGCATTGACTACTAACACCTACTGTATGTTCAAAAGAGTATTCATGATAATGTTTTTGGGCTAAATTTAATCTAGCAACATCAAGGGGAAAATTGCAGTTCCAATACTTTGTTTGATCCCTCAAATGTATTTCATCTTTTCCATTGGCCTTAGCTAGATATGTAGAAATTTAAAAAAATAATCATATGCCTCCACGATGAATGAAAAATCCACGAAATAAATATTGATGAATACAAAATAAATATTGCTGTGTTCAACAGCAAAGGTAAATCCACATATCTGTATACCATCTGTTACATACTGTAGCTTGTGCAGTGTAATTCAAGTCTAATTTATCCAGTCATATTCTCACTACTTACCAATCCTCTATATTTTCAGTATTAATTGACAGTGGAGGCAGAGAATGAAATCAAGAATCAAAGCCAACACAGGGTGAATAACCGATATGAAAACGATAATTTTGTTGTTGAAGTATGCCTTTTAATTCTGCCTGACTCAATCATTTAAAGTGTCCATATGCAGTATGTTGTAGTGCACTCATTTTCCCTTTTTTAATATGCATGTGTTTTACAGAGGCAAATAATGTCCACGCAAAGCTGTTTATAAGTTGTGAAGTAGTCTGAAAATATAAAACAGACCCTTTTAGTGGAATTACCAAAGCATTTAATTAACTTTTTGAGTTAAGGAGAAATATTAAGTTATTTATGCTAGATTCCTTTTGCCCTCCAGTATAACATTTTACAGTCAGATGGTACTAAACCAGTGTACTTCATGCTCTTATGTTTACCACACAACCTACAAATACAATTGCTCGGAAATACATCCATATGTTCTGATCTATAAATGAAACACTTTCCCAATACAACATCTTGCCAGCTCTCCCTTGTTTCTCTCTGCTACGGGTGCATTATAATAGATAGGATGAAGCATACTGGATTGCATAAATAGCATCTCCCTAGTTCACCTGAAAAGCTCAACTCAAGTGCATCAAAGTACTTGAAAAGAAATTAAATTGTTAGGAGGGCTGGTGCATGACAGCTTATCTATAGAAAACAGGGGAATTGGGGGAAGCAAAACACTAGCAGACGGCAGTTAGATTCTGCAAATAATAAGAACGGTATTGCTGGGTCTCCCGACAGATGGAGATGAAAACAAACCTGGCTACTACTTTTCCTGGTTACTAAGCACCACCTGGAAGTAATGAATGTGTTGTCGGCCTGAGAGGCATTTGAGACAGCAGGCGAAGTCAAAACTGTCTACTCAGACACATTACAGAGTGCAGGTCTGCTGCATGTCCTTGATATGGGTCGCCTTGGCCTGCAGATATTCTCATGAATATGTATACTTAAACACTGATAGCCAAAACAGAAGAGTCCTTCAACATTAGATTATGAACCAATTCTGAAGAGGCCCTGTAAGTGGGTAGATATTAAAAAATCCATAATGCTTGGAGCTGAAGGGTGTTGAAGGTTCATTTGCTCATATAGTGTGAATCAGAACAGGATGGTGTGAAGACCTATAGAGTCCTTTGGTTTCAATTTATATAAAAATCCAACAGAAAGGCCATGTTCTTCTTATATCAATAAAGCTTCATCTTATCTTATCATACCTTATCTTCCACTGTCGCTAATGTATGACAGCTTCCAGTCAGTCTTATTTAAGAAGGATGACTCACCACACATCCGGTGGAGTCCAGTTTTCGGTCGGATATGCAGCGGAAGTTGCGGCTGCAGCCTCCGTTGTCTTTGGTGCAGTCTCTGACAGGCCCGAAAGAATCCAGGAGGACTTCCAAGGAATCGAAGGATGAACTGATCATCAATTCCTCTCTGTGAAAGCAGAAATGATTGGAGAAAAAAAAGAGGTTACTCATTTGCAGGACTGTGTTGGTGTGTTATTGCATCTAAGGACTGATTTGAGATTTCAGTATACAATGTTTCATTTATTCAAGATTTCTGGGTGGAAAGGAGTCAGCTGGCTAGAATGGTCAGAAGTGTTACATCAATAACATCCAACACAATGCCAAAGGGACTGACACACTTTGGAGTAACCTTCTACATTACTGCAGCCAAGTTAAACCATCAAATCTAAAAGACATTCCAACACTATAAGTTGAATGTAAAAAATCTAAAGTTATGTCACTTTTTAATTACTTTATAATAAAATGTAATTGTATTATTAATTGCTGTCAGAACTTCCTGTATATGGTGCAAAAGTTCTAAGCATACACAAAATGTTTTAACACTAGAAACCATAGTTAAATTTGAACTGGACTGAAACCACCTCTTCTAGGACCGAGGTTCCTCTGTTTGGTCCGGACTGTAAAATGACAATCAATCGAGTGAGTCAATTTAATCAAGCTGCAAACCAAAACAAGGTGTAATATCAACTATCATATATGTCAGGGTTGGGGAAACTGGACCCAAGTGCAGTAAATCAAGGGGAAGCAGGTAAGGGTAAACAAAAAAAGCGAGCTTTATTCAAAAGCTGTTGATGAAATCACGAATCAAGGGGAACACAGGCCATGAAAAACACTTAGCTTCAGAAATGAAGGGCGACAGGAACAGGCAGGTAACATGGACAAGATCAGGGAAGAAATGACGACGACCGAACAACAGACAAAAGGGAAACAGGGACTAAATACACATGGGTAATCCCAAGACGAGAGACAGCTGGAAGGGGGAGGAGAAACACAGGGGCAACAGGTGAACACAATGACACAATCAGGCACAGGAGGGAAACGCAGACAGGAAGTGAAGCTTAACATGACACAAGAGGGGAAAACATTTCAAAATAAAACACACAACACAAAGACATGATAGATACGAAACACGGATCATACCAATATAAGCTATGTTGTACTTTTCATTTTAAAATAACCCCACTATGCTGGAGATTAAAGTACTCCAACATGGATGGGCTAAGTTAGCTTTTGTGTATGGCTAGCACTAGCCTGTACAGTCTTATGGACTGTTCCGATATTGAACAATCCCTTTAATGTAATTCATAGAATATGGCAGTAACAGAAAAAAGCCCCCACTGCCACTAATTGAAATCTAAAACCCTGACACTACAGAAAGTGGAGGGAAGGGATGAAAGAGATAATGAGATTTCCTTGACCACAATTCCTTTATGAACAGTTCCTTAATACCACACATGGTGTAAGTTATAATGTACATTCTCTTTAAAGAAAGCTAATGATTCCCAGGGAAATTCAGAATTGAATTAGCTGTGCATCACTTTCGGCAATATGCAAAGTGCTTTCATCAAAATGTATAGGGCATTCAATTTCTTTAGATCACTTTCCATGTCTGCAGGGAAAAAAAATGAACTGACAGTACATTGCGTCAACATTCTGCTTTTAATGACATTGTGACACACTGCTCTCTTGTTCTTTTAATGAGGAAATATCCTTTTCCATGATTACAGATACCTGGGTGTTTATTTGTTGTGCAATCATCAGGAGAAAAGCTTTAACTGCTCTCAGCCAGACTGCTATGCAAAGTAACAGATTCTGAGATAAAATTAACTATGAAATCCCGTTCCAACCTTGCTCCGAGAAGCTGCTTTGTGTTTTGCTGGTTTTTGTCTTTCCCAACAACTTCTTGCAAGGTCAATAAGCCGATCACCCAACAAAAGGACTACAGTACAATTGTTTGGGATTGGTTGATATGAAAAACGAAGCAGGGAGGACCTTAGTGTTTTCCTACAGACTATAAATCAGTTATTTCTGCAGATGAATAGTGCTCCAGACGATAAAGAAGAACTTGTATAATAGCATTGCCATGAACCTTGTCTTGGTAAATAAAACGCTGACCTCCCAGGCACTCACATTTTCTTCCAACTAGCCGTACTCCCTTGCTTCCTCATGAGAAAATACAGTGAGTTTCCTCCCCTTTCATAGTCTACTTGATGTTATCTTACAAACTAATTTTTCTTTTATAATTGCCCATTGCTTTGTTGTCATTTATTCAGAGGGGACCTATTGAGCAGAGCCTCTGCAGATGATGAAACTCACAGCAAGAGTGAATGCTAAATTACTAGGGAACTGCAATTACAGTCAAGACACATCCACCGATTGTGTGCAACACAATATACCAATAAATATCACACAGAACCAAAACAGCCCATAGTTGGTGTCTTTTCTTTGAAGCTTTTACAAGACTAATTGTATCCAAAATGTAAGCCTTATTCTCCTGTTAGATGTAGATACAACTTCAGTCACCGACATCATTTGCTTTGACAGCAGAGATACGCATTTTGGCGAAGGGTTTCATGCCTTAACCAGAGGGCAATTAGTAGAGACACAACAGGATATGAGGGGCGAGAGAGATGATCATGATAAGCTGCAAAGGCCTCTGGGTTGAACCGTGAAAATTGCAGTTCAGAGTCAGTCTATTATCTTCCATCTTAGGCGTGTCACTACACTAATTGTTTATTGGACTGTGAGCTATGCAAACATTCCTTTGAGTGAACAGCAGTACTGTGATTGAAGAGATCCGGACTCGAGTCGACACCGACAGGACTAAAGATGCTACACTACTGATGGTGACAAGCTGTAGACAACATATTCATACAGATTGGTCCAGATGCCAACTGCATGGACATTTTAGAATGTAACAAGGATAAAAGGTCAGGGAGTAACCAAAACATCAGGAATCATGGACTGTACAGGCTATACCAAATGTCCAAACTGCATCAAACATATACATTTTTTAAATGTTAATATACATGTTGTGTGTAATATAGCCAAAGCATGCATTTCTCTTATTCAATGCATTTGTATACAACATTTTAAAATCTTAATGTAGTATTTCTGTTGATTGTATCTTGTCTTGGTGGACACCCATGTGCAGTACTCTGTTTTTGCCCCCCTGGTAACAACGTTTGTATCGTCACTTCTTTGAATTATGGGACATTTCCTCAGGCAAAGTCTTCAGAAATGCATATACCGTATATGAAAAGTGTGCATAAAGGGTTGAATTATCTTCTAGAGAACCCTCAACTCCTGGATGATTTGAGAGTGGGACAACTCTAAACCTTCACAGATGTGGGAATGAAACACCAAGTTCATGAATGTGGATATTGGAATCAGGCCGACAAACAACCAAAATGGTGATATGCGCCAAACCTGATTTAACAAAATTTGAATCTAAATTTAATGACAGCCAGTTTTTTGTTAAACCGCTGTAGATGTAATCTGATCAAACCACATTCACAGCGTCATGACCACGCTGATAAGATGAGTTTCAAGCTTTAAATTATCATTATAAACTATTAATTGGGTGTGCAGTACATCCATGTGAAGTTATCTACTTAGTGACAAATAATAAGTTTCTCAATCAGTATATCTGACCTGACTCGTGCTTTACTCAGTATTAGTATCAGCAGAAGTAGCTTAGTAGTTTTATTGTTTTAAAGGTAAAATGCCCTTATGGAAGTGTCAGATTTGTTTCTTCATTGTGGAATATTTACTCTTAATTATACTGCCTTGAAATAGGAAAAACGCTTCTTCTGTTGCAAACACATTTGAATAAATTAAACTTTGAAAAACTATTCATGGACACACTTAAAATGAATTGGTATTGTCATTACTGGCAATATATATAACATATGTTTCTGAGAGCTGGAGGAGGTAATAGGCTTAAATGATGAGCACCATAAACATAGGAAACAATGACGGGCTATAAGTGCATGTAGTTTTTTTTTTTTTAAAGAGCCTAAAGAACCATTCATTCGACCCATCTGCCATTGAAATGAACCACCAAAGAATTAAGTGCCTTGTTTACCCTGCAATTTACTTGCATCACTTCAGAGAGACAAGTAACAATGACCATCAATAAGAGCATTCGAAACACATCCTTCAAAGTAAAGGTATTTATAATGATAAGTGCTTTGAATGGTTTTGATAATCAAATTATAGGAGATGTGAAGGTTTTCCCACTCAGTTTGCAGGCAGAAGCAGTGGTCAAAAGTTATATTATGTTTCCGATAACTGCATATTATCCAACAACTTCAAACTCAGGAAAAGATAACAACCACTCAGTCAGTTGTCAATATACAACCCCAAGGTGATACTACAAAAGCCTAATAAACACGCTGAGAAAACAAACACTAAAGCTGTTTTTTTTATTCAGTTCCAACTGCCGTTAAGTCAGCTAATCAAGTGGAGGAAGATCAGGGCTCATTGCTATTTATCCATCCGCTGCGGAGCAAGACAAAGTGACAAATGATCATCAAACACAGGGTAACGCAGCTCATAAGCTGAGCAAATCAGCAGATATGAGATGCGTTTGCTGTGTTTCCTCTTGGCCCCTGGGGGAAGCTGAAGAGAGCGTTCATCAGATCCTAGATCAGAGGGAAATGAGTTATTTACACAGCATCTTGAAGAAAGCTGCCAAATGAAAATAAAATGTTGCAAAATAAGGGGTAATTGAAATGTGTAGACACGGACTGGGGGGATAGAAAATTGTAAAACAGAATTAATTTACATTAAATATGATGCAGCGGTGCATGTGTACTACGTATGGTTTTAGAAATAACAAAACAGAAACAAATATTATTATTCTGTTCTGTTGCTCTATATTATTCACTTTCATTTAATACTTACCGTTAGATAATCCCAATATTGGATTTTTGAAAGCAATTAAAACACTATTGAGTGGTCTTAGAAAAACAGCTCATGTGTTTGTCCATGGTAAATCCATCCCTTTAGAAGTTATGCGCCCACACAATTGAACAACATGCCAAATCACAGCCACCTAAGGAGAACTTAGGAACTATGGCTGCCAAAGGGTGGGGATCAGTGACCACAATCATAACTATAAGATGTATAATGACTAAAAAAACAAGTGAATCATCTCTTAAAAAGTCTGCTCTAACCAAAATCACAAACACATTTTCATGACTGGCTTGGAAAACAACTACAAAAGAAGTAAAAGTTATTCCGGTTCTTTTTATAAGTTTTATTTTATTTTATTCTTATTGTAGGACTACTTATTGGATCAGTCATCCAAAAGGGTTTTGAATTAACTCCTTCAGTGCCTACATGCTAATGAGAAAAAAACGATGGGGATATTCATTTGAGCAAGAGTAACTTCACCTGACATTATTTTCACAGGGCAAATAACCAGCGGTAAATTAGGGCAGGATCTGACACGGTTGCGCACACTAACTTGTTGACAGGGCATGTTCCAGCACTCACCAAAAGACAAATCCCACAACCAGTTACATTACCGTACCACTTCCCCCAAACTAATTGTGTTCACACAGACTTTATGCAACGGCATAATGCTGTCAGTCCAGATGCAGTCACGTTTACTATTTGGTGATTCGTAATGCTGATGAAAAAGTAAAGTTGGATCATACTGTATAGCTTTGTCTTCCGCAAAGTTATGAGAAGAAAGTAATATACCCTATAACAGTGGAGAAAAACAGTGATAACAAATTGGACCATGAATGACATCATGCCTAAGACATCACCAGGGAAAATATAATTTAAAAACAATGTTAGAACAAGCGGATGTCACCCATGTGTATGTGAACTGCTGTTACCAAGCCTCAAAATAAAAATTTGCATAGACTTCCCCTTGGTTTTTTGGAGCAAGAAGTGACCACGTTTGGATGGAAATGTGAAGCCTCGGTGGATACTTTGCCCTGTTTTATTGTGTTTTAAAAAAAAAAAAAATGGTGTGAAATTAACAGAATAAACATTGTGCTGAATTCAAAAGGACTTAAACTTACACAGGACAATGGTTATTAAGGCCAAAATGCCATTAATAAAATGTTAACTGAGGTAAAAAAATCAAGTGAGAAGTATGTTCATATTATCATAGACGTCTATACAATCTCCCAGATAGATTGAAAAAGGAGATATCATTGTCCATATTTAACGTTGTTGTGTACCTGAATCACGGTGTCGGCCTCTTGGTAGCATTAAAGATGAACGGTTAAGGAGATCTTAAACAAAGGAAGGCTTACTCTGCAGGAATATCTAGAGAATATTTAACAGACATGTACAGAGCTTTACATTTTCCAGACCTTCATCCCTAGTTTTTAACATATCTATCTTGATATTGAGAGGTCTTGTTCTGGACCAAAGTTCTGGAGTGCTAAAAAAGCTTAATGACTAAATGATTATGTTGCTTCTCTGCCTTCAGCTGATAGCAGTTCAATACTGCAGCACTGTTTTGGCTTGCTTACGGCTCTCTCTGCAGCCCAGACAATAACACAGTAATTCCACACTGAACAGATTTTCATTGGAGGAGTTATGAACCATTTAACAACCAAAATGCTCTTCTTGGCTTTGAAATGCAGAGCAATTCTTTCTTCTCATTCTTGTTTTTTCCACTCTGGATTTTCTGCGTCTTTATAATTGATTTTGTGTTGAGTTTTATTAGCCTGAATCATGACTGCTAACACCTCGGCATCAACCTCACATGGCTGCTTAACACTCACTGCAACAATTGTAAATCAACACCAAACGATGATTAAGTGAGAATACAAATCAGTGAGACGGTAAGAGAGTATCAGATAGATTCCGGGGAAGATGGATGGAAAAGATGATCATGAGGAATATTTATCGAAAAAACGATTTGTACTTTCTTTGTTTTGTGAGGCTTCATCAAAAACAAAGTGGGCAGAGATTCCTTTCTGTGCAGCTTCAGTACATCTCAGTTTAATGCAACGCTCAGCAAAGATCTGCGCTGCTTCACAGCCTGATGAAAATGTTTATTTCTTTAGTGGGAGGGCTTCTATCATCATGTCTCAGGAAGGACATCACCAGAAAGTAAGAGTGTAAGTGGTACCAGTAAATGTCATCTCACCTTACGTCCACCGCGTCCTCCATGACTGTCATGTCCGTCTTGCACTTGGCTGATGGGTTGATGGCGAGCTCGGCGGGGGGAATGACGAAGCTTTTACTCAACGGCAACCACATCCCTTCTCCTAAGGTGTATGTGAATCTGCAGAGGACAAACAAGGTGGATTAGACAGGTATGGTCACATGTCTTGGCTCTTGTTTGAAATAATACAAGAAACTGGTGCAAGAGGGTATAATACAGTTTAAAAAAAACAGAGAAAACAAAAAAACTAAAACTGTAGAAATCACTGGGAGACTTTTTTGATGAACACCCATATCAAATTTGTTGTAATGTTTTTAATGAAGATTTGACCTCGAGGGACCCTACTATGCTCTTTGGGGTTTTCCCTTTCCTGTAGTGTTTCAGTTGGTCTGCAAATGTTTAAATCCTAAAGTTTATGCCAGAGCGGGTTAATCTCCCACACTGTCCCCCACCTGCCCGAAACGCCACAACTTGAACACTTTGTTTACTTCCATCATTTTCAAAACATTGAATGTGATGGGCAAAAGAGCGGGATATCTCTAAGCGATCGGCCAATCACAACTGAGCTGGCCAGTTAACTAACCAGAGCAGACAGTGGTGACAGAACAATGTATGACAGAAAGCTTCTGTTGCTCATATCTGTTGCTAAACATGTCGATGCTTCCTTGGGCAAGATACTTAATCCCATTGCTCAAAAATGTGTGTGAATGTAAGATTCCCTGATCAGGTGGCCTCTTTTATGGCAGCCTCTGCCTAAGTGTGAATAGGTGAGCGCTTGTCGCATATGTCAAAACGCATTGAGGGGTGGCAAAGACGGGAAATGTGCTATTTAAATTAAGTCTACTTAACATTTACAGACAGACCAAACCAAGCCCAATACTTAACCTCGCTGGCATAGCTAAAACACTCCGACAAAGAAACTCATGATGATCTTAATGTGTAAAAATGGATGCAGTCCCTCTTTAAGGAATCACTATAAAGGAGTGATTTCCCCGCTGTGCCAAAACAACCGTGTGACGTCATATTATCTACTTGTCAAAGATAAATGTGTTTGCTGCCTCAATGCTTTAGAATAATGGCGTAGAGTTGCTTAGAGGGTATGTATATTACCTTTGAGCAAAGTTATCCTTTTTGCATAACTCTTTCTTGAGCAGAAGGACACTGTGTGCTAATGGACGCAATGCATACTAAATGAGAAACCCTGACAAAAAAGGGCCAATAAGAGCTTCCCCTGAGACAAAACAGGCCCATAAATCTGTAAACAACAGATGTCTGGAACAAAAAGCTTTAAAACAATTCTTTAGTTGTGAGACAATGAATATCATCAATCTTTAAACACTTTGCAGATGAAAAGTAATACTTCCGACTTTAAGCCAAACAGAGCCCGCTGATTAACATGGAATGCATTATTACTGCTGATAAATTATTCATGAATACTTGTAGCACAAAAGAGTGGAACTTGTTGATTAAATGGTTAACAACTCTTTTTTCTTTTATGCAGACTAAACACATTTCTTCTTTCACAATTGTTGAATTTGCATTAAATGAATTGCCAACTTAGCATTAGGAAAGGGCAGTGGATTCTGGGGACTGCATCTATTACCAATCACTTTAAGAACAGACAGATGAAACCATTGTGGAAATACAACACTTAATTACATCCACCCAATTACCCCTCCTCTGTTTCAAAGTCAAGTGTCCTGTGGATTAGATTGCTGCCTTTCTTCCATTTATAATAAAACTGTGGGTTCCAGCAAGTTACAGACAGTCTAAACAAATGTTATATTTCCATATTATATATAAAAGGTGTCTCCACTTCGCACATGAGTCACTTCACGAGGTCTTATGGTACTGTGTACAGAAGGAGAAATGAAAATCCCAGTGAAGCAGTATGACGTATATGGGTGACCACAGGACTAATTAGCGGACATTAAACAAGCACCACTTCATAATGGACATCTAGGGACAGGTGTGCTGCTTTATGACACAATTGGTGCACCTGGAGAGAAACTGGAGGAGGATAACAGTAAGAGTTCCTGAGAGGAAACTGTTGTTGGCTGGAAAACATGTTTGCTGTCCTTAGAGGAATTCTCCGTGGTTAATATCGTGCGAATGGCTTCTTACACGTGAGCCTGTTGCATGTATCCTTGTTTTTATTTACACTCTATACCACTGTGATTGTGATTGCCTAATTTAATGCTGTTATTTTATGATAATACGTTCTTTGGCAGACAACATTATGGCTGCATGGCTCTCAGACTGCTTGCTGATATTCAAGGTCTCTTTCCGGCGCCTGGAGTCGACAGGGTTGCATGGCGAAGTTCAAAGCTAGAGGCTGAACGATTTGAATTAGGATGGATGGCTTGGCGAGAGCAGTCTGAGGACAAAGACATTTTAAACTGCACGCCTCGACAGAGTGAGAAGCAAAAGCCCTCGTGCAAAAAACATCAGAGCGGGAGGGCAATGTATCAAGGTACTTCTCGGAGATATTAGCAGGATGGCAGCCTCCTCTGTCTGTTCCTTACATAAATACAATGCTAAAAGCTGCCAAATAAACTACATGGGTTTCCTTTTTACTCTAAGCAGTTGCAACAACTGTTATTGTTGCTGCATGGAAAGACTTGTGATGAAGGCAGTAGCACATTTTTGTTAGATCTGCTCCGGTCTCAAGCCAGGGAACAAATCCTTTTGGGAGAAAATACAGTTATATACATTGTTAGGAACCTCTTTCACAGACAAGTGCTCTAATGTATGTTTCTTTGTGAAATGGCAATCAGTGAACATGGCAAAGGCTTCCTGCCAACTACATTTGCTCTTCTAAAGGCATATGTACTAACCCTAACCCTTTCCAATGTCATGTAACCGTATAACTGAGTTAAAACATTACATTAAATATTGAAACTAATATTTAGTTCTCTTTCTTAAAACAGATTGTTTGCCACTTGATGGCAGGGGAACGAGGCATAGAACAACAATGACATTATCACTTTAAAAAGATTGACATTGGAAAGATTTTAGCCAACAGTTGGCTATTTACTCAGCAATCACACATCAATGTTTGCATTGTTTAAGAATGTATTTCTTGCTACCTGATGAGGATTACATTTCATCTCTTTTTTGATCTGCTTTGGGTCTCAACTGCAAATAAACCGCCTTTAAAAAAAGTTTACCTGGAATGAATCACAAAACACGTAACTAATACAGGAGTCGGACACAATAGTTGCACTTTAATGCACTTTGATCCGTGCATAACCTGGATTTAACAGAGATCTTTGTCTGGCAGTGTCATATTTCACATTTGAAATCAAAATTGGTGGTGCTTTCCATAAGGTATGCAGATATCTTGTCTCGCCTCAGTGTCCACCAACTCCAGTGAATGGAACCTGGTAGCTAAGTTTTCCACTCTCTTTACCAGTTAGTCCCTTAACTGTGACTGTCTGCCATTTGGTGCTGGGCACAAAGTGTACAAGAATTCTGTCTTGCACTTTTCTGTGCATCTTTGGCTGTTGTACTATTTAAACCTTGTTTTTTTCTTCTTTGGCCTTATAGCCACAGACCTAAAAAATACTGGATGACGCTGTTGTTTGCCTCTGTACCTGTGTCATACTGCTGAGGACATTGAGACTCACACTTGTGAAAACACTTCAAAACAATTATTATAGCCCAATAATTAATTGATGTATTCCAATTGAATTGGCCTTTCTAATCACTTCTCAAACATGCTGCTCGAAAATTAATCAGAAAATAACGATTATTTGACCTGAGAGGAAATAGAATGGGTTGTTTGTTTTTTTTCTTCCTATTTTGGCATCTGATCTCCCAACTCTATTACACCTCTAAAACACAACAGAGTTACAGAAAGCGTTCCACAGCCAGAGCTCACCATTCTCTCTTAACCGCGAGGGAGAGAGAAATCAAAGCTGGCATAACCGGGAATATAAAAAGAAGTTTGACTATGCAATCTTTTGTGCGGCACCATGGAAAAATGTAGTCGGAGAAAAAAACAAAGTTCTGTGAAGTTCAACCTTACCTGAAAATGCGATCAGAGGGCTGTTCTCCCATCACAAGATCAAAACCGCGCTGGAAGATGGTGTAAGGCCAGGGACTGACATTGATAAAAGAAGAGATCAGAGGAAGAGACAAAAACAGAGGAGAGAGAATAAAACTGTGTGTTAAAATCAAAGAGAGAGAAGCGTTGAATTTTTTAGTTCACCGATCCTCCTAATCTAAACCCACTAAAATCACAGGCCGTGTTTCGTTGTCTCACTTCGAGTCATTCCCGCCTTCCAGAGCCCGCAAAAAATCACAAGCAGCATTACGATGTGTGCTCTGTGTAAACATGCTGATTGAAAAATGTGTTCTGCAGCAGCTGACATGCAATGTGACTTTGGCTCATATCTGTTTACCAGGGGAGGGGATAAGAGAGGATGACAGGATGAGACAGAATGGGAGAAGGGACACAGAGCGGGGGGGGGGGGGGGTGGAAGAGGGAGAAAAACAGAGTGTCAGAGAGGAACATGGAGGAGAGGAGGCTGATACCAAGAGGCAGAAGTGATAGAGGGAGAATGATGGAGATTAATGGGGAGTGGCAGCTAGGGGACTAAACAGTCTGCAAAGTGAGAGTGTGAGGAGGAGAAGTGACAGGGGCCCGATGTCATTCTGAGCAAACTCCTACACTACAGTAAGCCAAAAGAACATTGGGGAAGAGGGAGAGACACTTCCAAGCCACAGGCCGTGGTCATTAAACATTTAGGTCACCCCAGGGTGCCCACTCTGTCACACAGAGACAGGGACACAGGGGGAGTGCCACGGAAATGAGACACAAAGGGGGCACATTAGGGTGGGCTAACGGAAAAATTCAGATGTCTACAATGATGATGACCAGAAGAATTCCTAGGCCGGAATCGGTTACAAATGTGGTGATATTTAAAATGATATGCTCTAGTGCTGTTATAGATGACTATTTGTTGTTCCATATCAGAGTTTAACTGTTTCAATAATTTTTACTGGATGATTAAGTGTTTTGAGGTTGACAACTCATTTGCTGGTAAGTCAGGCAGTTTTACAGGTAATGCAAAAAATAAATATCTAAATAAATCATGTTACGGGGTCAGTTTTCAAGTTTCCATCCAAACACAGTAAATAAAACCACATACAGATACTTTAATGAAATAAATAAGGCACTGTTGTGTTGCTAACTGGAAGACTAAATTATAATTGTACAGGGATGAAATAATGAAGACATTAAAAATACATAAACTGTTATTCAAAATTGATTCATTATGCATTTAAACTATTCATAACTAACATGTTAATGAACACTTTTATGTTACTTTCTGGTACTCCATTAAATTATGTTTCCGTCTGTCATCTGGCCGAATCACAACACTTTCTTTCCTCATTTGTCCCTGCCATTATCTTTTCAGCAAGTGATCACTAAGGTTAAAAGCTTATATCATGGAACATTTGCACATTTTTTGATGAAACATTTATATGAACAATTAAAAATGGTTCACAATATATTATTTGTCAGGGATATTTGTTTTCTGCAATTAAATACTTGACAAATAACAATGCTTCAGCAAAATAAATAGAAATCAGATAAAATCACAATGATATCCCGGTATCAATAATATGGCACAACCTCTGACAGTTAATACATTTGCAACGGTAATGTCGAATTCTGGTAAAAAAAAACAGCTAGAAATAAACAAATTCCATCATAATCACATTCTACTCCCAGGGTGTGTGGGATAAAAGTGGGAATTCCCTGTCTTATCGATATGAGCAGAACTCTCTGTAACAGTCGCGCTCTGAGAGGGGACCAAGTGTCAGGCACTGTGGCTGTGGTGTTAGCCAAATGTCAAGGACTTTTTAACAAGCAGATGTAAACCCAATTAAGAGTTTATATGAATTCCTGGGATGGGGTCTGAAACAGCGTTTTTGTAATGCCAAAAGGTATCAAGTAATCAGTTGAAATCATTTTTGTAATATAAAGGAAGTGACCTTGCACCCAAAGACAGGAGCAGCCCCAAAAGCTTGATCAAGTTCCAACAACTTTACTGACTCCCATCAACCTAAACATGATTACATGCCGGTGCTAAAATATATACAACTGTCTTTTGAGGACTATGTTGTAAAATGGTTTGATAGGCACTCCAACAGTTTAAAACATAAAGATGGAATTACACTTCAATCGTGCAGTACTTTTCAGACAATGAAAATAAGCTTTGGATCTGACAGAGCTTGTCAGCATTAAACTACGGCCAATGATGTCACAGTTATGTTAGCTGGGTTAAGTCCCATTTGGCTTGGACAACACAAGTTTACAACAAAACGTTGTATAAAAAATAAGTCCGGAATTTGGGTAGAGATTGACTCGGATGAAATGTTGGTGGAGCCATTGGAATCTTAGGATTTAAGATTTGTAGAGCTACATATGTCCTCATTGCTAGATTATCTTTGACTGTGCAGCTTCAAATTTGACCTTTTTTTTTTTATACAAAAAATAAAAATAGGTTTTGATTCCCAAAACCATTCGTTAAATTGCTGGATTACCATAGTTTACTAACAGAAAAACAAAGTGCAGCAGTGATGTTGTCAGCCATGTATTAAGATGTAGTGAGTATGCTACTTTGAGAGCTTTAAACATTAAGTCAGTTCAAATTAAGCTTAATTTGTTTGTGAAGAATATTTATTAAATGTGTTGAACACAATTCCTTTATGGAGATCTTTGACCGTGACAGAACATAATTAAACCAATGCTACAGTGATAACCTAACCTCAATCAATAAATAAGTACATACCCAAGTAAGTGTTACAGTTCTAAAAGTCTGTTTATCAATACAACATGTATTCAGTTGTTTATGAATCTGTACTTACTGCAGTTTGTCTGATACAGACAATTAATTGGCATTGGCAACATCACAGCTCCTTTTGATTAATCTGTTGAACCAAATGGATGGCCTTGTTTGATGTGTAGGAGGATTCCCTTGTTGTTAATGAATTTTCCACCATTCCTTCGGCTTGATAATGAGCAATCATAAACCATCATGAGGTGATTATTATAACTTACCCCTGATTGGGCCCCCACTCACTGCGGATGCAGAGGTGCTTATGGACCGGGTCCTTCATGTAGCCGTCAAGGCAAAGGCATTCTCCTGCAGACAGAAAAGCACTGATTCAATCATGTGTTCATTAAAGTCAAGCCTTTTTAATTCATGGGAGAATCCCCTTTGCGCCTCTCCTTTAATTTAACTCCATGAGAGATATCCCAAAGAATATCTTCCTCAGGCAGTTAGAACACTCTTAATCATCTCTTATTTTTAATGATGTATTTGTCGTTTTTACAGCTATTTGCCATATTTTTTTGTCCAAATTTATTTCATAGACGCTCACAAAGTTTTCCAGAATGAGTGCTTTAAAAGGCGCTGTTCTAAAAATGTAAATTAATGGCCAATTGCAGCAAATGAAAGCAATGGTGCTCCCGCTGTTCATCATGCCAATTAATTGTTTTCTGACAGGTTTGATAAGGACACAATGTGTGTAACTCTGCCACACTACCAAGCTGGTAGCATGACAACCTTACTGAAAGACTGCAGTCATTCAATGGAGCTCATTCTGCATGAAAAGTTTCCTGACCCTTTAGCAAAAAGAGTCTGAAAGTATCTTACTTGCTTAGTAATGTCTGATCGTTTCTAGCATCAATGCAAGCCAAAGAGCTCCTTTTCTAAATAATGATACTAGAAATGTATTACTTATAGTTTACTACTATCACAACATTTAACAATGTCTTTAAATTAATGCAGTCAACTCAGGATGTGGTTTAATCCAAAGTACTGGTTCATTAGCTTTGATTAAGTTGCAATATCTTTATAATTTAAAGAAAGAAATTCATTTAATATTCCTCATTCAGTCCACAATAGATATTTGAATTGATAATGTGATTTACATTTTCAGTGTCAGGGTTACCGCATTTACGACTAACTAGCTTAGTTGTTGAATGTCAGTAAGCAAGTCTTATAAGATGTTGAACTATTGAGGCTGATTACCACTGGCATTTTCACGGCTGGCTATCATAATACTGGTTAGTTCATCAACTAGTTTAAAAAAAAACAAAAAAAAAAACAGTTTATTAAGCTGTGTAAACAAACCAATCAACTTTTAGTTCTTCATCATTTCCTATTTATTCAGCTTGATTGTCTTTGTCACTATAACTTCCTGGAGTTTAATTGCACAATTAAAAAGACTTCCAGATATCCCAATAGACTTGAATCTTTACTCCAAAAGTCTAAATTTAACAGATTCCGTTTGTCAGTTATCTGGCTAGTCCTGTTGGATAAATGCCTCCACTTCCTAAATGGGAATTAATTAAGTTGATGAATAGTCTAACAAACAGACCATTTGGCACTGCCCATATTTACAAAAGTAAAGCTTGTTTGGGACTGTGGACTCCCAAAAATCCACTCGCACCATGTTGGAGAGATTGCTAATAGGATCACATGCAACACTACCCAACTGTGGCTGGCTACAAAGAGAGCCACTGTGATGATCTGAAATTGTTTGTACAACCCAGGTTGATGACCTCTCGTGGGATTGTTTGGTATTAAGACTCAATATTTTTAATCTACTAACATCTCGCTGATATGTCAATAGAAAATGTCTACCTCACCAATGGGACTAGGATAACTGACTGGTGGAGGGGTGTGGATGCTCCATGTTGGCATCTTCTTGATGACTGCATCCTTTTAGCAAAGAACACTAAAGCATCACCTTTTTGTTCTGCTGTCAGCACCCAGGAGAATTGCCAGCCTCGACTTCGCTCAGTACAAGTGATGGGGCCTCACCTTTGGTTTAGAGGGTTACTCAGGGGTAACATGTACAACATGTTCTGCTCATGCTCAATAGGAGGCATGTGAAGGGCACAGGCCCTGGGCTTATACAGCCACCGCTAATGGAAAAGGTCAACTGTCAGTAAAGGCCAACGGAAATCCTTTTCACTGATTCTCCTGCTCATTTTATTTGAATAAAATAAATGAATGAAAAGCAGCATCAGAGTTTTTTACGTGTTTTGTATTTTATAACACTCACAATCTTTGTGTGATCTACACTTGAGATTGTGTGAAGGGTTAAGTTCAAGAAATGAAGGGGTTTTGAATGAGAAACTACAAGAACAAAAACAAAACAGGAGGAGAAAGTGAATACTTAAGTGTCTTTTCAAATGAGTATTGATGCTCAAGCAGTGTACATCAACTGAATGGGTGTTCTTGACTTAACAAAGCAGAGTAATGAAGAGTTTTATTAAAGGTTTTATTTTCGTATTGAAAAGATCAGTAGATCAGTCAATGTAGAACCATTGAGTGGAAACTGAAGAGTATTAATATCTGTGTTTGTTTGTGCATAGATGTTGTTTTATTTTCAAATAAAGTTTGGCTAATTTGTTAAAAACGTGTCTGAATGTCGGCAGATATATTGTTATTGTACTATTTAGCAATTAATATGGACATTTAATAATGGTCTCGCTGGAGTCCTTTTTCTTAGTGAATAGGACGAGCTCAAAGGGCTTGGTTACATTAGTGAAATGTCTGCTATGCCCTTTCAACTTTATAGAAATAATATATGTAAAGAGCATAATGTTTTTTTCTTTTTTAATCACCTTAATGATATGGTGCAGGAACTGAAAAACTCCTCCTCACAGTTCTAAACATAATTGCTACTTTGCCGCTTTGTTAAATGTGCAGTGAAAGAGCTCGAATGTGTGACACTAGCAAGTCAATTTGACAAGTTGAAAAAAAAATAAATGCCAGAGCAGCACTGAGTTGACAGGAGCTCTAGCATTTCAATTTGATTTGTGGCACAGCTGCAGAAGAATGCTAAGCTCAACATCTTGCTTTAATTGCTGCTTCATTGCACTAAGGTCACGGCACTCAGTTCCAACTTGTTTTACACTGGCAAGGTGTTACATTCCCTAATTGCCAAATATGCAGGCGCTGAGCCAGTTTCTAAGCTTCACAGTTTATTTTTGATCATGTCACAACACAGCTATTTGTCACCTTTTCAAACTCATAGAACATAAGTGTAGGTAAAATGAGCAACATATACATTGCCCTAAAATAGCCTGTAACTCTTGATCTGTTGTGTGGGCAGCAGTGGCTGTACAGCTTCTATTTATGCACTGATGTGTGCAAAATTATTGAGCTCATCAGGAAAAAATGCACACAACCATTCATTATGCTGTCACATTAATCAAGCCAGTACGTTAAGCAGTGGAAATATGCATCTCCAAAGGGATTAAGTGTCCATTCGTGTTTCCTATAGTCCCACACACATTCTATTTAGGTGGAAAAAGGTGGTGCCCGTAAACATCAGCACTCAAAGCGCCCTGGTTTAACGCCCTACAGGAAGGTAAGAACAACGCGTTAAAACATCCAGCGCCTCGTTTAAAGTCTTGCAGGAGCAGTACCGGTATAGTTGCAGCACATTTCCGTTTTCATCAGCATCTCCTCCAGCAGCAATGAGGATGGGGTTTAAGCTATCTATAGCACCTTTGCAATCTCCCTGCAGCCCACACACACTTTCACTCACTGTCACTGTCACACACAAGCACACGTATGCTGAACGGTTTCATTACGAATGCATCATATGAAAAATACAATACAATCACCAAAGCCTTCGCTGTTAGTCCTGATGGTCCATACATCATTTTAGAGGTGTGGGCACAGTGTTGGTTTGGGTGTGTGGGTGAGATGCGGAAATTATTCTAAGAAAGGAAGGCATGAGACACACTGGCTCAGCTTTTTGATTCATTTAAAAGGTCTCAGAACTCACTCTTGCCCAGGGGAGGGTTGGGCTGCTGAATAATGGATGGGAAAACAAGCAAGACACTTCCCCACCTTGTCTAAATGTGAGATGTTTTCCTGCACTTAAAGTTTGAGAGACAAACTGGCAGAGAAATTACAAGAAACAGGTAGAACCAAAATGTCTAATTCCAGACACTGTTTGCCTTGTCTCAATTTGGGTTAAGTAAAAAGATATGGATAGATCATGCTGATATGAGAAACTGATATTTGAGTCCTAACAATTGCTTGAAAATCATTAAAACGACTATCCTTTTAATTTCAATGCCTCTACGGATACAAAGAACGTGTCATCTTTAGCGTCTTACTTTGAAAATGTTTTGTGATCAAAACGTTAAAACGCTAAGAGCTTATGTATGACAGTGTATCACCAAAGTGACGGTGTTAATATGTTCTTGAATGATAAGAAATGTGAATACCCTTGATCAATATTAAAAAGAGTATGTGAGACACCATACATATATGCTGTTAAGCATTGGTGACATCCATGGAGTGAGATCTTCTTGCAGGCAAAAGGACTATTAAAGGACTTGTGAAAACAACGATATGTATTATATTATTCTGTTTTACAGGCTCTGACTTTCTTCATAGTGAATGGGGAGAGAGAGAAGATCAAAATGTATCCTTCTGGTGGGGAGAGTGATAAAGAGCTTGTTAAACAACACAATGTTCTACAATTCTGTTTTATCAGAGCGGAGTCATCATTTGGAGATGTGTGTGAAGCTTGAATAAAACATTATGTACAGTAGCTGCAACTGGACCTTATTCCATGTGTGTATACGTATTTCATATAATGTATGACAACATTTTGGTATTTTTTTGATATCTTAAATATGTTATCTCTGTCAGGGATCAGACTTTGGGGATCATGTGTTTGATTTTGTGTGCATATCTGTTTCACACTGTCTTTCTGTCTTTTGTCCTGTATCGACTTTATGCTGAACATATTTTATTGGTCGTGGTTATTCATACTTTCTTAAAATGTGTTTAATGTCATGGACTACTAACCTCATCCAACCAGCCACAAGGGGTTAGGTGATTAACAAATGCTTCAGTTGGATTTACTTTTTTTGCTAGGTATTAGTATTGTTCCTGTGAAGATTTGTAGGTTAGACACTACTGATTTGTTTGCTATAAGAAACAAATATTACAACAATGGTAATTTGCCCGAATGCCACCCAAGCACCATGGCTTTGGTGTGAAGGAATTTAGCAACATCTTTTTTGCAGTTTTTTGGCATTAGCCATATTGGTTTAGTTTTTGCAATTACTTTACTCATTCTGATGCCTTTGCCAGATGCTTATTGTTAGTATAATATCAGGCATATTGTTGCTTTAAGAAAACATAACACCAGCTACATTTTACATGTGCTCTCTCAGTTAGCCATTCAGCTGACAGTCTCTCCATGAGAGCAAAGATATTAATTGATAGCATCTGTGAGCCACGACATCACCCAGTAAAAAATAAATGTAAGAGTGCAACACTATTGCACTGAGCTAGATTTGCTTTTCAATCTGCACTTTTTCTCAACTTCACTTTTAGGTCACACAGAACAATGTATATAATGCAGCATCAATCAAACGTTATTGACAAGCTGCTTTACGTCAACACGCCTCAAGCATAATCCATCAGTCATTTCTGTCAAGCCATCAAGATTACAGTAGATCGACCTCTCCCTCCAACCCATTACTCATTCCTCTGTAGTATAATGCTACTTATAAGCAGAGTGAAATAGGTTATTGATACATATCTGCAGATGTTCTGATAATCATTGTCTCTGTACGTCGATAAGGGCCAATAATAATACAATAAAAATAAAAACAACTGCAAGTTTTCAAAGAGGAGGAAACATTAAAGCTTGCAAAAATCTGAAGAAAACTGTGAGTGTAAATATGAATGTTTGGCCCTTTATATCACGTTGTTAAATTATGTCCCAAGTCATTTGATTGGTCCGCTGAATCAATTCCTTTGATGAGCCACTTTTATTTTGACTGGTCTATACATGGAGTCATTTCATCAGACTATCAGTTTGAGTCATCGGACTGGCTGATCGGATGGGTTATTTGATTGGCTAATTGTATTGAGTGAATTGATTGATCAAATGACTATGGGAAAGTCAGACGGAGTGCTCCAGGCAATCTATTTTCCATTTCAGGCCTGCAGTCTTATGGACCCTAGTCATGGCCACACCAGTACACAATGAAAGAGGCTCCTTCAAATAGCCACAATGAGTGATAAAACACAATGAGTGATAAACACGGCAAATTCTGGAGGCCTTCTGCAGGACTGGAACTCGGTAAGACATTACCTTTAACCCTTGTGTCTCCTATTACCGGAAGTTGGCAAGTCATAAACAATTTGTGAATAAGCCTCAAAACTGTGTAACATAATGTTATCAACAAGACGCCTTTGCACAGAAAACTGCTTTCTTTAAGTATCTAAAGAGCCTTTTCATGTCTTTCATTGAATATTAAATCAGATTTACAGGTCGGTTATACATTAAACAACATTTTAGCAGAATTATAATAAAGTCCCCCAATTTGTTAAAAAAGTTAGACTGCAGAAGCTGCAGTTATTGTTGCTTGTTTTTTGTAGAAGTAATAGGTTTTGGATGCTACTTCATTTGTTGGTTTATTTGCATACACAACTTTTTCTACATGACTGATCACAGTAGCCAGAGAAGCAGGATTTTTTTTTAATTTCAACTAAAAATACATGTAATGTGGTAAATGTCCCGGTACAATACTGAGCTGATCCTCTTTTAAGTTGTGTTCTCAGCTCACCTGTCTCCGGGTCACATTGGTGCTCACAGGGGTCCAGGAGGCGGCGTCCACACAGCTCATTGAGCCAGGGACCACTGGCGTTCTGTTGGTAATACAGCAAGATCTGGGCCGGGTTCAACCAGTCTGATGCGTCCATCTGGCTCCCCTGCAGCAAAATAAACCTCGATCCTAAAGGGGGACAGAGGGAAAAGGGAAAAAGGGTGGAGGAGTCAGTGGGAGGTAATGACAGAGATGTTTATAGGATTGAACAGAAAGAAGAATTGAAAAAGAAAAGGTAAAGTGGATGGTTAATAAATGAATGACAGGTGGAGGGATGGTAGGAAAGCAGTCGAGAATAAGAAAATATCCTATAACTTGTTTGTATAACAGTATTTGTAATATCACGACAAAGCCACAGAATATTTGGGACCTTGCAGCTAAATGATCTTAAATGATTCAATACAGCAAATGGGGAAATAAGGAATGAAAACCATCAGTGTTAGTACGCCAAATATAAATATTTGATAAAGGAATAAAAGCTAAGGAGATTAACCTGGCCTTTAACACATTGAATTTCTCAACAACTGTAATCTTTTAAATGTAATTTGTATCATTCATTATCATTAAAGCAGGAGCTGAGATCCAGCCAAGATAGCAAACCTTGACAGCTGCAAAATTAAAATATGAAATATATTCAGACTGCGAAAAACATTCTAATAAAATGATGCCTGTTGTAGAAAGTCTAACACTTGTTTTGGTTATTATCAGTAACCACAGGCAGCCACTTTGCAACAGTAGGAAGGCAACAGTGAAGAAAATAGAAGTTTGACTTGTATGTACACACTTCCCGTGGTGTTTGGATAAATATTTACAAGAATTAAAATGGTCTGAATGGTCCAGACAGTGTCATCTTTTAAATAAATCACATGTAAGCAATCGGAGGATGAAACCCTCTTTATTAGTCACATACATGCACACAGCAGAGCACACACAGTGACATTTGTCTTCTGCATTTAACCCATCCTAGTACTAGGAGCAGTGGGCAGCTATTGTGCAGCGCCCGGGGAGCAATGGGGAGGGGGGATTGGAGGTGTCCGGTGCCTTGCTCAAGGGCACCACAGCAGGGCCTAGGAGGTGAACTGGGACCTCTCCAAATAGCAGTCCACTTTTCATATTTTTTTCAAGTCTGTTCGGCGACTTGAACCGGCGACCCTACGATTCCCAGTCCAAGCCCCTACTTTTTTAAAATTTTTTATTTATAAAAATTGCATATTTACATTTTTACTGTTTTTTAATTTTTTTTTAATTGTTTTTCCATGTGTCCGTTATTGTACATACCAATTATGTACCACCATTTCATCACACAACAAGCATTCTCCCTCCACCAAAACCAAAACTGTCATCAAAATAAAAAAATAAACAAAAGATAATCAAGAAAAAAACCAACACAGTAACGCATAACATTCCTCACAAAAAAAAACAATGTCTTTTCTTTTGTTTGAACTGAGTCCTCTTTCTCTTTTTTTCTTTCAACACAATCCATATTCATTTGAAAAGTTGAAAGTCAGCACGTCTTCTTCAACGGATAACAAGGAGCTTCCCACTACAAAGTCTTCCTTAAAGCATTCTTTATCCATGCTATTATAGAGCATTTGTATGTCCCGTTTTGTGGTCCTTAAGAAAAGGCTCCAGACGTTTTTCAACCTTCCCTCATAATGGGCACTGTTCCTCCTTAGTTTTAAGGCATATCTTGCGTGGCTCAGAACATAATTCAGCAGAGACACATTGCATTCATCCTTCTTCACATTCGCACCAAACAACCACAACTCCTTCCATTCCATTTCTCTTACATACCATTCATTCCAACATCTGCTAACTAACTCTTTCATCCTTCCAAAATACTCAACAAGCTCTCTGCATTCAACAAACTCATGCATACAGGTTTCAACCTGGTCCTTACATACATGACATTCTCTCTTAACCGAGGGATCAAAATGACTAATGACCAGGTTATTAAACACCCTATTGTGTCTTAACATAAAGTCAAAGTGATCACATTCAATACTATTCCACTTCACACTCACATTCCTCCACATCCTCCTGCCAGTCAAACCATTCACTACTCTCGTCCACACACTCTCTGATGCAGGCCTTCTAATCTCATCCCCTCTTAAACATTTATACACATACTTTGTTTTTAAATCGACCAACTTCACATTCACATCTCCCTTCCCCACAAACAATTCCACCTCACTTTCATCCTCTATGTTACATTCACTCTCAATCATTTTTAACCATTCACTCGGCATTCCCACTTTTATTTTTTCAAGCATACTTTCAGCTGTCCCTAAACCCATTCTCTGATCCAAGCCCCTACTGACTGAGCCACTGCTGGACAATTTACATAGTGAGTGTTAAATTTAGCTATGTTTAAGGTGATTGTATACTGAAATTCAATTGGCCACATGCCCTGGTGACTATCACTGCATAGTAACTTGGTTAAAGTTGAGCGTCTGTAAGAAAATGCACCCCTCAAACTGTTCAGGCTACACTGTGGTGTTGTGTAATAAATGTAGAATTTCACTATCAACTAATTAACAGTTTCTGAGCTGTTTTCCTCCAGAACTCCCCAGGAATCCACTCACAAATTGCACTCCTACGCTGTGATCTTTTCATGTGTATTATAAGTGGCACTTGTGACATAAATAAAGCAGTGCGATGGAATTAGGGCTGCATTCCCATGTCAGGTCAACACAACCACAGCCTGAAAGGATCCAGCTTTTTATGAGTAAAACATGTTTTTATTTTATTTTAGCTGCTCGTTGTTTGCTAGCCACCTTTTTTCGGGCACAGTAAAGGGTACGTTTGAGAAAATATGACAATAAATTGAAAAATGTACCATGCAGAAAAGTTACATGTTTTAATATACATCATGCATTCTGGGGATTTGACCAGTTGAGGTAAACAACAGATTGTTATGTTGCATTGTATTTTATTTACCCACACTTTTAAGTTACTTTCATCATCGTGGACATGCCTTACTTTATTACTTTAATAAGGAAATAAAAGGACTGAATATGTTTGTCCGATTTATCTGACATCTTTCCTGATTTAAAGGTTGATTGTTATGGTTACATTGATTACACTAGGAGCTATCACAAGTTTTACAATTGCATTGCATTGTTTATTTTTTTAAATAACTTGAAGTAAAAGCCAAAAAAGCCGTGAGTCTGTCGCTGGGAGACAGGTGCCCCAGGACATCTGACACGGCAGGTGTCACTAGAATAGCGTATCTCCTCTGTGTGATCTTTGCAAACTAGCATTAAAACTCACTGACCAAAGCCCTGTCTGTTTGAAAACATTTTTTAACCCAAGCATATTTAATGACTTCGAGGCAGGCTATGTGTGCCCTAGTTAGTGCCATCCCCTGGGATGATCAGTTTAAAAATAGAGCACACACTGCAGACGGCCAGACAAATCTCGTTTGTCCAATTGTGGAGAGCCATATAATTGCTGATAACAATGTTCAAACTATATACACCAATCATGTTTTCCTTGTTTTTTATGGCACATTTGACATCC
This sequence comes from Eleginops maclovinus, assembly GCF_036324505.1. Taxonomy (NCBI): domain Eukaryota; kingdom Metazoa; phylum Chordata; class Actinopteri; order Perciformes; family Eleginopidae; genus Eleginops; species Eleginops maclovinus. The sequence continues at coordinate 9,833,366 of NC_086354.1, forward strand.
TGTTTGATGTCTCCTGCAATCGTGGGTATGCAATATTTGTGTTTTTGCAACATGAAAAGGATTTCAGATATTAGAAATGAATGCTTTGTGGATGGATCCAAAAAGGACTGATATTTGTCATTATGAAAATAAGACTTAAAATATGATACCAACTCAATTCAGAAATTCATCACTATCTCAAGTATACAACTCACAGGAGGCCAAGTATCTCTGAATGGACTTCCAGGACTAGAATAAGTGGAGTGGGCTTAATAACTGATTTAAGCACCACTGTAAAGCACTTCAGTCTGAATAGAGTTGGTATTCAAGACAATATTTCATAAAAGAACAGTGAAATAATGGGCCAAAAAAAAAAACCTTGACAGAGAAAATACAAAATACAAATAGTGAGAGACTGTATTGTCGAAAAATGGTCCTTAATTGCCATCTCATGGAACCTTGACATTTCCCTTTTACGAAATTCCGGAAGAATGTTGAAAACAGAAATGTACTAGATAATAGGCATTCCTTGTAGAACATGACTCAGTCTTACCAAGGCAGGCTTCTTCCATTTCAGTGAATACAAAATGTAAATAAAATAAAAGATGGATCTAAATGTATTATTGACCATAAATGGGTCTAGTATTCTTCTCATTAGTAATGCATAACTTAAAAAACACCTTTCTTGGTCATTGTTAAACATGTTTTTTAGCAACTCTAGTGACGGGGCTCCATGATAATGTTTGCAGGATGGTTAGTCTCTGCTTTGTTCCAGTCAAACTATTGGATGGATATGTTGTGTTTGTATAGTCATGGTTCCAAGAAGATAAATAATAAACCATTGTCAGTCACCTGAATTTTTGTCTAGCACCACCCTCATGTTAACATGTGTGGTTTTAAGTGAAATGTCCTAACAATTATACTTGATGGATTGCCTTGACCTCTGGCACGTACAGTATATTCCTCTGATGTGGAATAGTGATGCCTTTAGGGACGTTTGGCCATCATCAGGTCAACATTTCCTTACGGGTTTATGAACAAATATCGAAAAATTAAAAACACACCAAAAGTAAAAATGCTAAAGCGCTGAACTAACATGGTAAATATAAAAGTGGCACTGTAAGCATTGGAGCATGCTTATGTAAGCATTTAGCCCAATTTAACACTGTGCCTAATTGAGGCCTGATAAAGCCGGCATAGTGGCTGTAGGTTTTTGGCTCAGTTAGTGTTTTGAATGGAATGAAAGTATGTATTTCCCTCTTATAAGTTGCTTATAATGTATTTATAACAGTCTTCATATTGAATGAGGGATTGAAGAACTGACATTCAGTGGTTATCACTGGTGGGGGTTGGTATGAAGGTCCTTGACCAGAGATAGGGATGACATTAAACGGAAATCCACCCTCCCTACTTACAGGTCGATGTTATGTACATTAGACTATTGAGCTACCCTGCAAACGGGACTTCAACAGTCATAGTTTAAATGTAGATTTCACACGTCTTAGACAAGACACAGATAGGAAACCTATTTCCAAAAAATACAATTTCAGATGATAAACCTTTCCAACATTTCTATTTCAGAATCCGAGTTAGTCGTGTTAGGTATTTTGAATATATTGTTATCCTGCGTGAACAGACAAACATCCCCTGATTGACTACTTTGTCTGATGTGAAAGGCAAGGAGAAAGGTGTGACGCTACGTTCCGTGCTTTTTTCTCCACAGAATTCGAAGGCAGACACACACACAGCTGTTTGCATTAGTAGCTTATTTCCCCAGTGGTAGAATCCAGATTCATCTGAGTCATCTGATTCACCATGACATCAAATCAAAGTGTGATGAGATTGTGGAGACATGTATGGAAACATTCTAAATCGATCCCAGTTTTTGTAATTCAACAGGCGAATTTGCCATCTTTCATCTCCCCTTTCAAAGTTACCTCTTGGACACCTCCCTGGAATTTTAATATCTCCCTGGCAGGCCAATGTATACCATCGGAAAGCAGCAGTGCTCTGAATCAAATCAGACCTCGGTATGATAGATGAGCGAGCCTAGTCACAGTCTATAATATATCTGGACTGCCAGCTCACTCCTGTGACAGCTGAAAAATGCCAAAGAGCCAGCAGGAGCCAGTGCTCGGCCCCCGCAGTGCTTTTTTTCTTCTTCAGGTGCTACATTGAAATTCATTAGCACAGTGGTTCAACATATCAGAAAGTACAAGGGGAAGAGTGATGGAGGGTTTGCTGCGGGTGGTCACTGCAACCTGGCCTCAATGTGCTCTGATGCTTTGAGGGCACATCTGTTGTGTGGCCACACATGGGAAACACAGGGAGGGGGTGGGCGACCTGGCATTTTACTTTTGTCTTTGAGAGAGCGCAAGGCAAATCGGCCAGCTAGACCTCAAAACACAGGCACTCTGTTTGAGAGAAATGGCGAGGTGGACTCCTTGGAGAGTGGCAGAAAAATGCCAGCTCAGTCGCATGGGGTATTGAGCACCCACAGAATTGTAAGAAGAAAGAGTCCAGCTACAGTGTGAAACAAGAGATAAGACTTACCGTCAGCGATGAGGTGCTCTGGAACATGTAGAATCACCCGCACTGAGAGGCTGCAGGACATGTGAGAGGAGTAAACCAGGCCGATCACGCAGCTGATGACACTGATCAAAGTCAGAGTGGTCTTATTGATGGGACTCCGCGGGGAACCTGCTGCTGGGAATAAATGCACAGGCAGGGAGTGGGGAGAGGTTGGAACAACAAACGATAGAGATACGTGAAGCAGTGACCATTTTTTAATCCCCCACAACACCCCCATAGCCTGAAACATGCACAAAACCACACACATATATACACACACGATTACACATGGAAGTATTTTACAAACAAGCCAAAAAAAGAGGCTTAGCGTCCATGAAAAGGACATTTGGATCAAAAACCTCAGGCCTTTGGGAGGTTTGGACCAGGCATAGCTCGCTGGCCCAGGAATATGGTTTACCTTTCAAAGGTTTTAACATCCATGCAGGGATGTGACGGGAAAAAAGACACATAAATAGAAATGGTCCAGAGGTTGTTTTGCAACCTTTCCTCTTTCCTTTGCTCTCTCTCTCCTCCAGAGCGAGGTTGAATTTCTTATCTCTTTTCTCCAGAGCGCGACACGGAAAGTGTTAAACATGACCCACAGGGGCAAGCACAAACACACCAACACACACAATACAGTAAATTTAACCTTGAATAAAGCCACCTACACTTTGTTATAAAAGGTTATTTTTTCCTAGCAGAATAAGTCTAGATTACATTGTCAATTTTACTCTAGCATAACTTCCTTACTCAGAAGCTCCCTGAGGGGATATGTAACTGCCTTACATTTTCAGTTCATTTTCTTACAGCTCTACATCGAAAATTTCAGTTCCAACCTGTAAAGGTGTAGCATTATTAGAGGCGGAAGAAATCTGCGGTATAGCATTTGCCACGTAATAATTAATTGGCATACTTGACAGTCTAAAACAGGAGAATTGCGTTACAGGAAAAAGCTCTCAAGCTAAGTGGATGGAAATTACTCCAGGATGCAGTTTTGAGAATCTAGCCACTCTTAGGAGTAGGCAGCCTTCTAGGTATGATTATTTCATTACAGGATCTACAGGATCCTTTAAACAAAGTGGAAATCTTACCTATCATATCATGTTCAAAGCTAGTTTACTCAATCAAGATGCCTATTCAATAACTGTACGCAGGAAATAATTTATCCTTTTTAAATGAATTTCCCTTGAATACACATTTAGCTGTTACATAAAACAACATGAAATCTTTCAATATTCTCACACTCGCCACTCATCATCCCTAGGACTTAAGGAAATATTTATGTCACGCCTCATGAATCATTCCTTTCCTCTGGATGTAAACAACATTGTTGGGGCTCTGTTGTAACCAATTTATTATTTTCTTAGGCTTTGCTCTAATTAAAGGTTTAGCTAAACTTCTGGAGGAATCACTGTGTTTGTGACACCTGTGCACATGACAGTAGAGTAATTGGCTTCGAGGTGTTGTGAACGCTTGTAACGCCTTGTGACAGCAGCTATTATTTTGAAGGAATTGTCTCGTTATTTTTATTTTTTTTAACCCTCTCCGTGTCTGTCTCGCACACCCCCTTACTGTACAACACAACTGCAAGGACAAAGGCATGCTGACAGATGAAGCGTGCCAAAACACTTCTCTTAGACACATTGGCACAGTATTCTCCATAGAAATAATATGTGTGTGCAATATTATTTCAAGATACAGTGTTTTTCATGTCGTGAGATGCAATCCATATCTAAATAGTTGCCAGCAAAACCTCTGATCTGGTTGTCTTGTTTCATTTCAGTCAACAAGATGGTATGCAGATGCAGTGAGATCAGTGGTACATGCTCACAAACCACTTTTAAGAAACACACCTACACACACAGCATACTGTATACACAAACTCCACACATTTCCTTGGAGTCAAAATCACAACACACACAACCCTGGAGCCTTTCCATCTGCTCTATGCATTGTAAAGGTTACTTGTCATGCCACATGGCGATGGTAGTACCATCTGACGGCGGGATAAACTGACGGTAGGTGAATGAGTCCTTCTTACCCCCTGAGCCCCACGCGCTGTTGGCGTTACCGTTTCTCATACCTCGACTCCGGCGTCGACTGCGGTTTGGGTCGGTGTAAAAGGCCAGCTGAGGCTCGCTGTCTGCCTCCGTTCCAGAGTCCCCGTCGGGGTTCAAGAAAGTTGAACCCCCTGTTGGATTCACACATAAAAAGTTCAACAAAATACACCTACAATGAGGACAGTAGTTTTGGACCACTGGCAGGGAGATTTGTCCTCAAGCTGGCCTCATTGAGAAGGCAGAGGGGAAAGGGCAGCCAGAACCAAAAAGGAAAGGGCTGTGGGATTCAGTGTGGAAACAGATCTTTTTTTTTTATTAAATCAATTATTGAAATGTAGGCTACTGGAGATTGAAGCCAAGCAGAAAGTTATCCGTATCAAACATAAAAACTAAATCTTAAAGACAGCTTTTTTCCTTGCTTCAGCATTCTGCTTTATCTGTCGCTTTTGGTGTGGTTTTTGTGTTCAGTTCACCAAAGAGCTAGTGTTACTTAAGATCCTCTAATGGACTAAAAGAAGTACTGCCAAACAGATGTAGATACAGAAAGACGCAATGCAGCTTCTTGACTTTGATTTGTGCTTTATAACAAAATGGCTTTTTGGTGAAGTCCAATTTCAGTGAATCCTCTTACCTTGAGCTTCTAATAAAACAACAGCACACTTTGCCGAGCGAAGCTTTTCTGTGCATCTTTATATTATTACAATGGAGAAGATTCAAGATTCAAAGGTTTATTGTAATATAATAAATGAAAAACTCTGGTCACATGTTCCTCAAAAATACAATTAAAAGACATAAAACACATTTAGAAAATATCAACGACAAAAATTGTGCAAGCCCAGGCATTAAGTGGTTTTATGGCCTGTGGGATAAAAATGTCTCTGAGATATAATCATGTTAAAAAAAGTTGTGGTTAAAAGCCCTTTCTCAAAATGAATTAGTCATCTACAATGAGTGCTCACAGACAGATGCATATAAGAATTAGTAATGGCCACAGCTACTTGAAGTACAAATAAGGACTTCATTTCAGCAACACAACACAAGGGATTGTGAAAATGTCAATGCACAAAATGAGAGTGTTCATCTCATTAGCTCAGCGTTATTTTTAGACACTGCTGTGCTGTGGTGAATCTTTTTAAAACGTTAAGATGGAAAACAATAGATGACTTACATACAGTTTGCAAGATGAACATTTTTCGGTGGATAAAAATGCTAAACAAATATGTGCCTGTGTTCATTTGCTGGACATACCAACATGATACTTATTTCAGCTTGGTTTGTCTGTCCGTCTATCTGTAATCATGCTGACAGGCAAATGGACAAACTACTTGATGGATTGTATTGGAATTGGTGGACGGGTTATCCATAAACCAAAAAACATTTTGGAGTGTATCCAAATCAAGAAGAAGAAATGTGTCTTTCATTTACATTGCAAGATAGGGCATCCTTTATTCATGTGGTATAGACAATAGGATCTGACTGGGAAATAATGAGTTAAAGCTCATGAATATACAAAAGAAAATCAAGCAACTTTGGAACTTTGGTATGGCACCACCCAAGGAGTATGTTAACATACCATTAGCTAAGCTATGTTTGCGCTTGATCATGTTGCTATTTATGGAAAAAGCCAATTGACAAGTATTCATTAACTAGTACATCCAAGAAATAAACAGAGGTTACAGAATGGTGTCGGAAAAAAGGCTGGGTAGTTAATCCTACTCATACCAATTAATCATTCTCCATTTTGGAGTGGGTGAGACAGTGAATGTGCCTTCCTTTTTTGACTGTTATAGCATTTCAAGCTACAATATGATATTGAGGATGATGTAGACACAACTCCTTTATAATACAATGTCCCTTATAAGTCTATAATGCATTTCAGAGTGTGCTTTAGCAGAGGCATTAGCTATATTTAGAGGGCATGTATTGAAGCTTGCCTTACAAGTGTTAGGGGATTGTGAATCACAAAGTGAGGGGGAAAATCCATCAAAGCAGCAAAGATTTGCTGCCTCAGCATGATATGTGTGAACTGAAACAAAATTCATGCTAACGTTGCTCAGTGACAAGAGCTTTTAAAATCCCCAACCAGGCATTTGATTAAACTAGAGAAGATCCCTAAGAAGAAAAAAAAAATGGGGGGAAGGAATAACACTGTTGGCAGCAATGTCAATGCGAGAAGGGATATTCATGACAGCAGCTTTATCAGCTTTTCATATTGTTGGTTTTAGAACAATATGCACTGAAGCTATGAATGCACAGTGTAAATATTATTGGCAGCCATGACTATCTGACGGCACAGATGCTGCCGTTGCTACACTTCAGAAGTGGGAAGGCCTTTTTGATGACACCATTGTTTCAGCAGCATTTCACATGACTGATTTAATAATAAAGTATTATTTGCTGGACAATTTCTTCACAGAAATGTTTGCTGGCAGGAAACGAAGTCCTATGGAACATTATTAAGTGTGCTATCAAAATGCTGCAGTGAAATAAAGTCCAATAAAACTTCATATATAATATGTTCCAATAACTACAAAATAAGGAAAACATAAATACATGTCAAGGTAAATATCCATCATGCAGGGGAATATTGATGATATGCAAGACAAAAACATTCAGTTTTAAAAAAGGTGCCTTACTTTTTTACTTCCCCCATTTGGAAAACAGGTGTATTTCCATTGAAATCGTTTTGATTAAGTTTTGTCATCTTTGAGTTTGCTTGTTGCTTCCTTTGTCTGGAGTTTCGAAAAAAGGATCAAAGGCTTTCAACAGTAGCTCTGCCTTGCCAGAAAAGAAAAACCCCACTGAGAACATGTTGGTCTTTCTCTGAGAAGCAGAGGAATATGAACTAGGTATGGTACATTTGTTATATGCCAATGACAACACTATTGCCATGTGAAGATTCAAGGGTTATTCACTTAAAGAATGCAGCATAGGAAGATGTAGCCTTCAAAGGAATGAAAGCAAGTGGGCTAAGGCTGATGCTCTTTTGTAAATGAGGCACTCTGCCTTTACAGATAATGAGGTTCTGTTCTGAACAAGCAGAAACAATAAAAGTTTCAAGTTTTCCACCATCAATTTATCCTCAAATGGCAAACAAAAAGGGGAATATAACAGAAAGATCGATCAAGCTTAATGGTGTCCGTTTAAAATACAAGTTGACTATTTATCAACAAAATGTAAATCATTTGGTAAATAGGATTTGGTTCTATTTCCAAACATCCCTTATTGTGGGGTCTAGTTATGTCTAAGGGCCCAGTTGTTGGCTCCATTTTAAAGAGACTTTGGAATCTGACATTCTGCTTGAATATTTAGAATTTTCCAATGACAAAAAAGATTCATCACTTTAAAGTATGTGGCCCTGATTTGGGACACAGGTCATGTGAGAGTGTCCCCCCTAGACAAATGGGTTCAGTGAGTGTATGCACTCAATTGAAGAAATGAAAGAAGTTGCAACAGCTTTGGAAAAATTAAACCTGTCACAGTGCGGTGGCAAAACACGTAAATGGCCCTCAGTGGGCCATTCGAATCAAATGGGTTTCAAGGTTTCAAGGTTTCAAGGTTTTATTTGTCATATGCACAGCAGATACAGCGTATATGTTGGCAATGAAAATCTTATGTCGCGTGCTCCTCCAACAACTCAACATACATGGTGCTAAAGATAAATAAAATAGTGAAAAAGAGAGAAGAATATTTACAATATCAACAATACAGATTTGAGGATGTGAAATATATACATATGTGGAATACATTGAAAGTATTTAAATACTTTACACTGTTGAATGAGGAGGTATGGACAGATGCATATATTACGTATGTGGAGTTGGTGAGGAGCTCGAGACACGGCAGCCATCCTCGGCGCCATCTTGCATCTTGGGGGTCAATCAAATGGGCTTTTCAACCTTCATTGTACCAACACATTTAAGATACAAGGACTACAGACTGACCCAACAACAATATCCTACTGTAAGGAACAACCATTATATTCAAGTGTGTATTTCTTCTCAAAACACAGTTTTATATGTTTTTAATCTGAAAGTTAAATGAACGATTCAGCGTGTGAAACCTTCAAGTGAGACACATGGCAACACTTAATCTATTTTTTCTGCAATTGGGTGTTTTTCCCCCAGGACCTTAATACTTAGCAGTTTTTATAAAGCACTAATATAACAGAAACATAAAATAATTATAAATCACTGGGAACAAATTGATTGACAATGTCGAGAAGGATTGGACCGATAGACAGAAATCATGCAGGGGCCCCAGTCGGTGGCATGACGGTTGAGTAACACCACTGTATATGCCTTCAGTAATCAGCACAATACTTGATGGTGTGTGTATGCAGCCTTAAGCTGACAATATGCTTATTCAGAACTGCAAGTCAGATGGTTTACCAGCTTTTTCTCAGGACTGTTCCTAACACTTTGCATGTTACCAACTGAACGAAACGCATGATACCGCACCTTGCCACAAATGGGGCGAAGCCTGCGAGCTAGTTCAGGCAGTCAACTCCAGCACCAATGATACATTTGCACATAACGCCCCTCGTCACACTACAACTACCACTGCTAATATGTTCACCTCACTACTGCTGCTGCTGTTGCGTTCACTTTGGCGATGCTCGCCTGCCCCACCACCACCCCAAGTTCCTCCAGCTTCCATCTGTAGGCTCGGGGAATAGTTATCTAATCATCACTCAATGTTCTATGTTAATATTTGGAGTGATGAGGCCCGAGCCTTGACGCCAAACGTAAACTATATACTGCTTCTAATAAATATATTAATGAAAAGAGTTATGGCTGAACTACTTATGTTTGAATTAATCCGATCCTCAGCCTTGATGCTTGATAAATAATCAGAATACTTGTTACGTATTCATTTTATTGTTATTTCATTTTAGCCTAATTTAAAAGTTACCGTAGAGAGACTATCCTAAAATGCTGACAATACATTGATATCACTGAATTGCCCATCCCTACCCCAACATAAGAGCCATTATGTAAAGAAATAAAATAGGAGACCTTGTTGTATTTTCACATTCTTCATTTTAAGAGAATAAAAAAGTCTATGAGAATAATAGGAAATCTACCAATGGTGGCTTGGAGTGAGGAAAATTTAGCAATTTCCTCTCTAATGAGATCAACTCAACTAAAGCCCCTCTTTGTTGAGGGATATTTTATTCAAGTTTTCCAGTTCCAAACTTCAGGAAATTAGGCTCTTAAAGTGACTCTCTAAACACCTGAATAGAGCAGAGCTGTCAAGGACAGCTTTGAGGCTGCATGAAAGAAAAATAAATAACTGTTGGCTACACCACTTGAATAATTTCAAGTGGTTCACAGCGAAAACGCCAGTATTATATGCATGATGTACAAGAGAGAAAGTGTTTTTGGTAACAAAAAGAGAAGTTGCAAAATAGCTTCTGAGATGAGTGCAATCTAATTTAATCAGATCAGAAACAGGAATCTACTGAAATAACCAAAAAATGAACTAAAAAAAAACAAAAGTAAAGAAGTAATTAAACATAAATACAAAGTGATTAAGATTTCACGATATAGACTTGTTGTTATTAATGGTATTTAAATGCTTACCAAAGTAGGAATATTTACTTTTCCTTCAACATGTCTACCAGAATGGCACTTGAAATATAGTGCTGTGTCTCTGCCTGGCTTCCAAAGGAGAATAAAAAGTGCCTCCTGAGGAATTAAGACTAAATAAATCTCACACAGCAGGCATTCGTCTTCCTGCAGTATTAAAGTGGAGGCAAAAAGGTCCTGCGCTCAATGCTTCTATTAAAAAAAGACAGGCCCCTTTAAGTATTCACTGCATGATGTTCACCAGCAACTCAGGATGCACAGCAGGCAAAAGTACCACTTATAAACTCTTATAAAGAAGTTATTATGTCCATGGCTCCACATTTCTATACATTTGGAAGGGTTCTAGAGCAGAATGAGAGAGAGGGTAAAGACATAATGACTATCAATCCTGTCAGGAAGTGGACGCGTAAACAATTCATCTGCATAAGGATGTCCCACCAAATCAAAAGTAAAAGCACTGAAATAATAATAGCAATAAAATAAGACATTTGTAACAGAAATACAACTATTTTTAGCATTATAAATGAATGCAGCATGTATTTTAAATTAAACCAATCAAAGCAGAAGCAAGAAGTTTGCACAGTAACTAAATACCATTTTCTTAAGATTGCTGCAAATGCTATACCTTAAGTGTGACTCAAGTAAAAAAAACTTTAATTTAAAGGTCCCCTATTATGCAAAATGCACTTTTTGCTGTCTTTTATACATAAATATGTGTCACCGGTGTGTAAGGAGACTTACAAAGTGTCAGAAAATACAACCCTCCTTCATTTCCTCCTTACCCACATCTCTAAAAATGGGGGTACAAACGAGCTGACCCAGATTTGCTGCCAATGTGACGTCATGTCAGAAATGTGGGCTGGCTTTACAATGAACTCCTGGCAACGTCCCACCACCGTGACACGTTTCAAGGTATCGTCTGTAATATACAGTCGCAAGCTGAATCCCCTCCACAGCACCTCTGTGTGTCTGTGTATTCAGCAGGATGTCTGCAGGAGGGACTTAGAGTTGTTTATATAATACATATAATGTCTCTGTTCTAGTGGTAAACACTGAGAAGTGTTTCAGAAATAATGCTTCATGTGGTTTGGAACATAATATGGCGTTTAATCACGGCAGCGTTAGCTGAGTTTCTCCGTTAGAAACTTCTCTCTTCAGAGATCATGCCCTCCAAAGGGGCGTGGCCAGTTTCAGCTCAGCTCAAATTTAAAGCGACAGTCACAGAATCAGCACTTTCGAAAACAGGGCTGAAATACAGGGATAGCGGACAGGCTAAAATCAATGATCTGTTTGGTATTTTGAGCAAAACACGTCAGAGACATGTTTTTTTTAATATATTTGGAACCTATAATATAGGCCATAAAAGAACATTTTTAAAGTTCAATATGATAATGGAATCAAAGCTATAAATGATGTTCATAACTAAAAATGAATATTTGCTTTACAAGTCAAACTTATACACATATAAACAATGTATAATGGAGAAACAATCACTTGTGTAGATAATGCTCATATAAACAATGGAATAAAATGTGCTCTTAAATTGAAAAAAGAGGCTCAAATGACAATGTGTTATGACAAAATGCAATAAATCTAACAGACTAAATTATTGTGTAAATAATGAGTGGGCATTTTATATGTCATTAAAATGTGTTTGTAATGGTATTATAAGAAATACAAATGACATCATCATCTTACTAATTCAAACTGTCGTAACATTGACGTAACAGAAAATGACTTTGGTTGAATGTGTTTGAGTCAAGGCTTTTGAATGTTTATAATCTAAGGTTAAAGGTGCTCAATAAGGGAGCGGTGAGCAAAATAGAGCTTGGGTAATGATTTGGTAGTGAAAAGAAAAGATTGCAGTACAATATCTGACAACATTGTCTTTCTTACTAGGCAACAAACAACTGTGTTAAAACAAGACACTATAAACAAGGACAACAATGGTTTGTTTACACCAGTCTAAATAATGTTCTATTATCTGTAACTTACTAGGACCTGTAGTTATTATTGACACGTTCTGATTTTCCCAGATTTCTCCTTCACAATATGTGTGATAATGTATGTTTTTGTACAATATTTGCTAAACATCTGCAAAATAAAGCGTTGTTGAGATAAGTTTTGTCTTAGCTCTACAAGCTAAAGAGGTGAAAATATGTTGGGAGAAAACTTCTCTACTTAACAGCTGGGACTGTGACACAAATATTTAACCCGAGATAATAGTTGCCCTTGTGAAACATGTGAACCTGAGAAGAAGAGACTTGTATGCTGAATATCAAACAACAACACAAAGTTCTGAAGAATAGAAAAGAGGGGGTAATGGAAAAGATCACCTACACAAATGGAAAGAGTACTAGATGAAAGATGAGTTTTAATGTTTTTCTCAATCACCAACAGATGTTACTTCTTGCCTTAATCGCAAGACAAAAGGTAAATTATCCTCCTGATAATGTGTCAGTGTGACAACATAACTATTAAATTGACTTTGATAACACAAAGTATAGAACAAAAAGTCAGCTTGAGTTGGAGTTGTACTTTTACGGATTAATGAAACTAAAATATAACCAATAGAAAACAAAACCTATTTGTTATGTTAAGATCAACTGAAATATCATTTTTCAATTTGATCCCCATTTTCAAGCAACACATAGTACGTTTTTTAGTTGCCTTATTGCATGCTTTTATCTAAATCCAGACATTTGAATTATTCAGGATTATAAAAACAACAATTCAGAAAAACAATAATTGTTACTCATTACATTGAAGGCATTCCAAGCTGGGACCTCTGCGCAAAAGCTACCATCAAACAACACTTCCTATTAAGGTAGACAAAATGTAATTCCAACTTTATGTTAGAACGCAGAGCTTCTTTGCTAGCTCCCTCCTGTTCCACCTATTTTGCTGATCCCACGCAAAAGATAGAAAATAATTGCAATACTTGACCTTGAAAAAAATGACATCTTTATCCTCTGCTCAGCAGCCCTTTATGCTGATAAGTGTGAGCTTTGTAGCCCAATTTGCTTCTATTATGGTAGCGATGGACAAGCACATGTACAGCATTAGTACAAGCTGAATAGGCTATTTTCTGACATGATTAACACCTGAGGGAGATTGTGGGCAATTAAACTTAGTGTTGTTGACACAAGAAACCTCAGTAAATGGATTTTAAGACAGCAAAACCCACAAAGGAAAGTCAAAAGTCTCTACAAGGGGGCACAAATGAGTAGCAGTGGTTGTGCTGAAGTAGAGAAATCAGGCAAAGATACTGTTACTGGGAGGTACATTTGATTCAAATCTTCTTGATTAACAGTCAAAAGTTGTCATGAAGAGTGAACCTGGAATACCAAAACCCAGGAGACCGCAGGCAACATGAACTTAGAGAAATAACTTTATATCAAGGTTCACTGCAAGTAAGGCAAAACTGAACATCGCAGAGCAAAATGTAGGATCCAGCAAAGTCTGAACTGATCCGAGGAGAGAATCAAGTGCAGGTGGAGGGGAAAATGATAATTACACAGGAGAAATACACTGGGAATGGAAAATATGCCGATTGGCTGAAAGACCTAACAAGGCTGCTACAGAGCAGGTGTGTAGATTGACAGAATTCTGGGGGGGAGGCACTGATTGGCTAGGAGGAACTAACAAGCATGATAGAGAGCAGGTGTGTAGATGGGCAAAGGAGGGACAGTACTAGAGTACAAAAAAACATGTTAGTCCAGTCAACAACGTCTGAGGGCATCATGGACACAGGGCCAGACTGTGAACAATGATATCAGGACAGAATCATTTGATGAGCTTTTATGGTGCATTGCTCTTCATGGCTTTCATTTATTTTGTCCTCATATTGTTTCCCAAATAGGCCTATATGTTGGTGTCAGAATGCTAACATCCATCATACATGGGTGAAAATATTGAATATGCAATTAAAGAAGGCAGCAGCTTTTCATGTGTTAAGAACTCAACTAAAATATGGACAGGATCAGTGAGTTCATAGAAAAATGGTTGTAATTGCAGCTGTCAGTATCACTGGGGTAAGGGTGAATTATTACCCACATGTTAAAATCAATGACCACCATAGAAATAGTTAAAAACACCCTACCTTGGCCCGAGAAATAAATGATTTCCCTATGGAGCTTAAAGTAACCTTGGTCATGTATGCAGAAGGACAATAACTCAAACAATACATTAACTTCACCTACAAATCTAGAGATCATTATCATCAAGATGTTTTATGGTCCACATCTAATTAGAAATAAATGTTGCACCTGCTCAGAAATAATAATGCAATGTAATGCTGACTGTGCCTGCATGCTTGAGGCCTATATCTTCACTCCTTTTGCCATTGCTTTCTGCCATTTGGCAACTTTGGTACATTGTGTTGCTTTAGAAGTTACGCTAGAGTCCATTAAATGTGCTCACATATAGAGTGAAGAGAGGCACTTGGGCATCTTCAGCAAAAAAGGAAAGAGTCATTATCTTATTTGCCTCCTCTTCGGAAGTTGTCCGCTGAGGAACACAATAGCTCTGCCTGTGCATATTTTATGACAAAGATGAAAATTGTTGACTGGAAACACCAACAACAGCTACTCAAAACTGCATAGAGCAGATCTAATTGCATGCTTAGGCAGCCTCATTCTCATTCTTATGCAGCTGGCTTCGGAGAATACTAACCTGTACCTGGAAGCACTGACATTTTACAAGTGGTGAGTGCATCCAAGTGTGTTCATTAGGAAGAATTTGTTTTACTTTCATATACCAAGCTCATAGGAGAGATACAACAACTATAACAATAATTATAGATAAATTGTAGGGATTTTTGTTTCTCTTGTATTACTGTCTAGTCGTCAAAATAAATAATTGAAGTATTGGGTTTGCTAGCTTAGAAAGAATACAGCAGACCAAGGGTGTGTCTGAACTCTCCCAGATGCAGTCAATGGAAGAGACAGATTTAAAAACAAGACTCTGACATGTTCATATTGCAAAAGTAAGACAAGTCATGGAAGACAACAAGAACCTGGAGCCTCTGGCTCATTTACAACTTACTGGGGTGCTGTAAAAGACAGGATATTTGGCATTTCAACATACTTCCTACAAAGATCATTGAATACCTATACCAAATGTGACCAGAACCCTTGATTACTACTTTCAAGGCCCAGTATTCAAACTGTACCACAATAATTGTATTCTAATCCGTTAACAGTCCAAAAAAGCTTGCGTGAGTCATTCACAATAATGAATAAAGCTGCGCTAACAAATTTGCTAGCTAGCCTGACTTTGCTGGCATGATATTGGTCATCAAGACACATCAATGTGTTGGCATTGGTGCTAAAAGTGAACGCTTACATGGCCCATACAAGCAAATATGGTGCCCTTTAAATGCTGGGTAGCAACTATGCCTTAAATGTAGTTTTAATTTATATCCAGTGGTGACCCGCCAACATTTGCAGGACTTTAGATAACACTTTGGAAAAACAATGCTTAAACAAAGGGGTTCCATCTGAGTGGGTATTCTGCTTTATAACTATGACAACTCTACACTTTGTCTGCATTTTTCCAAGAGACAACAGTTATTACATGCAGGTCCAAAAGAGTTCAGGAGATTTTACATGAGAGGATATTCATGTTTGAAAACATGTGTTTGAGTAAATCACAGTCTGACTCCAATAATACTTTGAGGGAAACGTGAAGGAATTGAAATGTATAGCAGGGTGCCCAGTAAAATAACACCGTTCACATTTCAAAGGAACTACTTGGACAGAGTTATTAGGAGTATTTGATTTGCCAAAGCTGCACATTGCAAAAAGACCTTGCAAGGCTATTTTTTATGATAACCCCTGCTTTTCCAATACAGCTACCATGTTGAATTGAACAAGGAGGGTTTTTTGTTTGGATTCCGACAAACTTTGAAGTTTGAGAATTTCATCACTTTGGGTCTGAGGACTACAGACTACTTGGCAAGGTTAGCATCACTGTGTTTTTCGCATTTCACTAAAAACCTTGTTAAGGTTTTCTGAGCAGTGAAGTTTTTGCTTTAAATTCCAACAACTCTTGGAGCAGTCTGTGGTGCCTAGTCCCCCTTTTCTGTTAGGTGTTTTGGGCATCCACTCTGTGTTTTCACTCTCTATTATTGAAAAAATGGCTTGCTTGAATGTTTTTTTTTCTCCTCTCTGTTTCTATGATTTCACAGCCTCAAAAGTCATTGTGGATGTAGGTGAGCAATAAAACAGTCAAGGTTAGAAAGTAGACAGAATAAATGTGTTTCCTCTATATAAAGAAACCAGAATGTCATAGAGTCATGTTGGGTTTCCCACAGTCATCAGTGAAATGTAATTAAAATGGATGTTTCATCAAACAAATTCATGTAGTGAGCTATGACACACAGATGAACCCCTAACTCATGCACCTGTGTTGCAGCTTCACTTCCTGACAGTCTGAATTACTGTGCACAAGGTACTTTTAGTTGTGAAAGATAACATTTATTTCTGGAGATTCTCGTCAGTAACTAACGCCGCAGATTTCTTTTTTTAAATTGGGCTGAGAATAAAGTGTCTGTGCTGCCAAGTGGGAGGAAAATGAATTATGGTCCGAGGTCAACTGAACATTTGAAAAAATGCCATTTTGAAAATGTCGCTCCCTTTTTCTCTTGTTTATCATAAAGGGATATTGTATCTCCGCTTCACAAACTGAACAAGCTTCTCTATTTTGTTCCTTGTATATCTTTAATGCTCTGATTTATAGAACAACTCCTACACTATCACAGCTTGGTGAGGGAGAGATGAACATGAGGAGAGATGGAACTTTGT
This sequence comes from Eleginops maclovinus, assembly GCF_036324505.1. NCBI lineage: Eukaryota > Metazoa > Chordata > Actinopteri > Perciformes > Eleginopidae > Eleginops > Eleginops maclovinus. The sequence goes on from NC_086354.1 coordinate 9,850,373, forward strand.
AATGATGGCAGTTGTGAGTATGAATAAATCAAAAACAACAATAACTTCAGATTGATATCAGTCTTTATGGTATGGATAATGGAAATAAATATGGTTTGATTTATGTGAGCAAAAAGACACAGATGCATATGTAGATGAATCACATTCACACCACAATCACACTTTACATTTCTATTCAAATCAATGTTCAACGGGGATTTGTCATTCAGGATAACATGGATTATACCACTACGTTTATCCTTGGTGTCCTGCAAAGATGTGTCATGAAATAATTGTATTGTATATCTGTATAATAAATAACTTTGTCCAATAAGTTATAAATGTCTCATGGTCCTTGGGAGTTTTCCAAAGGGCAATCATGGTGTTGTCAATGATTAAACCTGCACGGTGGCATTCAGTGACTCTCCATGATTTCTCTCCTGCTATGGAGCTGTGACAGATAAACATTTGTAGATAAAACATATGTGCAACTGGGCATCGATCACAACGCTGCTGAGGTTGAACATCTAATACGTTCACTTCATGCCTCATTTTTGTTGAAATATTTTCACACTGGCAAAAAATCCTGTGCCACATTTTTTATAGATTTTCATTGATTCTATGCCTATAAAAAAAATATAACTGTGAATTAAACATCTCAGTATCCTCCTGTTCTCCTTCTGTGTTGCTGTGCACTAAAAAGAATGATTTATATATTTTCAATTAAAAACAGATTAATGGTCGGTTTTGAATTCTTGTTCCAATTTGTTACCAAATCCTTAGTCTCTGTGAATTCAGTACTCTTGTCTGTACACTGTGGAATTGTGTGTTGTCCCGTCATTTAAATAATGTAGTAAAGTACTGAGTATGCAGGACTAACAGTTGATTTAGTTTTAAGAACCTCATCAAATGTTGCAATCAGTACATATGGACCAATGAAATAACATCTACTGTACCTGCCAATTAACAACAATGTAAACTCTAAGATATAATGTAGAACAACATCTACGGGCAGCTTCTACTGTCTCAGATCAGAAACAGTTATATGTTTTTTTGAAAAATATTACTATTGCAAATGTTCTCAGTTTAAAGGTTAGGAGAAGTCTGAGTTACATTTGCATTAAAGGGCCAGTGTGTAGTACATGAAGGGATCAATCATAACTATGTTTTCATTAGTGTATAATCACCTTTATTAAAGAATTGTGATTCACTGAGTTAGTCCTTCATATTTACACGAGGAGCAGGTCCCGCCGTTTTTCTACAGTGGTTCAGAAATCGAACGCTCTCTCCCTTTAAAAACTTAATTTTTTATCTAAGTTTGCATTGTTATTTTTCTCATAGAATAAAGCGGTTTGAAAAGGATTATTAAATACAATAATTTGAGCTTAAAGTTACTGTGCCTAGGCTTTCACCAGACAGCCACAGCCTCTACAGTACACCAGATCTAAAAATGCAATGCCTTCTGTGCTGTTGGTACTGGGAAGACTCATTTGGAGAAATGTTGATATTTTTGGTTTTATTTTCTGTGAAAGGATAGATCTATTAGAGAGAGTGACTCACCACGGGTGTTGCTGGAGAGACGCTTGCGTTGGCTGGTGGAGGTGTTGTGCGGGAGCAGCGTGTTCTGCTGGTGATTGCTGTCGATGGGACTCGTGGCAATGATGTTGTCCTTGTATTTGTTCATTAGGGCCAGCTTGGTGTTGTCGCTCACTGTGGAGAAGTGGGATATTATTGCAAACAAGGTAGAGCCACAAACTGAAAGCTTTCTCGCTGAAGGTTGGCACATGGAAATAACATTTTCTTCTTGGGTGGATGACAAAGTATTTAAACCTTAGCAAAGCGAGAACTGATGATAGTAAGAAAACATATTAAACATGTTGTTTACTGGGGGAAAAGTCAAACAGCAAAACTAAAGAGTGACAAAAGCTTGCATGAAATAAATAGTCATACAGAGAATATACACATTTAAGTCTTAAAGGATAAAATAATCTATTTTGTCGAATGTGAAGATGGTAGATCTTGGTAAACCTAAAACAAATATGTATATATTACATTATACTTTGGTTGTCTAAAATATCTGTTCCACTTTTATGTTTATTTATGGAATTGTCGTCATAGGATGACCGGATGTTTTAAGAATAAAAATCAAAATAACCCAACTTTAAAATACCCAGAACATAATAAACTTCATCTATATTGATTGAATAAGTGTTGATGTATTTTCCTTAGCATGAATGCATAGTTCTGTAAAAAAACTAAAGACAAACTTTTATACATTTAAACTACAAATGTATCCTATACGTTGAAGGAATACATATTTTGAAAGTGCCAACAGGCATGACACATGAGTGATGAGACTATATAAATACTTAGTTTATTTAGTTTATGTATTTAGAAGACAAAAGGTCAAGACAGCCAAAAAATATGTACAGAAATATTTGTTATCTTAATCCATATTCTGGGGATATTTATTCTCTTCAATATTCCATGCCTTGCCTGCGGTCTGTATTTTCAATTTCTCTGGTTCATTACCCTAACCATCCTAAATGCATAATGCACAGGATTCCTCCATCATCTCTGGGGTTGAGCTGTTCAGATTTTATAAGAACACTGTGTGGGAGCGCCGTCACCACAACAGATCTCTTGATGAATTTGAACGTGCTGCAAATTGAAATTCAGCAGGTTTCATCAAACCTGCTTTTTCCTTCATCCAGCAATTCTCATGGGAATGGTGCTCAACTCCAAAATATTCTAGAATTATTTCTTGGCATGCATGTAAGCCTTTTGATTATTTCAAGTGGAAGAAATAAACTCTTTTGAAAGAATGCTTGCAGTTTCATATTTACATCTGGAGTAATGCTACATATGTCACACTACTAATGTTCCAAAACTGATCACAAACAAGTGCTTCATTTCCATCTGCTGACACTTTTAAAAACAAAAAAGGATTTTACCTTACCGTATGATGACTTTATGTTTGTGAAACTCAAATTTCACTCTATGAGTTTGCCTGCATTTACTGAGATGATTGCAAGTGAGAAAATAACCTATTATGGCCTTTAATTAAACATCCAATTACATTTTTGTCCAACACTTATTATCTGCATTTTGCAACTGTGTTCAAGTACTTATATTGTTACCGGTTAGAAAACCAATTTAAAAAATCACATGTTATCTTTGAAAATGTAAACATTTTGGCAAGTGTAAGCTTTTCCTGCATAACCTTGGAAGTATTACATAAATGAATATAGTGATGTATTAGTTAATGAAAAAACACCTTGTATCCCAACCTAATACATGACAGTACATCATTCAGCAACATTTCTGTCTACATAACTCAGACAAACAAAATATGAGAAAATAAACCTCTGCATGTTCAGTGAGGAACTTGTTAGTAGAGCACACACGAGTTGTGTGTACACGATTGCCATATCCTCTTAACCTACTTTTAATATAACATATTGGCATGATGACATTATATGAGACACTATAAGAAAAGGGAAAAAATGTTTTGAAAATCAAATCTTAAGTCTATAAAAAAAAAGAAATCTGACCAGAAAGCAGGTGTAACAGTAAAAAGGGAAAAATAAATAAATAAATAAAACATATATATAAAAGACTTAACCACCTAAAAGTTAAAGAGGACATATTATGCTAATTTTGATATGTGTATTTTGTACACTGCCTGTGCTGCAGCACCTATTTTCACCCTGTCTGAAACCAGAGCCAATTCTGCTCTGATTGGTTAGGTGGTCAGCGCTGTTGTCAACCGCTTAAAGATGTCCCACCCCTGAGCCTAACACATACAATTTGTTGGAGCAATAGCTGATAGAAGGATGAGTGCTACATAATAATGTCCCTATGTTAAAGAAGTAACAAAAATGATTCCAATCGAGGCGTTTCAGGCAGGCCATTTGACAGTGGGTTGATTGTAGTGAGTTTTTTTATTAAAAACAGCTGCTTCTGTGAGTGTGTCCCTACAAGTGACCCCTTCCAAAGAACGTCTAGCCTACTTGATGTATTGCTAATAAGAAAGGTGATGATAAGTGGTGCTTTAAATGAGTTTGTTGTTTTTAAACCTGTCTGTTATTGCTTCAGTTAACCTACCAGGTGTGAGGTCCATATTATTCTTGTCATTACAGCCTTGGAGGGAGTCCAGGGTACGGGTGACTTGGCTGGCATACTCCTCGCCGCCATTCATACACTCCCGCTGCAGATGGTGACGCAGGTCGGTAATGTCATATTCATACCTGGGGATGAGGAAGAGAAATCACGCTATAGTATGTCGACTCAACTAAATAAGACTTCACAAGCGACTAACAGCTTGATGAAGCAATACAAATTTCAAGGAGTGACATGATGTTCTGATAATAGGTATTTATATAATCTGAAGCCTCTAAACTCAATGCAAACTACTGCAATTAACAGTGAGCTGGTTAAATTATATCAGCTGGCCTTAAGTAGTGAATTTAAAACAGTTCCAAACTCTTGTTACCAGTCTAATATGCGGAATGAAAAACCTATCCACAACACATTCAAACATTATCAATTTTACTAACACAATCTGTTTATTTACAACTACTGCAGAAGCATATTTTTGGAGTGTAACCATTTCAGAATGCGTCCAACGCCCCCCCTTCACCATCCCTGCTTGTACCCATCCAAAATCGGTGTCTCCCGGATACTGAGGGTACCGCTGGAGTTCGGCCCCTGACCCCGGGAGTTCCTCAAGCTCTCGCGGGCCTGGCCTCCCATCAGCACTGAGGGGATGTAGTGGATCTCATTAGCCGCCTCAGCACTGGCACTCTTCTGGGGCTGAGGGATGCGGCGACGCTTGCACCAGCGCCGGCGGGTGTAGAGGATCAGAACGAGGCACAGGATGGACAGCAGAAGGGCGATCATCCCGCCCTAAAGGGAGGAGGGTAGCATTTAGAGCAGAGACAGACACAAAAGGGAAAAAAAGAGGGAAAAGAGCAGAGAAAGAAAAGGAAGTCAAAGGGGAGAACAGATCCAGAGAATCTTGCCAAGTCGAATATGGATCAAAGTCAAAGCTGTAATGCCAACGGCACATTTTTAAAAAAAGGTTAGGGATGCAATTTAGTGAATTAAACCTTCAGTGTTTTTGAATGACAGCAGCTGCTGAAGGGTCCTTTCACCTTGAAACTAAGTACAGTTAAGTTCAGAACACTGATCTAGACTGATTCTTAATAATTTAATTTCCATGTGGAATAAGGGCAAGGGTCGGCCGTTATAACCATATCCCTATTGAAAGTACTTAGGTCAATGGAGCAGTTTGTAACATTGTTATTAATGTCTTTACTTTCTTGCCAAATGTAAGACAACAAGGTCAACACCACCCTCAAGTCTGTGGGACAAATAATGTGTGTAGCTAAAGCCAGCAACTAATTAGCTTAGCTTAGCAACAAAGTAGTAAACAGGGTTATGAACTGCACTATTTCTTAAACAGTTGCAGTAACTTTCAGAAATCTCCACTGGTTGTCGACAGGAAATGGCAAGGAGGGATCAAAGAGAGCTCAGCCTGTGAGTCTGTCTACACTCACAATTTTGTTGTTTTGGCTATCACTACAGTTTACGATAAAATTGTACTTATCAATGTAAATGTTGCTAACTTCAAACACAGATTGATACAATGACACAAGCAGTCATGAAGGTTGAAAACGGTTAACTTTTAAACATAAAACTGAATAAATGTGTCTTTAATCTCTGATTGATGATTAAAGTGGTAATTTTAATGTTAAACTTTGTTGTTGTTCCAAAATAAGTTCAAAAAGACCTTGACGTTAGACCGTTGTCTTTCTGTCCTAAGAAAAAAGTCGGAGGGAAAACAGATATGCTCACAGCCTGTGAAAATATGTGAAAAGTCTCTTGTGACTTTGAATATCAGCTCATACGCAGGGAGCACTGATACCAGATGACTGGGTCAGGTCACATGACCACGTTGATTTCCCTCATTTTAACTCTGATTTAAATGACTTATGAGCCTGTTTCCGGAGAGGAGTGATGCTGCAGCATCAACACTAGAACCTGCGGGTGTTAAGACGGGCGTGGGAACAAGATGGACAGATGAAGGGCGTCGAGCCTGCCCTGAGGACAGGTTAGCAGCGGGGACAGAGACAGAATCATACAGAAACCGGAGAGGAAATGAGACAGCGAGAAGGGAGAGTCAAAGGGGGAGCGGGAAAGGCGAGAACAGTGTCAGGGAATGTTGCCAAGAAGCAGGATATGGATCAAAGTCAAGGCAAGTTTAAAGCACACAGCCTGTGGAAGACAGCAATTGTCAGTTTGAATATCAGACCATATCTCTCCTTTGAAATAAAGAAACAGAGAGCAGTTTATTGGGCAGTTTTACTCTACTTTTTATTTTTATCTTACCCCATTATTTGCATTTTTAAGGTAACTCAAAGTAATATTTTAGAGAAAGTGACAGCAAAGATAAGATAACAAGTGGACATGAATGTAACTTGGACTCGTAATGTTACAAGTACAGTATGCACAATTTACTACCTCGCCGTGCTTAATCTGATGCTACCCAGCTGGGAACTCAAAATCAGATACGCTGGGCAATTTGGAAAATGTCAAAAAGAGTTATGAAAATGTCACAGTGACAGCACAAAGCGAGAGAGCACATCAGCAATTTGCCACCGGAGAAGGATTTTAAAAGAAACAGTGAGTGGCTCTCAGTCCGAAAATCACACTGTCATTTAAAGACAGAAATATAAATGTATAAGTGTTTATGTCTTTCCTGCCTCTAATACAAAGTATTAACCCTTTTTATGTGATTTGAAAGGAACAGGGCAAAATGATTATGGGGAAAAAAGAAGTTGCCAATTGATTTTAAGCAATGGTATACGCAAAACAACAGTATAATAACCAATGATAGTGGAAACTGATTTAAACACAAGTTAAACACTTACAATTACAATGGGCAGTTATGGGCAGATAGTCACAAATGAAAATTGATTTTAATCAGTCATTTACAGAAATATAAAATCACTTTTCAAAGATATTAGGAATTCTGAGGCTGAGTAGAAAAAACTGGGTTGCTCATATTAATTTAAATTGGCAAAAGTGGAGGCTTATTAGCATAAATTGTTTGCTCAATCTGCATAGTCAAGGACATTAACCAATGACACCATTTTGCGGACCTACTTCTGCACTAAATCTGCATGCACAGTGGTCAAAAAGGAGAGCAGAGTAATTTGGTTTGTAGTGATTAGATTTTCAGCACTTTGAAAGTCACTGATGAATTTCCCCATGCAAATGAAATAGTGACTGTACACTACTACAAAAGTATGCTATCTACAGGACTTTGGGCTCTATCTATTATCAATTGGTCTTCAATCATCAACAATGAAGGTTAGCTTAATCAAGGATGTGTTAAGTTAATACCTAAAGATGCACCTAACTATTTGTTTGTATTAGCAATAGATCACATGTACGAGCTCGTAGTCACACTGTTCACCTGACCTCAATCTCATTTCTATTTGATACATACAGCTATGTCTTCTGCAAAAATAAATAAAACTGATATCTTGCTGTAGACTTACTCCAAATGGAAGATAGCAAAAGTGAGCTAGCTTGTGATCGAAAAAATAACTAGACGGAAGTGAAAGTACTCGAGAATTTTGTCCTAGGTTAGTAGGGACTTAAACAAAGTTGAACAGAGGGGAAATATTGATTGATTGTCAGAAAAAGGATGGATACAAACATATCAAGCAGAAACTGAACAAAATTAGGTAGCAATTGATACTTTGATAACTCGTGAGGGACATAAACTTAAGAAGCAAAGAAAAAGAAAAAATCTATCTTGAACCTTTTACTAGATATGATGATCAAGAGAGGCTGCTAAAATATGTTTTTGCACAATCACTTTATTATCATTTCAAAGTTAATTATGAGACCAAGTTAACTTTTTACCCCAAAGTCATTTTGACAAAGACAACATCCTCCCGTTTGTTGTATATTTCATTCTTTGACACCGCCACAAACAATGGAAATCCAGGTATTAATGTCACTGGCTGTCACCTAAGATGTATTGTCGTATATTTGACTCCCATTTACTGTCGATTAAAGAGGGATTCAAAGCATGCATCCACACTTGCAGGGTTGCAGTTACTTGTGAGTGAAACATAATGCTCCCTGTGTAGTCATCTGTATTGATTAAAAGTGAGACAAAGAAAGGGAAGTGTGTCTGAAAAGCATCCGTCGTCGACAGCCAAGGGGAAAGAGAGAGGGATGCTGAAGCACTAATCTGTCTGGCGGGGTGGGAGTGGCAATGGATGTGGATGTAGGGGTATCACAGAGGTGGATGGATCTCTTGACTTTAATACAGTTTAGTTTGTAAAATCAGGCGTTAAATTGCTTTTATGTTCCACTTACACAACAAGGTGTTCTTATCTACTTACTTTAGCTTTTTCTTATGACACATTTTTTAAATATTTGTTGTATATATTATACACAGTATGTTTGTGTCAGAGTGTAGGTAGAAATGGTTGTCTCGTAACATAAATAAAATAGTTATAATGCATGTTTCTACCAAAGAGAGAGACCCTATTATACTTTTTTGGGTTTCCCTTTTCTGAAGTGTGTTATGTAGGTTTTTGTGCATGTAAATGGTTTGCTTAGGCTAAAAACCCAAAAGCTCTCCAAACACTCCTAACCCTAACCCTGCATTGGACTACTTTGATTACTTCCTGAACATAATGACATCACTATGTAAATATCAAGCTTCTATTGGCTAGTGCCCCCCCAACACTATTACATGTTAGCTTAAGGAACGGTACATCTCTAGCAGTTGACCAGTCACAACGAAGCTGGCCAGCTAAGCAATCACAGAGGACTAGGGTGAAAACAGGTGCTGTAATACAGGCAGTATGAGAAAAATAAAGCACTTTTTTTAACATTAAAGCATGTAACACATCACAGTAGAGGCACAAAACACAAATATGAACCTGAAAATTAGCATAATATGGCCCCTTATATATAAAATGCCTTTGTTGTGTATTTTTTTGGATACTAATCTTGTAAAATGTACTGCATACTTAAGGAATATTCAAATGTAATAACTAAGCACAACTATTAAAGTGTATATTTAATTTTAAGCAGCACCATTGTTTCATTCATTCCTACCTTGACTAGAACAAGATGTCAAATGTCAAGTACTTCAAATGGTTCTCAATCAAATCTTCCTCAGTGACAAATGTAATTCAAACCCATCAACCTGCATTAGCGGTGATGCGTGGAGGGGGCTAATAGAGAGCAAATGGAAAAAACTGTTTAATGTCAGGCATTACTTGGAATCAAAGTGAGGACTAAGTGGACTTTGTCCTCTTATAGAGCCAATAAAACCAAACCACACATCGGAGCATGCCAGCGCTCCAGACCCATAATCCACTTACTAACGGATGAGGATGATGTTATAATGGCACTGGTGCTTCTTATGACTAACACTCCTGTCATGTAAGTCCTGAATGGAAGAGAGAAGACATGGCCTTTCTCAGTGGGACAGATCAGGCATGGTATCAGAGCTGAGCTATCAATCTGTCACTTAGTCTCAGGATGTGAGGCATTTGGAGGCAGCGAGGCAGAAAGATTGGGACTATCTGACAGCTACAAAATAGCAAAAGGAAGTTTCTGGATTCGAGTATAATCATGTTTATCATAGCCTAAGGGTCGATGATTAGATTTGATAGGAAGTTAAAATTGTAATGATAGTAATTGACAGTTTTGATGTATGGAATTTCCTCATGCATTTCTTATCGCGTTAACATCGGAAGCCAGGGTCAATGCTGTCTAAGACCTATATTAAATACTTGCAAGGAAATAAAAGGAATCTTCACGATTATTAGCGATATACTTTATGATGTAGATCAGATTTTGACATTGGACAGATGTGAAAGTCACAACCCCATTTCCCAAACGTCACACAAGGGTTTCTTCACCGGAAAATTAGTATTAATGACGGAACAGGTTTGAATCATTTGATTCAATTTGGTTTGTTTCATAAAAGCTAATAAGGCATGAAGCCATGAAAGTGCTTGATCCTGTGTGGTGAGAATACATTAATTTAAAACCATGTAAACACTTATTCTCCTGAAAATGTAAATGCTGTTTGGTGTTTTAAAAAGCTGAAAACACATTAGCTCTTTACAAGTCTTTCTTAATGTAGTTCATCCATACAGGGTTATGCTGCCTTTCAAGCTCTATGTAGAATTTTTCTATGAGATTATCGTTTAGCAGCTCTTATATTATTCTGATGGCATATAGTGTTGCAATAAAACAGCCCAGGAGGCAGACTATGTGAAGTCATTTACCCGCAGAGCTGGAACAAACTTCTACTTCGGCACTTATGCAAGGATGCATGGGTGAAGTTCAGGGACGTTCATATCCTAGAGGGATGGTAATGACGGTTGGTTTTCTTAACCATAACGATCTTTTTCGCAGACAAGACCTTTGAATATACTGCACTGTATGTTCCGAGAAGTATATTTTTTGCATCAGCATACCATTGTTGGTTCTGTGGTGAGTGGACAGTAATGATGTGTGTAATTGTGCTATCGTCTTTTGTGATACTTTCTCTGGGGGACACCACAGTTTAAAGCGTTCCATCTACGCACTATATATATATATATATATATATATATTATTTCTGCTTTCGTTAACGTTCGATAGGATCAGTTTTAACCCATCGTAGTCTGTAGTTTCTAAGGCTGTATCAATTTGTAATTTTGGTCGCATCCAGAAAACACACTATTGAGATTGAGTCTGCATGACCTTTCTATGGTTAAAACCAACAAATGTTAAGCTAGCCAGCACAAATAAAATTAGCGCTAGCTCCAAATTATGACATGTAACAAACAGTTGATGAAACAAACCAGAAATGTTGTGTACCATTGCAACCCTAACAGTAAGACAAAACCACAGTCCTAATAAAATGCAGCTGTAATGCCACATAACATTAGATATATCTTAGTTTTAACACGTAGTTCATCCGTCTGCCATGTGAAGCACTGGCAACATTTAAATGCATTGAGTCACCCAGCTATTGGCCATACTGATATAAAGGTCTTAAAAGAGATTGAGTGTCCCAGGTGTAATGAATAGACCAGTGAACAAAATATCCCTGGTAACTTGTGATAGTCTGTTCACAACTTGACAGAAAAATGTCTGAAAAGCTTGGTCCCTGGGTGATTTCTCATTCTAACACTGACCATAAGAAGGGTACTTCTACAGGGAAGGAAATAATGATCCTATAGTTGTATTAGTGGGAATCGTGTTGCTGCCATGTTTTTGCTGACATCAAATGTACCTGAAATACTGAAGGCGTGTTGAAGATCAAACGCAGGGAGATCTTACCAGGTCTGAATTATTTAAGCAGGCTTTGCATCTCAGCCAGGTTATCGATGATAACTATATTATTATTATAGTTCTAAAAATCTGAAACCGCAAATTGCCATGAAAAATAGCAAAAGGATAGAAAGGTGAAAACCTGTAAGTCTAAAAAGGGTCAGAAGACAGATGGCTTGTCAATTAATAAATGTCAAAGCCATAAATACATTACAATATATCATAATTTCCAACATTGCATTTCAAATAGAATTTTGATTTACAACGCCACTAATCGCACTGAATGATAGAAGAAAATAAGGACAGTAAATCGGGGCCACTTAACACAATTCCTTCAGGGATTAAGTAAACAACATTTCCTTAGGGAATAAGACAATAGTAGTGTGCTGACGTGTGCTGTGTTTATTTTATGTTTGTGTAATGCGGGTGTGTGTTTGTGTGCAGTCTGGAGGGAAGTCTATAGGTCGTAAGGACAGCAGAAATCTTCCCTTGTTGTTCGGAGTTTGATTCTCTATGTTTAATGCACTTATTGGAAGTCACTTTGAATAAAAGTGTATGCTAAATGAAATGTAATGTAATGTAATATAAAAAAGGTGAGGTGGCGGAAAGAAAAAAACAGACGAAACAAGGGATAATACAAATACACAACATACAATGGAGGCAAAGCAAGTGTCTATGGTCACATGGCATTATCTTTGAAAATTCTGACCTTTGAAATTACAGGTTTGTTACAAGGCTGATTACTAAAGGCAACAGTGCAAATAGTGCAAACGTATATAATTGATATCCCCTTAAACGTTTCTAGTGATACAGGGAATATTTAACAAATATTTTTAGAGGGATTTGCAGAAGAAGTATATATTTAAATCAATACTGGACAACTGAAACGAGTACAATAGGTCCTGATGCTGAACCCCGGCCCCATGTGGCTTACATATATTTGTGTAATTTCAAGAATTTCTTTCTGTTGAAATACCCACGTCTCACAGCCCTTGTAACCCGCGGCATCTGTTGCTTTTGTTCATCGTGAACAGCACTCAAGGTTTTCAAATGGTTTCTAATAATATTTGTATTGTGTCCTGCCTGTATCGATTTGTTACAGCAGGAAGGATCTCGGACTAAAACAGCCTATGGAGCAATAAAAATACTAATGTACACAGCGGCAAACAGTCTGCTTTTGTCATGACCGAAGTCTCTCTGCTGCCAAAATGTTTTATTCCTCAAATGTTAAAAAGACATACAGCCTGAAATAATTACAAGTTTCATGTTTGCTAAACAGTTTCATATGTGTTGATTATTTATTGATTTCAGCCTTCACAAGTGATTTGCATTAATTATTAACACCAATTCTCCTTTTTATTGTATAATATACCCTATATGTCCATAAATGTTACTTTATTGTACAGTTAGCCTGTTTCTGCATGTGTATGTGTATTTGTTCATCATATATTGAATATCATCGGGCTGAATGTTCAACCAGTAATAGCGACTATTGTTCCCAAAGTATCAGCGGCACAAATCCAAAACTCATTTATAAGCTTGTTCAGGTGAGACTAATCTATTTGGTGGCAGGGAATGGGAAGTAGCTATTCACGTCCCTACAAATTCTCAGAAAATTAGAAATATGCAGAAGAATGCAAAGGAAATAATAGCTTGGAAGTTCAGTGTGAAACCCAATGATATTCAATTGCTGCTAGTGGAAGGAATTGTGACAATTATTGAGTCTTTGGGATAAGATGTTCCGTTTCATCTGGACACGAGGAACAGAAGGGCATGTACATTTGAAAGGAGCTGGAATTATATGACAGGTGTAGGATCATTGAACAGGGACTGCTAATTATTCTGTTTATCATCTGTTAATCATGTTAACACGCAGTTAGGAAGGGCAGAAGTGAGGCAGACTTTGTGTCATAAGGTGACAGAAAAAAGAATATGACTTTTTTTATTCTGTATTGATTATCAGGCACCTATTGTAGCAGCTAGAAATGTAAAAAAATAAACATGACAGGAGAAACATTTGCACTGGCATAGCCTACGCTGCCTCTGCTTGAAGCCTTTCAAAGTGATTTGTTTTTCTTTAATATAAAGCCAGTGCAATGTCCTGTACATTTTTAAAGGAAAAATAAAACATCCACACAGCACATTAACATTTCTGCTACCGTGAAAGTCAGATTTTCTGAAAGCACGCCATTTGCTTTAAAAGACAACGACCCTCGCTTAAATCCCAACACAGAGGAAATGATTTGATGCTGACGCAATAATAAGTCGTGCTGACTTTCCCCACGGGCTCACTGAGACACAGCGTGATGTGCAACACAGACACAAGAGCTGAAGAAACACAGTCATAGAAAAATGTTCTGGTGCATCGTTGACATCATGGCTTGTTAGTTTGGTCCAACTGTTATTTTCAGTAGACTCTGACGGCCCATTAGAGCTCCATACTGTAGTGTACATGTGGAAATACATGAAAGATTGGACTGTGGTGGCACAGGGAAGCAATTTAGTTAGCTTGGCTGAAAAAAAAGCTTAGTGAAGGTTTAAAGCTGCATTACTATACAACCCTGCAGGCTGTGAAAAAAACAGTAGGCACACAGCATTCAAAGTATCACTTATCAACTTTTAAAGCTATTTTTTACTCCAAAGAAAAATGTCTTGCACTATAGCTGAAAAAACAGTCCAGGTTGAGAAGACAAGACATGGCCCTGCTAAGCATGTTGAGTAAAGAGTGTAGCAACATTTCCTATACAGTAAGTAGGAAGGATACAAGATGGTGACCTCTTCCAACACAGCTAGCAACTTAGCTACATCTGTGAGTAATATTGATATGAAACTGGTCACCAAATAAAAAGGAAAAAATGTGAAGTGCTCCTAGAAACTGCTAATGCTTTAATTAAATTAAATGCTGACTACTCTGATAGACTTTAAATCAATCATGTATTAAGGAACACACAATTACGATTGATGGAATTTGCTTTCCGTACAGCAGAGTAGTGTCCGTCCATTTAAATGCAGACAAATACCATCTTCACAAAAGACACCTAACTTACACAACAGAAATAATTCACATATTGCCAAATTGAGTAATATTTAAACTATTGATGCCAAGGTTTTAAGAAACCCATCATTTGATTCATGTTAATAAAGACAAGAGGATCTGTGTAGATTTAATTGAATTTGCTCTGCTTAAGGCCAGGTGCTGTGTTGTCTCTGTCAGAGATTCAGCAGGACAACAACAGGGCCATACACTGGTGTGTGGGCCTCCCTCACAGCCCATGGGGAAGCTATGGATTGGTGTGTCTCGGTCGGGAGGCTTTTGAGAAAACACACCATGTTGTGATGCTCAGAGAGCGGCTCTGGAGGCCGGGATTCTGCCAGGGCTGCTGCTTTACAAGTGGTCAGGGCCGCATTGATTTAAGGTTTATACGATCAATACTATCAACACGGGTTTTAGGAGGGTCACGACATGAATATCAATATCCCACGAGCCATGCTGGGTCACAATGATCATCTTCCCATAAACTGAATGGTGTTTGTTATTGGTTTGTTTGTGTGACGCCCTTTCCCGTTATTAATTCGGATTTGTTTTTAAAGATCACCGAAAAATGATCACACTTGTGAACTGTCCATCAGTGGCTCAGGGGCTTGGACTGGGAATCTTAGGTTCAAGTCCCCGAACAGACTTGAAATATGGAAAGTGGACTGCTACTTGGAGAGGTCCCAGTTCACCTCCTATGTCCTACTGTGGTACCCTTGAGCAAGGCACCGGACACCTCCAATCCCCCCTCCCCATTGCTCCCCGGGCGCTGCACAATAGCTGCCCACTGCTCCTAGTACTAGGATGGGTTAAATGCAGAGGACCAATTTCACTGTGTGTGCTCTGCTGTGTGCATGTATGTGACAAATAAAGAGGGTTTCATCCTCCGATTCTAACTGAACTGAGGTAAAACTCTAAGTGCTATAAACTGTAAACAGTGAAACTGAATGTAATGCATTTTTATTCACATTCAGTCTCAGTAACATAATGTTAAACAGAGATATTAGAAAGGAAAGGCATCCTTGTGTTAAGATGGCCGATTAAGCAAGTCATGAAATAAAGCATGTTCCTATCATGTTAAACTGTACATCTGATTTGAATTTCTTCCAACATCAGTCATCATAGCTTTAAAGAACTTGTTTTATAGTCCTTCTCTTTGGCACTGCTAAGATGTAGGAAGTGAGTTTTCTGTTTGGCTTGGGTTATAGCTGTTTGACGAAAGCTGGAAACTTCTTGACATTGTCCCAGATCCATATGATTATCATTTACTTTATTTGTCTTCTTCACCAGTGCCAAGGAACTGACAGCTCTGTAGCTACCAGCCCTTACTCTGTCATGCATGTATTGTAATTTTAACCAGTGTGATGCTTATTTTGTAATCAAAACATTTATTGCATGTCTATCTGTTTGGGGGGGGGGGATAACTTCCATTGCCCTTCCTTAGGGTTTTCAAAATGTTGTCCATGTTCAAGGGAACTTTAGGAAGTTCTTTCCTAACCCAAGAGAACGATTAAGGAGAGGAATGTGTATGCTGAGCAGATTTTAAAGCCCCCTTGAGGCACATGTTTGATTTGTGATATTGGGCTGAATGAATATATCTGACTTGGATTTGCTTTAAAGCAAACGAGTAAATGCAAGCAGTAAAAGTGACCTCAGATTATTTTGAATTTAGAATTACTGAAAATGTTTTGAAAAAAACTTCTGTTGTGATAAACACTATGACATGGGACTATGATCGACATATTGTGTAATTAAATGTGTGTAAAAGCAATTTACTAGCAATTTAAGTGTTTCTGTCTAACCTGGCAGTACTTCTGCTGCCGTTCATATTTCAGGGAACAAAAAAAATACTTAAACAAAAGAGCTGCCGGACATCAATTTAAGAAATGATATGGCTCTGATGGATTAACTGCTCACCATTTGGGTTGAGTTGCTACAGTGAGGGGCTCGCTTCACACTGCGGAGCTACAGCAAACTAGTTCCCAAATTTGGCATAATAGCCCTATCTGATCACTAACCAGGAAAAGGGACTGTGTGTAGTTGTGTGGGCCAGACCTGCAGTATTTAAAATGTAATCCAACCTCAAGATCCATTGAGGCCCGGTGGCAAATCATCATCAAAATATATAGTTTTTTTTTTAAATTGTGCATAGGAATGATAAACTAGAGCTGAAGAGTCTCAATGGACACACAAATCAAACGTTGGTGAATATTTTCTGGGATTTTCAATATATAGAGGCTTTATTTATTTTTATTTGGACCGAGTTTTGGGATTCACTTTGTAGCAGTCTCTGCCTGTAGGGTTCATGCTGAAGTTGAGGACATGGGTTTGAACTGCCAGTGCCTCATCTGGTGTAGGTACAGACAAACACAAGGTTAGTCATCTATTATGGATGACCATCCGCGGTCAGTGGAGGACAATATGGTCTCCTTGTTGGATACGAATGCTCAGGCAGAAGCTTTGAACCCTGCATGAGGAAAACTCCAACTTCAAAAAAATAAACTTACAAAATACAGGAGTGTTAGTGTTGAATAAATTGCTCGAGTCTTCATTCAAATTTACTTTAAGAGGTTCTTTTTAAAAATCAAAGAAAATTGAAGAGTGTTTAATGCTTAGGATAGATTATCACCTGGCTGGAGGTCTAGGTGCTTTTCTGGCATGAGACCTTAACTTTGGTGCGGTTCATTGAACCTGATTCCCCTTTAGGATTAGGCCCATAATAAGTCTGGCTTGTCTTCAAGCCTAAAAATGCTGGAGTCGCAAGTCATCCATAAGGCATAAACAGTCTCGTGGTGGGCACGGCGGCCAGGCAATGAACTGTGGTAAATCAGACGTTTTACTTACCGGCTGAGTAAACCTGGCTGGGATATGCAGACCTAAGGCCATTTCATGTGTCTCTATTTTCAAGAACATTTAGAATTTTACATGATAACTCTAGTATTCATCACGAAACCTGACATACAAAATTTGATATTATGCAGTCTGACATGCAACCACGTTTTTAGAAGACTAATTGTGTACAGTTTGCCGAGTTTATGCTCTGATTATCGGGTATTGCCATATGTAAGCATTTACTTTGTTTTGTACAATGGTACAACAAAACTTGAAGACACTTTTAGTTAGAAACCAAATTGAACCATTAGTTTGGAAACACAATTTGAAAAACACTAAAACTAATTAAGATTATGAGATACATGATTCACGATATTAAAAGTTCTGATCATTTTTTATATATTGTTTTACATATTTTTAAAATGATTATGGTGTGAGAATCTGTAGCAAACAAATGTGTTTTGTCAGAAATCTGTTGAATATGACTTGGAGGTCGTGATATTTCTGCAACTCCGCAATACTACATTCAATATGGTATTTCAACACGTACATTAAGCACAAATATTAATATTTAAATATTGTATCAGTCCATATGGCAAATGTGATAACATTTGAGTAGTGCAGCCCTAACCCTGAGTTGCATTCTGTTTCTACCCTCTGCTTGTTGCATTAACATATACTAGAGAGGTTTAGAGATATTTTGTTGAGAACTCAAGCAATTGAGACATTGCCAGCTTTATCCAGGACATCGAGAAAACACACAATGGAACAAAGTCCATTGACAGGTGTGTGCTTAGGCCCCAAAGCAGCCATCACAGGATCCTTTTGTATCCTCATGGAGCAGAACAAGTGACACGGCTTTGGATTTATGGGTCGGGGCCTCCAGCAGGGTGGCAAGCTGCAGCGGGGCCTGGGCAGCGCAGCGGCAACACTGCCTCCATCTGTTGTCACGGTCTGCTCATATCTGCATGCTAATCCTTCTCTACCCACACCTTCATGAAAACACCCTTGTGGCAGCGATACCGCCGCAGCTCTTTCAGGATGAGGAATTAACAAAGCAGGGAGCACAAAACACACAGAGCGGAGGTTTATGGGATGTGCAATGCAGATAGAGTGGAGGGCACAAACGTGAATTTAGAGGTAAATCAAAGAGTTAGAAAGCACAACCTCAGCAGTAGTTATCTCTTTAACACATACACATTTTGTCACAACTCAAGGCTGAGAGCTGAGAAGATCGGCTTGATGTTCTGCTTATACATACAAAATATGAAGAGGGTAGGCAAGGACACTTCTTTCAAGGTCTCAAGGTCGGTGACATTCAGCGGGTGTCGAAAGCGCGCCTCCCTGCCTCCGTTTAGCAGATGTAGCTGCTGGCAAGAGTCTTCTCGAGCTGACTAATCATTTGTGTATGCAGCTGTAATATGCTTTCAATGTCTGAAAATACATATCATCCATCAAAGCACTGTTGTAATGTCTTTGGGCTTGAAAAGGGCACTGGGAGTAGGTGTGGCATATCTAAGATCTAATAAATATACATTTCCTCAGGCAAGAGAGGAAGGCTGCAAGATCTAAGGATTCATTTCCTACTCTGCCGACATAGCAGATAAGGGGTGAAACAGTGCAGGCGTGCAGAAATCTACATTCTGCAACCAAAATGTAGAACTTTATAAATGCATGTTTCACACATAAATACTGAGTTTGTGTCTGCCTGTATATTTTAAAATGCCTGGGAAATACAGAGGTTAAGGTAAATTATATACAGGTTGTTATGTCTTATTAATTAAGAAGCCTACTGCTTCAATACTGGAGTCCACATTGACTTACCTCATGTCCTCAAACTTGAAACATACCCATATATGTGCAAAACATTACCATGCCATGTGGGAAGCTGCATATCATGAAGCAGATATGGATTTATTCTAAAATAATCTGACATTGGAGTGAAAGTTTTTTTTTTCATTGATGAACATTCGGAGAGTGTTTATGAGAAGAATGTAAGACACCAAGATATTTTGGAGGTTAAGCATTTTTGCAGCCAATGTACCATGACAAACATCAGCAAGAATTATCTGCTTCCCAAAACCAGAAAAAGTGTTCATTCAGCTGTTCCTTTGGAATACACAGGGGGAAACCAAACAAAAGGCAGAGATATGTCATCATGCAATCTCCGAGATGATGTATCCCTAACAATGTTTAACAAGAGAAAATCATTTTTAATGTTAAAAATCCATATCTATCTTACTGAAAGCGAAAGGGAGAAAAACGATTTGCTTTATCAGTCTTATTTCGCAAATGAAAAGATTCAGCCAATTAAAAAGTTATTTTGGCAGCATGTCAAAATGTAAGAAATTGGAATATTAGACTTCAAAACTGTATCCATTTTTAGCTGCTTTGTGAATAGTCAGCCCAAAAGCAGGGAGTCTTACCATGACAGAGATGTGCAGGATGCGGAGCTCTTCCTTTGCAGAATTGCTGGCCGGGTCTTCGGTGGGCTCGGGGAGGTTCAGGCTGCCGTCCTGGTGGTGGATGTGGAAGAGCAGAGTGCCGTTCTCCAGCCATTGTTGCCTCCATCGCACCAGAGGGATGTCCTCTGAATTCCCAGAGATCTCTGCCAGAGACAATGGAAAGAAAGAAAATAAAATTAGAGGCAAAATGCTGTTGCAGCGTAAATTACAACTTCACGGAGATCCACTGGAATTTGCGACCAAAAAAGAAGGACATCTTGTGGTGTTGTCTCCATGTGTATTAATATGATTAAATATTGACTTTATCGATGTTACGATTTTTAAAACTAAGTAACTTTGGGCAGGACTCAAACTCAATAACAGTTGATTGACAGAAGTTTTAGGTTTAAGGTGTTTAATGAAATAATTGAACACAATTGAATGAATTGCTGTGACATTTGGTACGGACCTAGCAGATTAATCAGAGCTCAGGACTGGAAAAAAATATTTTGCATATCCCAACCTCCAAACTCTCAAAAGTCGTTGCTAAGCAGTTGTGAGCCCCTAAGGAAGTCAAGCTAGAGCCATATTCATCTTTTTGGCTTTGACAATCACCTAACTTTAAAATGAGTGCCAACTGCACATAAAGGTTTCAACTTATCCAGAATAATATGTCAACATTTACTGCACAAATTGGCATGAATGTTGTACAGATATTCATTGTTCCTAGAATGTGTATCATAAAGATGTTGGTCCTTCTCTGACTTAAAAACTAGCATTACCTTCACCAACTGGGATACGCTATAGGGGAAAGCTGTACCTAAATGTGTTAGCAGCATTTGCTTATAAATACTAAACACTGGTTGACATATTAGGTTTTCACTGCAATACATACATAGAAAGAATTGCAATGACATTTGGTACTGCTAACAATAGAATTCACAAACATAGACCTAGCGGATGAATTGGAGCATATGTTGTACATACATTCATGGTTCCCAGATGTTGTATCATAATGGCTTTTATGTGATCCATCAACTTTTAAAACAAGCCTCATCATCACGTAATGTTAGCAGGTCATCTGTACTTGAGTCTTACAGCAATTGAATTGTATAGCCCACTGAACAAGCTAAAACTATGGGCATAAAACACCTGCCCTCTATTTTGGACAGCTTCTGCGACAAAACTCTCAGGTTCCGACGTTGAGTTAATGAATGACTGGTTTTCAATTGTATTTGTATTCAGTGACAGCCACCACCCCATCTATCCCTAAACTCCCTCTGTTAACTTCAAGAGTTTATATCCACGTTAGGAGGAAGAAATATCCCAGAAAATAATGAAACCCAAAAAGATAAAGATGAGTAAACACTGAATTTGGGGAAGCAGTGAGCATAAAAAAACATTGTGCTTTGTGTCATAGCTCAGTTCCTCAGACACTGCATATCTCGCCATTTGACATATTAGTGATGTACGCCAAAACACACAGTGCCGGGATGGAAAACATTATAAATGCATGACAGAGCTTTATGGGTTATTCTCTATTATGTAAGTGTAAAGATTAGCAAAGATGTATCAGGCTCTAAAGTCATGAGAGGTAAAAGTGCTGACTGGAAGACACGATAAATGGAGACCGAGATCACAGAAAGTGCATCTCCATGCTGAATCCAGTCTCCTTTCTCTACAAACAGGCATACTCCAATCGGCTGATGCTGAAATGGAATATACGTTATTAGACTGTGTTGGTTTAGAGGACCTAGGTAATTGTGTAGTTATTTGCCAGTCTAACAATATCTATGAAACTAGATAAACAGGGCCAAATGTGGGTACATACAACATTTTCTCCTAGACCTTTACAGAATATATAATTAATGTGTAGAAGGTCTTCATTGTACAGTAAAATGTAGTAACTGAGACAATGTGAAAAACAATGGTTATACTGTATGAAGCATAGCAAAAACATTTTGAACCAAATCCAATCAACACATCGACACTATAACTAATTGCTATAACATAAAAAAATACTATTCAATTTAAAATATTGCCGATATTTTCTCTATTTGGCATACAAAACAGATGATGGACACTCAGAGGGTATTACTTGTTGCAGTCACTCGCAGTGAGTCTTTAGTCACTCCTACTGAGTCCTTCAGAGGGCACAAAAACAGGACTTTTCACTTCCTCTGCATTTTATAATAACCTTTTGTTTTAACTTAACCCAATACTAAATGTCACTGAATAAGGTCTTAAACGCATCACAATTTAACTGCCGTACATTTACGGATAGCTATGTTACTAGGCAAAGCAGGACCAGCTCCTAACAGCTAATATTACAAGCTCTCCTTCTTAGGATTTCAACACGGATTTGTTGATCACAATGTAAACGTCACTTTATATGGATTGTAAGAGCTCGCACTCAACACTGCACTTCCCTGGGTCCTCAGCAGTACAGCTGCCAAGTGTGACGTCAATTGGAAGAACAGTTGTTGAGAAAATCAAAGGACAGACATAGAGAAAATCTGATTTGAATTGGTTATTTTGTTTATTTGCATTGTTTATTTACAGGTTTATGGTTTTCATTATTGGTAGCAGAGTCTTTCAATCCCTTTCAAGATTCTAATTAAGAAATTGCAGAACAGATCAAGTTCAAGAACAGATCCCCTTTATTGCACATCCGTATACTATTTATGGATCACTTTGGACTCTGTTCCATGAAATAGACTTCTACACTAATTGCTGGTATGACCTAATGCTGAACACAATCCATTACCTAAATACATTGTGCCAGCTCCACTAGAATACAAGCTTTCAAATAATTTGAAGCTCATTTCACACATAGATGTCATAATGAACTGAACAGAGAAGCTGTGCAAGCACAATGCAAAGCAAAAAGGGATGATGGGGGTGCATTGAAGGGACACAGTCCTTTAGCGAATAGTCCATAATTGATCAAAGTCCATACTATGTTGCTAGTTTATTCGTTATGTGGTGCAGCGATGGTTGCAGGGAGAAATCGTGGCATGTAAATAATAATGAGGATTAGGCTTGATCAAAGGGAAAAACCCAGAACTGAGTGACTCCAGCAGTAAGTTAACGCACTTGTGTCAGCATGGTAGATGAGAATTAGAATGGGAACAACAAGGACTGGAAAGCAGCGTGAAGGCGACAAAGCAGTGAAGAGGTGAAGCCTAAAATGTTCAAGACGTCAGCTCTGACTACACACAACCTACTTATCACTGCAAGGCGTTGGGTAGAGATCTATATATAAACACAAGCTAACCCCATGCAGAACAAGACCATTACACTGATTACTGCCTGAGATGTAGTTGCAAGCAAGATTTTTACTGCTGATCACAGGCTTTTACACAGTGTGCAAAACTTCAGAGATATGTATCCAGTTACACCTGCACAATGTGGGTCTCAATTGATTTGGGGCTTTAGACTTGTATTCTGACTGGGTAAAAACAAAATGCATTATGAGAGATCATGACCTCTGAGAATGATACTTGTTTTTTCTCGTTTGAGCAAATTCCTTAAATGTGGAAACACAAGATCCCTGGAGTAGCCTTTTTTTATATTAGGCCAAATCATCACACATTGGATAACATCATCATAGCGAAAGATCTCTTAATAATTACAACACATATTTTAATGCCACATTACATTATGGCTACAGAAAAATTGTATATAGAAAATATTACTTTACTCTATCAAAAAATATTATTCCACATGATACATGGGTATAAACTTCTGAAGGTTTGCCAAAAAACATTAAGAAAAACAAGTGTGTTGCATACTAATTTGCAGCTGAAGCCAAGCTCGAACTATGGTCGTTCCAATCAAAGACCTTTACCGTTATGAAAGTTTTTTGATACAATTTCTCACAGATGTGTGGTTTCTAGAAGAATAATATTTTCTAATGCACTTTATTCTAGTACCACCGTGTGTTTTACAGTTTGGGCTCAGAGGGAAATGTTTCAGTTAGAGGAATTGCTAAACAATTAGATATAAACAAATCAAACTGTAACACTTTTTCCCCCCTAAAAATCTAATTGTGTCCAATACTTTGGTTCATAAGAGAGCACCTGTAAAAGGATTGACTTTCCAGATTTCTCCTCAGATGGTATTATAGTGTTTAGCACTAACTCGATTCACACTCACACATTAAACTCAGATGATAAGAAATATTCCTGCTGAACGTCAAGGATTCAAAGGATTCACTGTCATTATGAAAGCATTCTTGCACTAATTTCTACTTCAAAGCCATCGAGACCGATGGTGTGACCTACTGCAGCTGTCGACTTTTAGACTTGTTATTCTGCTCAAATAGATTTTTCTCATCTCCAAGACTTAAATTAGCTAATGTGTCTAATGTAAATTTGCAATTCACTTAATATGCACCCTATGTAAGCACTTACCTAACTTAATCTATTCATGGTAAGAGCATGCTTCATTAATACTTGGTGCACACATTGTACATACATGAGATAACAATGCAGTTGGGGCCAGCACTACACTTCCCGCCGTGTGAGTGCACACCACTTTGTTTGTCAGACAGCCCATTACACTGATTACTGGCAAAGGAAACACTTGCATGCTGGATAATAGCCATAACCCTTACAGGGTATAACCTGTTTACAAAGCAAAACTATGTGTTTCCTGTGACACAGCAGTGTGTGTGTGTGTGTGTGTGTGTGTGTGTGTGTGTGTGTGTGTGTGTGTGTGTGTGTGTGTGTGTGTGTGTGTGTGTGTGTGTGTGTGTGTTTTGTAATTGTGAGAGTATAATAGGATTTGGCCTGACAATAATTGATGCCCTCATGCCGCAGTGAAGAGGGAGTTCCCTCTGCCCACGGATAAGATTTAAGAGAGTCCTGAATAGTTTTAACCTAAATGCAAATTATGTGCCACAGTGTGACAGGGCACTGTTTTTAAAAAGTGAGCTCCCTCTTCATCTGGGGACTAGTTTGCCATGAGATTGGTATTAATGAGACCGCCTCCTTGGTGCATGGAACTATGTGCAGCACCACCCAGCAGGGAGGAAGAAAGATTGAGAAAGAAAAGGAGCGGAAAAAAAGGTAGGGAGGGAGACAGATTAAAATGCAAAGGCGATGAAGGAAGTGTTGGAAAGGGAGGGATAAAAAAAAGAAAGAGGCCACCCACGAGCATTAAAATTGATCAAAGTAATCTGATTAAGCTGCATTATTAGTGTAGCTCCTCTGAATGTAGATTCGCTGGAGCATTCAGTTCAAAAGGAGTTTCAATTCTTTTGGAATTAAATTGACACAGCATCTTTCTTAGCATTCATAGCATTTTGAAAGTCTCGTCTTTAATCCCAGCATTAAACCATTGGGCAGTTCCTGCAGAGAGGCTCCCACCACAAAGCATGTTTTTCACTCGCTAATTGATTGACAGAACATTTGGACTTAGAGAATGTGATAGATTATGGGGTTGTGTGCCTGTCAGAAGTTTGCTTACATGGTTAAAGATTGACTTTGTATTACAATGACACACAAAAACCAAGTCTAGAGATAACCTCTGTTGTATTAAAGCACAACTGACAACTTACTGCTTGCAGTTTTAGTGACAAGCCGGGGAACAGTTTTGGAAAGATTTCACAGTGTGAGGCTGTCAGATTTCAGCACCCAGCAGGGAGGTTTTGTTCCGTTCCAGGCAATAACATAAGAGTGGAGAGTCAGAGGTGGAATACAATCATTCAACTTATTGGAGTGTGCATTCCAGATAAGATGGAGGGGGACTCAATGTAAAACTGGAGCTGCTATGGACTCCTACAGACTATTTGGGATTTAAAGCAGGCAGTTTGGTGCTAACAATGTCATGGGGTTCATTTTGGTTGCTGTTCCTATAATGATATGTCATCTAGTCAGTTCATCCATATAGCGTGGACGGATGAGGGCTTTTTGTAGGCCAACCAAAAAGTACCTTTAGCAAACAGACATTTATAATAAAAACATTAGGTTAGAAACTACAAACCTTTGTTATGGATTTAACCTGCTGACTTCAATACAAAGGGAGCCAGAAGTTGCAAAAAGCTTATAAACTTCCCTGTTTTAGGACTCCTTCCTGCACCACTCATTTAAAATAAAAAAAGAAGACAATTAACTCCTAGGGGTAACTGTCCATGCAGAGATTTCTGCTGACACATCAGATGTGCATTGAGTGGAGAGGCCAAGGTCTCCTGACGGTACCTTTGGGCTCGCCGCTGTTCTACTATCTGCTGCAACCCATTGCAATCTCTCAGCACGTTTTTTTTAATTGGTCTCTCTGATAGCGTGAAGCCTGTTCCTAAGGGTTAACTATCTTCATTTTTAGATACATGAGTAGCCGGCTGGAATTGGCCACAACTGTAGTTTTATCAAGTAACACAACAATTAATTTATTAGCATTCAAAGGAACTACAGCTCCTATGAAATATTTACAGAGAGGGTGGAATAATTTACATTAATGCATCAGGAAAGACAGGAATGATTTACTAAGTGTACATCTGCATGCAGACTATACATTTGGTTCTCAAATGTCTGGAACAGAACCGAGAAGTATCAGATTCACTTTGGCTCTTCATGAATTTTCTTTTTTTTTTATCCTGGCATTGACAGTTATATTAAAAAAAATAAAAAGCAACGTCTCTTAACAGAATAATTTGGGTTGTGACTCTGAATAACCCTGAAACCTAATCCGCTCTGGGTTTTTCCTTTGGTATGGAAATGTTCCACAAGTTAAAATAAATCAAGTAATACATTAATAATAATGATACTATAAATACAAAAAAGTATGATAAAAACATAAACTTAATTCCCAAACTTTACCACAAAGTGCAGCTTTTGTCTGAGTGACTTTGCTCTCACAGAGGTTTTAATGCCACGAGTGTATTCTCTCTCACTACACTCTGTTCCACAGACAGAATGATAACAATCATCACATTCTGCGGTCACCAGAATGTGAAAAGCAGAAATTACTTTGAAATTGTTGATGCTGAATTCCCCAAACTTAGTAGTAATAAACAACAACTCCCCGGCTGATAACAGCTAATTTCCAGATCATTATTCCAATGTGAAAACACGAAGGTCGTCCTTCAACCGCCGTCCTCTAACCATACCAAAATGACACTCTTTTCTGAGGGGGCTGTGAAGTATCCATTTCACACAGTAAACAGCGCTTTAGCTGTGATGGAGGGTTAGAAAAGGATTTTCATGTAGTAAGAACTTTTTGTTTAATCTGTAGTGGATACAAGATGATATGAATATGTTATCTGGGCTTATTTGCACTATGTGAGTCATCGGAAAGATTTCTCAATGTGGCCAAGGCTTTGCTTGAAAAACACTGTCTATGTGAATCACAGTCCTGCATATTCATGTGTGCATGTGGCATTGACAGAGGAATCTTAACATCACCATGGAAACAAAGCTTGAATTGATCATAAAAGCCATCACTCAAAAAGGTAGCCCATCATAGAGCACACATTATAAAAAATCAGCTTTTATTTGAGATTCTTCCGAACCGGATATGAGATTATTAGGATGTGATCATTTACCTAAATATACCGAATATATGAAAGGAATATTGTTCAGCAGGAACACTGCAGCTTTGTGCTTCACAATACCACAAACAAAATAAATATGGTTTTACTGAGTTTTTGGTTTTTAATGTTTTTCCTATTTTACTGCTAAATGTCCGGGCACTGCTAAGCTGTCATTATTAGATTTATCCAACAATATACAAATCCTTTTTCATAGTATTAATTTTGAATCACATTTGTTTCAGATCACAAACAAACATGTTACAAATATTTTCTTAAGTTAACTATGTATCTATTATTTGCCAGTAAAAGGGTGTAGACCACAAATATTTGCCATAATATAAAGACTTTTGTCTGTGTATTATTTATATCTAAAATGAGATACAACATGCTAGCTAGCCTATAGCTAGTTGTATTTCCCAATATGGTAAGCTAAAATAGAACATGTTAGCTAGCTGTTAGCTAATTGTATACTTGGATGTATAATAAGTATAACTGGATACAGAGGTACTATTGGCCGCTTGTCGTCACATGGAGTTCTCCAGACTCTTCTATAGGCTGACGTCTTCGGGAGCGGGTCCTCCTATTACGTCACCGTCGCCTTCTTCTTAGCGGACTCTTGAAGCTCTCACCTACGATATTTCATTATGCAATCCTTCTGAGGTTTATCATTAAACACGCAATAGTATTACTGCAGCATCAATGAGTGAGAGGTAGAGGCGGTGTGTTTAGTATGTAACTCCATGCGTCCTTCTCCCTCTACTCATATATACAATACAATATTAGCTACATGCTATCTGAGGCTAAAAACAACATCCGGTAGTACTACCGGAATTGGACAAATATGGTCCGTCCAGAAACAGTGAATTATCTTTTAATGTTCCGTTTCAATATATTGATTATTTCTTACACTAGCTAGCGGTTAGTTACTTGTACTTCCAATTTTGCCAGGCTACGTAAAAACTGAAAGAATAATGAGGTCCTAGAAGTGTGTGCCTGTTTTATTACAAACCAACTTGATGATAAAAATGTGCAAAGAAGTAATATGTGGCTTGGAATCTGGGCGCATATTAGTCGTGTGCTTTTTGCCAAAGTGGATTTTAACAGTTTGCATCCAACCCGGAAAATACTTCAGCATATGTGCTGATTCTCAGCTAACACAGAGGGCAGACACGTGATTTATACGGCTCAGGGTGTTTTATCTTATGCTGAGTCATTACTCAACCCAGCATAGAAACCAGTTTCCCCGAGTCTGACAACATGCTGGTAGAAGCTATGATGCACTATGCTGTGAATTTTAATTTGGCTCCATCTGTAATCAGCATGCAGTCGGTTATGCTGCTTTTAAAAAGATAAACAAATAAAGCTAACAAAAAAAGTTAAAGAGCTTGAAAGGGCCTAGAGTAAATACTGACGCCTTGATATTGATTTTCACAGCCGACTTCACAATACACAGCTAAAATACAAGTGAACTCCAGAACAGCTGAAGACAGCAGAATGAAAAGCACTGGTTATCCCTTGGTTCTGCTTTTCTTTTATTCTTGTGAAGCACTCCTCTTATACTTCACCTATGCTGAAAATATCAATATGTGCATTGTTCTGTACAGTACATA
Organism: Eleginops maclovinus; assembly: GCF_036324505.1. Classification (NCBI taxonomy): domain Eukaryota; kingdom Metazoa; phylum Chordata; class Actinopteri; order Perciformes; family Eleginopidae; genus Eleginops; species Eleginops maclovinus. Next base: position 9,879,173 of record NC_086354.1, read on the forward strand.
ACACATTTAATTCCCCTACTTCACAATGTGGAATCTTTAGTTCAATCATTTCAGAAAGTAAGCAGTTTTGCTGAAGTTGAAAATGACAAAACACCTTTTTTACCATCTCCAATTTTTTTCAAACAAGTCTGCTGGAAACACAATTAGGAAAAAAAACATGTACTAGTTGTGTCACTGTAGCAGTTAAGGGATTACAAACACATCATGAATACATATATGTGCTGCCTTAGAGTATTTACACAGCACCTTAACCTGCCTATGAGAAAAATGTAATCTTATATTTTACTTATTTACATAGTTATCTACTGCAGTTAGGCAGATGGAAAACAATTATTGATATTCAAAGTCTATTTTAGTTAATGTACCTGTGAATCTTTTCTTTTTAATTTCCTCTCATTCCATAGAGAAAGTAATCACTCCTCCAACAAATATGAAGTTGAAGTCATTAGCAATAAAAAAGTATTTTAATCAGGCGTGTTTGCCGCATTACCTTATATGTTCTGGTATGGCCATACGTTTATGGTTGGTGATTCTTGTAATGTTACCAACGTTTCTATTGCTTGTAAGACATTACAGAGGAGTGCACTGGATTTAGGGCTATTCCATATTTGGGCAAATGTTTCACAATACTTTGGAAGTTATTCTATGTGTAACACATACACATAAAACAGGTGTTAGTAGCTAACACTCTCTTTTTTTGCTTTTGACTTGAGCTTTTCATCACTAGCTCTAACCATGTGAAACCGTTCTGCCTTGTCAAGTCAATAAACAAAACACTTACTTTTATCAAGCTAAGCTTTGAACAACTCTATACCAGAGGTGAAGAAGAGAGGCTAAAGGTATGTTTATTGTTGAGTCTGGCTTTCTCAGCAGGGCTCACTCACTGCTATTTTCACTCCTAGATCTATATTTGCAACATACTGTTTTGGGACAAGTGAATCTACCCAGCCAAAAGGAGTTCAGGCATCTCAGGAAAATCTATAAAATGTCTGACTTGTACCTAATAGCATGCCCTTCACTAGTCCATCCCACTTTGTGATTGTGTTTGGTAAGACACGATGTAACATCTTGTTAAAACAGTATTCAACACAAAGTGACAACAAAAACAAGAGGTGAAAACTATAGGGTACGCATCTGATTTAAATTATAGCATGTGCAAAGGGCTAAAAGTTTAATGTGATGGTATCGACAGACACTTTCAGTAGTAATGACACATGCCAACAGATTTGTTTAATGGAGATCAGCAGCTAAACAACGGTCTCAAGGAAATGCTGTTTTCCGAGGCATGTTTGCCCAGTGGGAGAGGGAGAAGGGGGAGGAGACCATATGGCCGTGGAGCTATGTGCTTGTACTGGGATTTACCAGCAGCAGAGAGAAGGGTAAATGTGCATGTGGTGGTAAGAAGGGTTGAAGCTATTCTGCTCACATCCTCATGCAGTGTCAGGGAAAGCGGCCCTCTTTCACCTTTCCTATCTCAGTTATAGCTTCTAGTTAGAGCGAGGATGGAAGGAAAAGATAGTAAAGAGGGTCGGGGGGGCATTCAAATTGAAGCTGGTGTAATGGGATTAGTAGGCGCGGAGAACGCTGGAGTACAAGGTGGATGGGATGAAGAGGCATAGAGAAAGAGAAACATGAGAAAGATACTGAGTTGGGTTTTTTGATTGGAGGTCAAATCTAAATTCAAACTTCAGGGTACAAACCATCTACTGTTGCTACAAGTTCCCGGCCCCCGGCCAACACACAAACACAAGTTTCCAAATCTGTGAACCACACACGCATGTATACGCAGCCCAAAACCTGTCTAGAATTCTTATCGAGGACCTCCCAAACCACAGCGAAAAAGAAACCCTGCCAGTGCAAGTCGAAAAACTTTTCTAGCAACTTCTTCAGCATGAGGACTCTGGCGACATGAAACCGCACGATTAGAGAGAAACCTTGATGTCATAGCAACAGTGATCCAGACGTTCATCAATAAAACACCCAAGCTGGTAAAACAAAAGAACCCTGTAGAAATATTTTTGAAAGAGTAAACAGGTGCTCTTTCTATTTAGCTGGTACCGACAAAGCAGGTTAGCTGCATCTTCTTTTACAAAATCGGAGCACCTCTGCACCATATGTAAGAAATGAAAAAGTTCAAGACAAAAGGTTTGTGTCAAACAAAAGCTGTAGAAGCAATTCACATTATGCACTTAAACACAACTCACTTATCCCTGTGGAATAAATCTAGGCTCATTTTATAAAGGTGCCAATTATCTACATGAATGAGAGTAGGAAACAGTGCAATCAATCAAAGTCGCTCCCATTCCTAACAAGCTACCAAGCATGGGACTCCTCATATTAACCGAGACAAAGCAAATGGTAATTTGGGGTAGCTTGAGAGGTTCTTCTTTTCAAATTTCATGTCTGACGATTATGTATGGGACACTGGAATGGTCCACTTCAAGGTGAGCATGGGATCACAGGAGGTTCTGCCAGCAGCTCCTGTAAAATACATGGGGTGCTCAGTTTGATGAGATTCAACAAAGTCTGACCCCACTTGGCTTTGATTAGAAATTCCAGTCGAGCAAAGTCACAAATCCTGCAGAGTTTCTGCAAATGTGATCACACAGATGAATCCCATTTGAGAGCGTGGCAGATGGATTGTAGTGTTGCCAAGATTGGAAGTTTCAAAAAGGGTTTGGACAGGTTGCTAAGCTGTTTAAATGGAAGGCACTGAAGCGTAATATGTGTGGAGGCAAACAAAATAGAGCTAGGGCCAGTAACTGCAGCTATAGATTATTTTAATTCTTACAAGCTTAACAGACAGAGTGGAAAAAGTCTTTACCTACCAGTACACAGACCCATAACAAACTGATACACAAGGTCTACACAATGCTTTTCATATGATGCTTTCGTTCTGTGAACACTAATGGATATACACATTGTGGGGAAAAAACATTTGAGTCAAACCAAATGAAACACATTTTCCCAGTAGGAAAAGTCAGCTACATTATAAAGACATAAATGAGCCTCCAAATGAAATAATAAACACCCCCCAAACAGTAAACCCATCATGAGCTCTTTTTCCATCTTCAAATAATCATTGTGTCCACCTGTAGCATGAACTCAAGCATGTACAAGGAGATTTACGAAGCAGCCATTCTAACAGGACCGCCCCTCGCCTGTGATGCAGTCAACTCAATGTTGACTTAATTCAAAAGGCACGTGCGAAGCAACCAGCCAAACTATCACCAAAGCTATTTGCTATCCTGGGATGAATAGCAATTAAGATGTATTTTACGTCTCATTGGTTAACCTATTTGTTTCTTCTGCCAAGCCACGCATATGGAAAACAGTTTAATCTCCATGTCGAAGAGATGTAGAAAACGTGTGTTGGTTGTGGAAACGATCTTAATCCCCATTGCACTCACATCCTCTTTGATCATCCTTTATATTTTGTTCATACGTCATGCAGGGCCGGCCCTGGGCATAGGCAGTATAGGCGAATGCTAAGGGCGCATCCATCCATGGGGGGCGCCGTAAATAGCGGGGAAGAAAAAAAATGTAAGAAGTTATTTTTTTAAACTATTTATGATGTCTGAAACTACGCTTACATTGCATACAGCACCCACAAACTATGGCGCGCCGCCGCCCCCCGCCCCACAAGGCACACAAGCTAAAATCTTGAATAGGGCAGCGCATTGGTCAGGGCCGGGCCTGACATCATGCATTGTGTTGACCTGTCATTCTTTTATATTTCACTGGCTTGTTTGAAAATATCATATGGCAACCACACATATCTGGTACCAAGTCCTAGCTCCTAGTATTTCCATTGAGCATTTGCAGGATTTTTGCCAATACTTTGCTGCAATAACAAACCACTTAAGCTTACCTTGCCATTTTACCTGTCTTACTTGAGAAGAAAAGGGTAATGGCTGTGAGGAAACAGTTAAGGTGACCCTGCTATTTAAGTCACATCGACTATGTAAGTCTGGTTCATTTGGGATCGCTTAATGCTCCCAAAAGGCAGTTAAGCATGCCTGCCAAATAGCACTGCCTTAATAACTAGTTTTACTTTTTTTCACAGATTTGCGCAGCACTTTTTTAGACAATAATTTAAGTTAAAGGTCCTCAATTATGCAAAATGCACTTTTTGATGTCTTTTATACATAAATATGTGTCCCTGTTGTGTAAGTAGACTCACAAAGTGTCAGAAAATGCAACCCTCTCTCTTTTCCTCCTTACACACATCTCTAAAAACGGGGGTACAAACGAGCTGATCCAGATTTGCTGTCGTAATAAGGGAAATGTGGGCAGGTTTTACATTGAACTCACGGCAACGTCCCAACTACGTCACACTTTCCAACCTATCGTCCCCCATATACAGTTGGCGAGCTGAATCCACTCTCGCAGCAGTGTGTCTGTGTGTGTTCAGCAGGATGTCTGCAGGAGGGACTTAGAGTTGTTGTACATATAATGGCATTGTTCTAGTGGTAAACACTGAAGAAAGAACATGTCAAGCTATTTGCTGCACGTGTTGTGACGTGTTAAGAAGTAATATGGTCTGTGTTTACATTAGCAAGCATGAAGCTGCAAAGGGGCGTGGCCAGTAGCAGCTAGTTCCATTTAAAGCTACACACTTTTGGAACAGGGCTGAAATAGAGGGGTATAAAGCATGGCTACAATATATAGAACATTTTGTATAGATATGGCCCTACAATATATTGTTAAAATATAGTATAATTGGGAACCTTTAAGGAAAGAAATTGTCTTCATAAAATGTATGTGTCTTAACTTACAAATTCATAGTAGTATGGTATGGAACTGGAATGTCTTGTGAGACTGCAGCCTTTAAAAGCCAATACCATCATGCAATGCATAGATGGCAATTTACCCCATCATTGTTCCAGTGATTTTACAGTTTAAACAATGTTCAGCTTGGTCTTCGAGATCCAGCACTTCTTGTTTACTCTTCTGATAGTGCAGTAAGTTTGTCTCCACCTCTTTACCCTCATAACATTTCATTTTAGCTTCCTGAAATTGCTACATTACACACAGCACATGATGAATTCAGTTACAGGATGACAGTCAAGACAAATTGCCTCACTCAAAGGTGTCCTGTGGCGATTTCCATGAAGTGATGGGACACAAAAGGGAAAGATTTAAAAAAAAAAGATCAGCTCTGTTTGCAGTCTCCAAGCCCAATCTACATTATCAGACTTGACAAAGCTCCTCCAGAGGTACATAAATAAATATATAACTGTTTTTTCAGGCAGTGTAGTCATTCTAATGACATTAAACTTATATAGTTGTAGAAAATGGTTGCACTCCCCTTTAAATATATTACTGCCATGGTGTGATATAGTAATACTGTTGCTTCCCTGAATACTAATCGAGGCCCACCTACACTCAGGATTCTAGTTAGAATTTGAGGATTTGGAAGATAAGTCTTATATTTCCTGGCTTGTTAGAAAAAATCACTTACACATCTTGAAAAGAAACGTTGTCTTTTTCTGACTTCCAGCTGTGCAGAAATAGAGTCGCAGTAATATCTAAAGCACCTGCTGAGGCTAAAGATCCAACACTGACTAAACACCTAGACATAAATCTCACGTTTACACTAGAGCTGAGCAATAAAGTTGAAAACACATCACACACATATAAAACCCACACTTTTATTTATCTTTCAAGAAGTTTGCCCTGAATCTGTTTATTTTCTGTTTTTGAATTGCCATTGCTGATGGTTTTGCTGCTGGAGGCACACCTTGTGAGGCAGAAACAAACTATTATCCAACTAAAGCAGAGCCTTTACAGGAAGTGGCTAATCAGAATGTATCAATTCTTGCCACATCATGGGGGGACTTAAGAGTTTAGAGATGTATTTGTATTTCTTTACAATTTATTAGTTTGTTGCTGCTTATGTTGAGTTGATGGGGAAAATATTTACACTGTACAAAAAGTTACGTTTTGTATTTTACAGTAGTTGATTGTACAAATGTCTCAAGAATGGTCTGATAATCCATTACAAATGTTCATGCTTGTGTTTAGTTTGTAAGGTTAGATTGTGTCTTTGTGTTTAGCCTGTTCTGTCTATTTTACTTGTATATGGGCCGGGAACTTAATTACCTATTTTATAAATTGGTCACTTAGGTTTTGGGTAAATAGAACCTTTTTCTTTAATTATCATTTTCATGCCAAATTGTTCCTTAACAAATTAAATTACTTATTGGACGCATCAGTGTGTTGAATCATTTACCTGAAAGTAACAAGCTTTAACAAAGGACATTCCCTATTAAAAAAAAAAAACATACATGTGTCACCTGTTCATGTGCAGTTGGACCCATGTACCCACAATGACTAAACAGACATCTCTAACCCTTGTACATTGTTCTATCCATCCTGTGTTATCCCACTTCAGTAAAAAGCTATGAGAGAAGCATAGCGATTTGTATAATCCTTGACCCGGGAGTCACTTGAGCTCCCTCGCTGCAGTTACACATGGCCATCCACTGGAAGGCTGGCTTCAGACAAAACATCAATGCTGTATGGCTCAAATAACAATGTGTCCTGTTGGGTGTGGCGGGCTACCCACTCAAAAAACAAGGTCTGGTATTTCTAAGATCATGAATATCACATTAACACATTGATTGCATTATATAAAATAAGGTAATGCATTCAATGTCTAAGATGGAATATTTTTCAAAGAAGTTGCAAATTGATATGTTCTTAAATGTATTCATTCTGGAAGAGTAGATGTTGTGCCATGCTCCTCTTCAGTTAAATACAGTATCACATTCACTAAGTACCTATTCTGTGAAGGGCTTGTTGAAGGGATCTTTGGAGATTTTGTAAAGCATTTCCACAAAGTTAGAAGACTTGCAAGAGTGTGAACATCAAATCTGACAAAATCAAAATCACACATCTTGACTTTTGAAACCATTAGACTGTTGTTATTTGATCTACTAAAGACAATCTGCAGGTAGATAACTTATCTGGATACAGAAACATATACATTTAGATAATTGTAGTATCAAAAAGTGACTTAATGGATGACTAACCATGTATGGCAATTGTGTCTTTGACCAGTAAAAAGAGAAATTATATTTGACTCCCGGCACTGCAAAAACAATGTTTGGATGACATAGTATTTCAATGCAATTCCAAGAATATTTTTTAATACATGGTCGAACTGCTAAGATCCATAGAACAAATGTCATTATCCCAATGGATAAGTTAGCCAAACGATTAAAGGAGATAACCTTTGACAGAAACAAATAAATTCAATAATCGTAATCCATACAGGAAGTGTCCTGCTTCCAGTGTCTTTGTGCATCGAGAAGAACAAATAGAACTGGAAGTGAAAACATTACTCCATGGTGCTACAGGTGGTCAAAAACTCCAAGAGAATGCCTTAATACCAAGCGTAAATGGGGCCAAATTCCCTTATATTGATCAAGCCCAAACATTAGGGATCCTAAATGTCATTAATTCCAACCCCTTACATTTGAATTAAATATCAAAAGGAAATCACCCAGATGAGATCTTAAGAGTTATTTTTCACAGACAGCAGAAAAATTCTGCTTGAGCTTCATCAACAGCTGTTTTTGGAGCAGGTAAAGGATTTGTCATTGGCTGCCTCTCTGCTGATCGTCCCTACACCAAAGGGAATTAGCTGTTTTCTGGATAGCCTATATAAAATTGTTTTTAGGTCTTTTTTAAACACAAGCCGGATTTTATATTGGTGTATAAATAAAGTGTGCTGTCAAACGTCTTTGGAGAATCTGAGCAGCATGTGTTAAATGTGGCAAATGTGTTTTCTTGTGTAATCGGGCTGGTAAATTAGCACTAAACACCCTGAGAGGTGGGGACGACAATCTGTCAGAAAGCTGCAGTCCGACCAGCCGTAACCGGTTTACACTGGGGCCGCCGCTACTGTTGGGGTTGCCGCTGCGGCAAACTCCTGACGTGCTGGGGCTTATCTTGGGCACGCAGGAGGCACAACAATGAACTTATCACCATACAGCCACTTGGCAGGATGTAGCTGCAACCCCGCTGCGCTGCTCTGACCGCGAGCCGGCTCCGGTTCATTGATCATACACACCAGCAGAACCTAATCTAGGGACAGCGAGCCTTTCACACCGCAGGCTCCGACATTGGACATAGAAAGGGAGGGGCGGAAAAAAAAAAGAGTTGTTTCGCCAGGTAATATAAAATAGCTGCCGGTGAGGGAGAAAAAAAAAGAAAGAAGTTCAATAACTTTGCAGGGACCTCCACACCCTGCATGTCAACTAGCTTCCACAATTTTGATTGAAGCTCTGCACACGCCCGCAGCAGGGCCTTTCTATTTTTTCTTTTTGTTGGAGACTCGGTTATAGTGTCACAAGAATACATAAAAGTTTTAGTAGGAGGGTTCCATCGAGAGTCCCAAAAAAATATATGTTTGGGACCAATCCAAACAAAGAAGGCTCTCTGTGAATTTGGTGGCTGTGAAAGAAGCCGCAACAAAGATGAGGTGTCAGACTGAAAATGAAGAAGCACCATCCCATAGAGGCAATTTTTAAAGCGTGCAATGCGATTTTATGTGCAGAATAACAAAACGCTGGGTTACCTTAATATCCAGACAGATGCAATACACTCTGACACAGTTACTGGCAGTGATAAAAGATATTTCACGGCCACTGCAGACAGCACAGAGAAAGTGTTGAGGCTGAATATGATAAACATCAGAGCCTTTTAAACCTGATCTGATTTTTCTGCACAATATTTTCATCCTCCACATTCCTGCAATCAATTAAGCCGTGGGAGCGGTCAGAGTTTTATGCATGGCATATTCACCTGCATTCATAAACCTCCAGTCATGTTCTATTTTCAAAGGTAGCCCTTTTATCTCAGCCTTTTGTACTTTTCACACTGACTGATTCTGCAGATTTCTCCCCCCCCCCCCACCCCCCCATTGTGCCCGACTTCCTCCATCCTGTCTAGAGGAAGCAATCGCCACATCAAACGGAACACGCCGACTTGCACCTCGCAATCTCGATATCTGGAGCAAATTGAAGGTGATTTTCAATAACTGCGCTGACGAGCGCCAATAGGTGGATCATAGTAATTCTCTCCGTCTGACAGGCCGTAATAAGAGACACCATCTGACGTTCTCTGTGTTTCAAGTGGATCATAGCTTGGTTTACGCTGCCTGCTTGAAGGGACATTTAACATGCCTGGACGTGATGGATATGGTGCTGCATGTGTGAAATGTATTCTGATAGCAGTCTTATGATAGCAGCGCCATTTGCATATAAAGTCAGATGGAATGTGAACCTTGTAAAATTGGACTTCTGGAGGAGTAATGTTTTACTTTTAGCCTTTGTAAACTCAAGAGTTTAAGATATTTATCAAATTCCTTCTGATTTAAAAACAATTGACTTTCAAAGTAACATCGGCCGTGAAAAACAATACATTGTCTGAAGCAATATTCATAATTCTGCATTGCTTATCTCTAGATGCACTTGTGATTGGATGTTACGCCACATTGTTGCATTCCTCCGAGAACATGACAAGAATACAGCTTTGATATGATTAGCATTTGCTTTGAATGCATTCTTTTTTGTCAATGGTACAAATTCCTTCCTGGTTTATCTTTTTGATTCCAATTTTGAATGGTGTCTTATGATTGTTTCCCTTTTTATATGGTAGGATGTCACCTGATGTTGTCTATTTGTCCAATAGCAATGCTGTCACAAAGGAATTGCCGGGTTTTGTAAATATTTTAAACAGTTGAAAAAGGCTTTGTTCATTGGGGAGCTACTAAAGAATACTAGTTTTACAAATTGGAGAACAAATTTCTCTCAAAATTACATGGAAAATAACCTGTATTTCGAAACAGATATGTCACATGGCAACAGTGTGGGTTAATAACGTTTTTTTGATTGCATTTTTTTTAGATAACAATGGAGTTGTATGGCAGAAAGAAATAAAATAACTTATTGTTTTACAAGCACACACAAAACATGAATTGTGATCAGTAAATTCACTTCTGGGGCGGCAGTGGCTCAGTCAGTAGGGACTTGGTCTTGGGACCGAAGGGTCGCTGGTTCACGTCCCGATCGGACCAAAAAAAAAATATGGAGTGAGCTGGTAGCTGCCGAGGTGCCAGTTCTCCTCCTAGGCCACTGCCGAGGTGCCCTTGGGCAAGGCACCTAACCTCTATCTGCTCCCTTGGCGCCGGGTACCTGGCTGCCTCTCTGCTCTGCCACCTCTCCTCTGCATTGTGTGTGCATGTATTTCCTCTGTGTTTGTGCATGTATACACCGATTCGGCGAAGTGACCGGAAGTAGAGCGGCCGCCATTGATGCGGTGTGCGTGCGGTGTGTATTTCGCGGTATTTCCATAGACAGTAAAAGGGATATTTCGCTGGATTTGTGAACGAGATTTGTGAAAAGCAATAATTATGCCCAGACAGTCTGGAAGGGCGTGTGCCGTCATCGGCTGCTTCAATAACAGCCAAAAGCTGTTATTGAAGCAGCCGATGTGATGTGTTTTTGATGTGATTTTCAAACTCTGACCAGGCCCTTCACATGGACCCTGTAGGTTTTCTATTGAGTCAGGTAAGACATTTTGCAAGGTAGACTTATTCCATGCACAGATCTGGTCTGTACAAGACATTCCAGTCAAACCATGTTTGACTGCCTCCTTGACTTTATACAGTAGTGCTGCGTGGCTGCAGCAGCTTCCTCTGCCAGCCATGCAGTCACACTTCACATTCTCAACATGCCCCCCATCTCTCACTGTAACTTCCACAGTGTGGTGGCTGTGGATGGCCTGGGAAAACCTCACCGATCCTTTCAGTATGACATGGTCGTCCAAAAAGCAATGTAGTATTTGCCCGACCCATCCAGAGCTCAGGTAGTTTTGACCTTCTATCAGTGACCTGTAGTTTTTGTTTTGTTGGTCATCACTGGCCAGCCGAAGAATAAAATACTCCTGAATATCTAAAACGAAGCAAAAAAGTGTTTTTGTTTTTGATCACGTCGCAGCCATATCATGTTAATGAAATGTCATGTAAGCTTGCGTTAGCATGTTAGCTACAACAAACGTCAACACATAGCGATGTGTGTTGACAGTCTATTTTCTTGCTGTATCCTATTTTAATATGTCATACTTATTGCTGAAACAAGTATTTAATTCCAACATTAATAATTACATTATTTTTTAATCACGTGGGCTGTCCTTAAAGATTAAATGCTAGTTAGCATGCTAAGGTCAGTAAGTCAATTCAACGGAAGCTAGCTGTGTTTACATCTCCTTCTACTTTCCGTTTACTAATATTTAATTATATTAATTCATGAATTAATATCAGTAATTTCAGATACCTTCATCAGTAACTGGAGGCCACTGTCTGACATCGTCCAACCAAGTAACTTTATTCATTTGGGGTTATGGTTATCTTGCTATTATTGATAGCATCAATGACTGTTGAATGGATAATGAGTGTAATGATTGAGCACGCACACCGCAGCAATGGCCCCGTCGCTAGATGGCGACATACACAAATCGCTCACCGAATCGGTGTATATCCTCTGTGTGTTTAATGTGTGTCAACACAACAGAGTAGAGAAAGCAATTTCCCTGTAAGGGATTAATAAAAGTATGTCTTCTTCTTCTTCAGATATTGTGTGGTTATACTAAGAAGAGGAATTTTATAATACTACCTCTCAATCATTACATTCTGATGAACACATTGCTTGCTCTGTCATGTACACAATGACATTATTCATTCCTATTTTAAACTTGGATTGTCTTTTTTTACATCCAGTTTAAAAAACTCCTATGAGCCCCCAGTGTGAATGAAACCTTTTCAGACTCACAAATTTATTTTTCTCCTGGAAAAAAGTGTGTTTCACATTCCCTTGCAGACTGTCCCAGAGGGAAAAAATGCTTTATGGCAGGCTGAGAAGATTATGTACTCCCAAATCTCCTAAAATGACATCAGGGCTAAACAATATTGGCTCTGAAACAATCTTGGCTTGATCAGAAATGGGGGGTTTGGGGAACATTCTGGCTCCAACATCATCATCGTCATCACATTCATCATCCGACTCCTCTAGCCTGTGTTATTCTTCCTCTGCCTGGGTTTAATCTAAATTAAAACATAGTGCAGAACTAATCACCGGTCCTCATAATAATGTCTACCTCGGCTCACGTTCAGTGTGGACTCACCATGTCTAAACATATTAAGAAAACAACTAAATCACACGCAAAGCTCCATCCCCACGACAAATTGCCAACAAGCGCGTATTTGCCATTTGCCTTCTGTTTTGCTCAATTGAAGTTGGCCAGGAGCATGGCGGTAACAAAGGCTGCATGGCAGGATATCGCTACGGTAATACCTTTCAAACAGATACCCCCCACTGTGTGAAAGTCACACACTTAACACGCTTAGTTGTGATTAGAATGCAACGAAAAAGGGTACGACTTTGCATTGCATTGTGCTTTAGTTTTAAATAACATTTTAATATTGTATTTATTGTACTGAGTGGGAAATCATAAAGAATTGTTCTAGGATATTTTGATTTTAAATTGGACCTTATTATAGTTTTTTCTTTCTTTTTACTTTTTAGATAACATAGCACGTTAACCCTTAGGAGTCAACGATCACGCAGGCGTGATCAGATCACGTGAAATGTTCATGCCGGCACTGCATAAAAACAACAGTCCGAACAACATTTCCGGCTGCTTCTGTCGAAGTACTGGCTTGAGACTCTATGCCAGTCTTTTTTTCATCCAAATAGACCCAGTAAAAAGGTAGATACGATGGTTTAACGTTTATAAAACAATATTTTTTCAAGCACTCAAAAGTTGGAAAAATGGAAACGCATATTTTCATATCTTCGCAGTATTTTATCATTTTAAGGAGCGGACAAATACGCTGGAAACTTAAGATCCTGCTCAACAGGATGCATTTACCAAAGAGGGGGAGGGGTATTTAGGTAAACGGACATATATGAAGCAAGACGAAGTGAGACAAAGAGACGCGGCGGGAGATCGAGAGAGAGAGAGTTGAAGATAGATCAAGAGAGATGGCGGGGGATCGATAGAGACTAAGATAGAAGAGAGACGGCGGGAGACGAAGAGAAACAAGCGATTGAAGAAATGTGACAGACAAATATTGAGAATTATAGATATAGTTAGATAGATTTACAGTTTTGAAGAGACAATACTTTACAGTAGCTCTGTGTCATGGTTGACAGAACTTTGACTAATGAGCGAAAAACGCCTATGGATGCACCTGCTATTTGTTCATAAAATGTGTATATAGGATGATGATACCTCAATCAAACTTTGACATTACCATGGTGACATCCCCTGCACATATTTCCAGCTTTCAAAATGTTTAATTGTGCATGTTTGTGTTACATGTTTGTGTTTGTTTTGGGTCCAAAATGTTCATTATGTCAAAATGAAATAAATAACTATCAGGTTATATAGGTGAGGTTGTCTTAAAAAAAAAAGATACCAAACATTGACAAGCTAAACATTTCTTAATGGGATTTAGTAAGACAACGGGAAAAAAAAAAGCCAAAAAAAAAAAAGTTTGAAAACGGCCAAATTAGCCCCAAGACTCCAAAGGGTTAAAGATCCTAGGGTACTACAAGATGTACACAGGCTGTACAAGTCCTTGTAAATAATGCTTACATTTACATTACATATGATCTGCTGCCTATATGAGATTTCACTCTTAGACATTGTTTGCCAAAGCTGGTTTTACTATGCAAATGCACTCTCTTTCCCACTTACAGGTAGACTCATTTACTTGTACCCAATGATTACCTTAATCCATCTACAAAACAAGCTGCTGATGAATTATGCAAATACTACATCTGTTACCGCACAAATAAATCTCTGTGGAAAATTGCACTGTCGCCCAAATGTAAGATCCATTCTCATTTGTCAACACTGAAACAAACTGTGAGTCATTTGATGAGATTTCATAGCATGGTAGAGAGTCATAACCTCAAACTATCACTAATTATACGAGACTATACAACTGTAATGTATCACAGATCCAATGTTGGGAGACAAATAAATGCATTAAAAACATTAAAATTAGTTGTGTTATTTGTTTATAGAACAAATATATTTAGAATTTAAAACAATTTAAGGGAAATCAAATTTCAACGGCAATCAGTCAAAAGTTCCTTAAAAAGTGATTACAGGATTTCATTTTTTAATATTGATTTAACCATTCACTTGTTTGTTATTAACTTGCTTATTAATGCTTCTCCACACCAACTGTATTCCTGTAAATACTGCAAATACTAAATATACCCTACTGTAATTGCTCTATTTCATATATCTGATTCTGAGTTCTTCATTTTATTATGTAGGATTGAATTGGTGCTCCTTATACGAACAGGACAAATAAAGATTAAGGCAGCCATGGTGCTTAGCTTTTAGTAAATGGTGTTTGGCTGTGTTTACCTCTAATATCTATAATACTCCTAGTCATAAACATTCCCTCATGGAGTATTGCTAAGATATCTTTGCATGATCACATCTATTAACCTTTCAGAAAAAAGGTTCCCCTCGGGGAAATGTCATGTGTCACCTTTTCATCCTCAGTGAGTTTTCCAATCAGCGACGTGCATGCTGACATCTATTTGCTGCACTGACCCTGTGCTTCATACAACCCTGACATTAATATTCCTTTGAACTAAATGTCAGGTTCATCTGTACGAGACCTGGCCCCTACTGAGGGGCCAAGGTGAATGTTAATTATTATGGCAGCAAATTGACTTTCAAGTTCAGAGGTTGTATTAATTATGGATAAGAAAGTTGACGTTGCATAAACTGCCCGAAGCACCACCCTTTCGCTTCAACTCACTTAGTGAGAGCACAATGCTTGATCTGAATGTTACACGACTGGAACATGGGTGTGGACAGAAATTGAAGAAAAATCCTTCCCTTTGATATGTCTAATCTAGGCGGATCGTATGGTTTAAACAAGGATTAAAGGTCTAGACCTTGAGTGTTAACGCAACAGTCGGCATTGAACTCGGAAAAAGAGGTATCAAAGAGAATTCTCACTGCTCAGAAACTCATTTCATGTTAAATGTGTTTGTTGCGTAGCTCTAGGGAAGGCAATACTGTTGGTCTGGGATATTTAAATGTATGTTTTATGTTTGCTATTTTATCTCTTTACCTTTTTCCTTTTATTTTTTTTTAACAGCCATCCATTTTAAAATCTGTCCATCTGTTCCAGGTTTTTTTCTAGAAAAATATAGTATGAGGGTGCTAATGTCAAAATTATGGCCCCGCCCACTTTTCTGAGAAAATAATGCATTAGAGCGAAGCGGAACATAAAAGTTTCTTCATGTCTAAACGCTGCTGAGTCATATAATCCACCCATTTTTGACGAACAGAAATATTGTTTTCTGGCATCGCTCTAACATTTTTGGTTGAAAATCAGAATCTTGGTATGAGTGCGCACGACCAAAGTAAGACTCTGAAATCTTCTCTCTCAACAAGAAAGCTAATAAAACTATATTTCACAAAATGTCAAACATCATTATTCTATATTCCTATATTATATGTGTTGTACTGTAACATTTCTCAAAATGTACTTTCTAAATTCAATTTGTTGTGTGTCTCAAAAATAAGTAAAATATATATCAACATCCTTGTTCTGAGATATTTTGGGAATCATCCATGAATAAACTTGGATGCTGATGTGGTAGTTAGGGTTTGAAGATGGAGCTGTGTTCACTCACAGTTGAGGGAACATTTCCATGCAACCTGTCCCCTGCATCATGACAGTAAATTCTCCCAGAACCAAAACCTGATTCCCCGCCAGCATGCTGACACTTCTGCTGTGGGAGAGTCATCAAACGGGGTGAATAATAACGGGGGAAACACTAAAGGAGCTTGCTGCAACAGCACTGCTATAGATACAGGTTGCATTCACTCAGGGGACACACAAACAAAAATACATGCACACAAAACTGTCCAACTTAGTTCGAGAAGCAAGTCTACCAATTATGATATCCTATCCGAATCATGGCTCACTGTACTGGCTATAATCCAACATTGATAGGATTTAATAAAAAAAAGTCCAGCAGAGATTGGATGTTTAATTAAATCACTCATTCTGCCCATAATTCTGCCTCAAAGCATTTCCAATAATTTCAGAGCGTTGTTAAGTCCAAAAGTCAACATTTATTGAAAGAAAACAGATAACAAAGTATTCTTTTTCAATCCATATTTGTTGGCGTTTAGCCTTGGAAAACAACATTTTAAATGCGATCAAAATACTGTATACTTCTCTATGTGCCCCACACAAAGTGAGGTAAGCATCTATAGGAATGGTCTAGCAGCGAGCTTAGGAAATGGAAAGTTGTATTAATTAAAGAAACATAATTTGATAAAATAGACAAACTATTTCAATCTGATTCAATACAACGGTCTTTTGAGGTGATCCTATGAAAGACATTTCATATATCTTTGGCCATGCAGAGTTGAAAGGGGGAGATAGCAGGGATGACAATGCCTGAAATGTTATCCGGGAGTTGAACTTGCTTACTTGGCAGCAGACACCACTCTAACAACTGGCGGCCTTATGTCAGACATTTAAGCCTAATTTAAAAAACGAACAACAGACAAAAGAAATTCCAAGCACTCCACTCGTAACATGCCCTGTGTAAACCATGGTATGTAGGTAATCACTCAAATGAATCCTCAAAGACAAACCTTCATCTTGTCTCTAATCGATTCAAACACTTCAAACCTAAAATCAATGCAATTCACTGCTTTATTGCTTTTTGGACGGCAGCAGTCAGAAGCACGCCACTCTCTAACAACATCCCAGAAATAATATAAAAGACACAATTTGAATAAAGGGAATATAACTAGTGGATTATTGTCTAATTTACTTGGGCTTTGAAAGAAACACGTTGGACATTAGGTTCTCATTTAGAACCCGTTGTTTGGATAACATACTGTAGGTAAAGTACCACAAACTATGCTGCTTTAATTCTTCAAACAAAATGTGTGTCATTTTCTGAGTGTTGTAAGCTGCAAAATATCTCAACGGTAATTTTATGCTTGTAGCACTTTGATGTGTGAGCACACGTTCAATCATTTCACATTTGCAAATGCTAATTGTAGAATGGTTAACGGTGCTCATCAGCAGAGTCATTATGATAAGCAAATCAGCAGATGAGTGAGATACTAATAAGGGGGACTTTCAGCCTGAAAAAAATAAAGTTTAATGAGGCAACGGTGAAAGTGAAAATCAAGTTTATTTACTCAGGATACAGTATGTTTTAGCTACTTTCTTACTTTTATAGCAACAAATTGATATGTAACTCTTAAGTTTACTCTCACTAAATTACACAGTACATCCACAATATTAAATGATTGGAATTTGCGAGCCTTACTGCAGGCTGCTTTAAAGTTATGCTTCCCCTGAATGTGAATGTTCCACATTTAATCTAATTCTGTGATTAAATACATTTTTCATGTTGCAAGTTAAAGTGGGTAATGATCTAAAGCTTGTCATAAGGTTTCATAATAGTGTTTGGTTTCAACCGTATAGTCACAAAACGACAATATATTTGACACAAATGTATTGTGATTCATTGAAAGAAAATGTTTCATTCGACTTTTGACAGACATTCTGTCTTCTTTTTTTGGACATGTACATTTCCCGATTGCAGGACAAATAAAGGATTTCTGATTCTGATTTCAGAAGCCTTGTAAATGCTGTATAGCCTTGCAGTTGAATAGGAGAAACTGTCTTGAAAGAAAAGAGAGAGGAGCCGAAATGAGTAAAGGATAGAATACTCATCTTATGTGCAACTATCATCATTATTGTCTCGGTACAATATACCCTAAAATATTACTCACACTACAACCTATAAACAGACAGAAAAACATTGACATTATCTCACAAAACAACCTGCTTGTCACTTTGAAACTTAAAATATCTTTATTATTTCTATTATTATTCAGAGTTCTGTTATGCATTATTTAAAATGTGGTGCTTATCTGGAAAATCAGGCACTTATCCAAATCAGCTGTTGTTGTTTTTCGTAACATTCACATGTCCCTTTCACCTAACACATTGTCCTTGTTTTCTAGTTTCCAGACGGGGGTCAAGATTCACCCTGGAGACTTCTGTTGTGTGGCTCAACAGATTGTCTATAGTTATAAATCGTGAAGGCATCTGACTATTAATTAAGTGTCCGGGATTTACCCATGTGTTGTTTTGGCAACTAAAGACATCAATTATTGAAATAAATTGCAGTTTAAGTTTTGAACTTCTCATTGATTCAAGGCCAGCAGGGAAACATTCAGGCCACAACAGGCAACTCGACAAAAATGTGTAAAATCTTCAATCATTATGTGACTGATTCCCTCGATATCAAAGCACAGAACCCCTAATTACTTTTCTGTTTTCAGCTGTGCGAATCAGACGAAATAATAGCCTTCAGGGTGACGAAATGTCAAAACCAATTATATTTCTGACAAAGAAGCAATGAGTCATCTACTATAAACAATTTCAACAAATTTCAAGCAATGAGTACTGCATCCTTTTCCTTTTAAATGATGTTCCTCACTGATAGAATATACGTATACGATTTTTATTAAAAGCATTTGAAAAAAAAAACACATTTAAAGGTCAAAGGATAGATTTTTGAGCTTCCTGTAGAACGATATTCCGTACAAAGCCTTCAGTTGTTGGCTTTAATAAGAGCTTTGGCGTCAAGATTTCTAAATGACAGGTTTAAGAGTTATGAAGCAGATTTTAGGGAGATTGGTAAATGCCTTATTAAAAATGGTCTGTACTTGGAGGGGGATAAACAAGAGCCTGCCAGACATACACTTACATTTACCGACTATTTTACAAATCTGTGTACTGTTTACAAAGACATATTGTTTTGTTTTTTTAAAGTTACTCTGGCAATGAGCCTTGTTACATATCTGCGATGTTCCCATGATGGCCTCGGCCTGATTAAAGTGCATTCACTGCCAATATTGACTCAAATTGATTGTTTGCAAATGTTTTCATCTTAACTTCTTTTCAGTTGTTATAGTCTGTAGGAGAGCAGGGCAACATGAGGTAAAATAACTGTCAGAATTACAATGTCTTCGCCTATTCCCTTTTCACCTCTGTATCACCAATAAAGGCATTCTCTGGCCCAAAAATATATATGTTTATATGTTATATGTTATGTAGTTTTGGTGTACACTTTCCCTATTAAAAAAAAAAAACTACAAAAAAACAACATGTCCTATTGGTATTTAAAGATGCGAATTAGCATTTAGTGCAGTTGTTCATTTAAATGAAATATCTAGTTTAAGATAAACACTGCAATATGGCTTGTCAAGTGTAATTAAGTCATATTACTAAACTGTGTTGGGAGCTTCTTGTCTCCCCAGTGTATCCCTGAGTAGTTTATTTTTTTTGGTTTCTCACCAGCTTTCGTCTCCTCCCCTCCACTGAGCGACAGGAAGCAAAGCTCGACTCCCCTCAGCAACATAACCCAGTCTCCCCTTGCCATGTTGAATGAAAGGAAAGCTGATCTTAATTGATGCTAATGAAAGTCAATGACGACCATGAGGAACAAGTGCTAATGTGCTTGAGCAATTAACCTAATATTTACTGGCTGCGCCGCGACTCTCGAGAGGTGCTAGCTTACGTCTGTCTGAGCGCTCCCTCTGCTCTGACATGATGTGAAACGTCTGTCACCGAGACAGAGACGAACGGAGAGCATTTAGAATCAGTGATGTAGCTCAAAGTGATTTGAAGAGAGAGGTGAAATACATGAACATATCCATTAACACTAAACAGGCAAAGTGATGCAGACAGTACATTTGCAAAAAAACCTTAAAAAAAAACCCAACTAGAAATGAATGCTAATCAATAGTGAAAGCTACATTTTAAATGAGTATTTATAAAGTACCATTCACACATCAACTGAATGTCAAAACTGAAACATCTAGCAGCCATATGTTCACCTTATAGAGCAGCAGCCAATGAACTAGGGCTCAGTAGATTCCAACCTGAGGAGCATTTGGGTCTTTTTACCCCTTTCAAAACCTGTCTATTGAATAATGGCATGTTGGTTACTGCCAACATGCCATTCTGTGTTTTCTTTTAAAAATATAACTATTGCATTAGGCTCCAATATTGTACATTTTCAAACATATCTTTTACATATTCAGTAAATCACTATTTCAAGTTTTGCTTTCTGTCCTCACTCCCTGAAAAACTTCACAGCTCCTCAGTTGAGAGGGATCACACAACTCTGATCAATGAGGACACAATGTGCCCATTCACTGAGCTTCTAATTATCATCAATGGATGCAACCGTGGTTTTCACATCTGACAACACAAACTGATTGCAGACTCAGAAAAGTCAATAGCAGCAGTGCTGTGGTTAAAAATGAATAACACACAAAAGCAAGAGAGAAAGCAGCAATAGCAAGAAGAAGTTTCAACCTCGCTGTCACTGAATAATTAAAAAATAAAAATAAGTAGATAGAGCTACAACATAATAGACCAAACCTCAGTAAAGCAAGACAGAAGAAGAAAAGTCGAGCTAAGACTGAGGCTAAAAAAATCATGCGAGCACAGAAAACGATTACAATGAAACTGTAACTACTTGGTATCATTCCAGTTGGCAAATCTTAACATTTTAGAAGCTGATATTAAAATAAATACACTTAACACAAAAAGTAGGGAAATTTGTTTGTTGTATCAACGCTTCTTGGCAATACATCTTCTACTGTTGGAAAGCCTGTTTTCTTACCTTTCAAATGGTGCCACATTTGTGAGGAACATGCAGTTGTGGGAGGCTCAGCAGAGCTGCTGAGTATGTAGGTTGCGCCCATGAAAAATTTGACAAATCTCCTCTGCCAATGCCAAACAGCAGCCAATCTCCGGTCTCGTATGGCTGTCAGGAGGCCTGCCTAGACTGTGCTTACTGTCAGGCCCACTTTCACTGGAACCTCAACATGTGGAGGAACATTATGTTCATCGATGAGTCCAGATTCTACGGCACTTAGATCACAGTGTGGAGAAGACGCGGAGAACGCTTTGCTGATTGCTGCACCGATAGAGTAGGAGTGGAGAGGATGGAATGGCCTGCAGTCCTGACCTCAACCCCATTGAACACTTGTGGGATAAGCTTGCGCTTTCTGTCCATGCCAGAGTGACCAACACAACCACGTTGGCTGACTTGGGACAAACGCTGGTCGAATAATGGGATGCCATTCCACAGCAGTGTGTGACCAAGCTGGTGACCAGCATGAGGGGGAGAGGCTGTTGTGGCTGTGTATGGTTCTTCCACACGCTACCCAATCACAAATTCCCTCACTTTATGTGTTAAGTTTATATACATATGTACACCAAAAATTACAACAACAATTATCTTATATGTTGCCAATAAATGTTCTTTTACTCAGTAATTTATTTAAAAGTATAGTGGAGTAGAAATATAGGGGCATAGTAGACCATAACCTTAGAACAGTACTTAAGTAAATGTACTTCGTTAATTTCCACCAGACTAAGGGTTAGCAATACCTGCTGAGATTAGCATCATATGCTTTGTCACCAGGACTTTTGGTTGGTCAAAATAAACAAACAATTCCTTATGAATTGGTTTTGTTTTTTCAGCTGAATGGAACTCACGTCAAACTTTGACTCCTATACCGGGGGAACGACAAGTTCATGACTTCTGTGTACCATTACACACTTAGTCCCATTCATGTTAGACAGCTAAAATGAACTGTATGAAATGGTAGAATTCTAAAGGCAACACAGGTAGAAATCTTCCTTAAAAAAAAGATCTTGGTGGAAAATGTTTTCCCTCACTTGAGAGAACAGAGGGTTCCAGTTAATTGCATGAGTAAGAAAAAGAATAACATACACTGGTGGAGATTTGCACCAAATCAAACAACACATCTGCAGGATAAGTGTCACCTGTGAATAAATGAAACACTTTCATTACACGCATGACGAAATTATGATACTGTTAAAATTTCATTTGAATGAGATACCTCTTAAGAGATAGAATACCAATAGTGATTTCCTCCAGGACACAGATGCTGTATAAATTGTAATCTGACAGTAACATCCATTTGTCAAACAGTAGGTTTTCATATTTCCATTTTAGGTACGTCAAGAAATAATGTAATTTCTACGGTAAACGCTTATTTGTCAGACTTTTTTTATCAAGGCCCAAAGTTAGGGAAATGTTGTCTTTTAAACGATTATTTTGCAGCCAGTGAAAACAACAGTGTGATTACTGAAATGTGATCTATGCATTGGAGAGATGTTAATCTGCCTAATTGATATAGATGCTAATGACTTGAGCTAATTTACACCCATATTTTCTTGGAACACTAGATTGAATTTTAATTAACTCACCCTTTATCAAATATTTAAATATAATTCTACCATTTCTCATATCAGTAGTAGTTGTGTATTTATTTCAAAAGTTAATTATGCAAACAAGTGTACTTTCTGCATTTTATGACAACAAGGGCACATAATTAGTATCGCTAAAAGCCTATTTTAATATTAAATGGTTTCTTATTAAACCATTAAACATTCGCCCTGATGCAGCACTACAGTGTAACAATAGATCAGTTACATTTATTAAGTTATAATAAACTCCTATAGTTTAGGAATTCCTGTTAAACTTATGAGAAATGTCCATCCATCCATCCATCTTCTCCCGCTTTTCCGTCAGGGTCGCGGAGGTAACAGCTCCAGCAGAGAGCCCCAAACTTTCCTTTCCCTGGCCACATCAACCAGCTCTGACTGGGGGATTCCAAGACGCTCCCAGGCCAGCGAAGAGATATAATCCCTCCACCTGGTCCTAGGTCTACCCCTCGGTCTCTTCCCAGCTGGACGTGCCTGGAACACCTCCCTAGAGAGGCGCCCAGGTGGCATCCTCACTAGGTGCCCGAACCACCTCAACTGGCTCCTTTCAACGCGAAGGAGCAGCGGTTCTACTCCGAGTCCCTCCCGGATGACTGAACTTGCTACCTTATACCTAAGGGAGATGCCAGCCACCCTGCGGCGAACTCCCATTTCGGCCGCTTGTATCCGCGATCTCGTTCTTTCGGTCATGACCCATCCTTCATGACCATAGGTGAGGGTAGGAACGAAGATGGCCCGGTAGACAGAGAGCTTTGCCTTCTGGCTCAGCTCTCTTTTCGTCACAACGGTGCGGTAAAGCGACTGCAGTACCGCTCCCGCTGCTCCGATTCTCCGGCCCATCTCACGCTCCATTGTTCCTTCACTCGAGAACGAAGACCCCGAGATACTTGAACTCCTTCACTTGGGGTAAGGCTTCATTCCCTACCTGGAGTGGACAGTCCATCGGTTTCCTGCTGAGAACCATGGCCTCAGATTTGGAGGTGCTGATCCTCATCCCAGCCGCTTCACACTCGGCCGCAAACCGATCCAGTGAGTGCTGAAGGTCACAGACCGATGAAGCCATTAGGACCACATCCTCTGCAAAAAGCAGTGGTACAATCCTTAGCCCACCAAACTGCAGACCCCCTCCCCCACGACTACGCCTCGAAATCCTGTCCATGAATATCACAAACAGGATTGGTGACAAAGCGCAGCCCTGGCGGAGGCCAACCCTCACCGGAAATCGGTCCGACGTGCTGCCGAGGACCCGGACACAGCTCTCGCTTTGAGAGTACAGAGATTGGATGGCCCTGAGCAGAGACCCCCTCACCCCATACTCCCGCAGCACCTCCCACAGTATCTCCATGGGAACCTGGTCATACGCCTTCTCCAAATCCACAAAGCACATGTAGAGCGGATGAGCGTACTCCCAGGCCCCCTCCAGGATCCTTGCGAGAGTGAAAAGCTGATCCGTCGTTCCACGACCAGGACGAAAACTGCATTGTTCCTCTTCAATCTGAGGTTCGACAATCGGCCGGACCCTCCTTTCCAGCACTTTAGAGTAAACTTTCCCGGGGAGGCTGAGTAATGTGATGCCTCTGTAATTGGCACACACCCTCTGATCCCCCTTTTTAAAAAGAGGAACCACCACCCCGGTCTGCCACTCCTTCGGTACTGTTTCTGACTTCCACGCAATGTTGATGAGACGTGTCAACCATGACAGTCCCTCAACACCCAGAGCCTTCAGCATTTCCTGGCGGATCTCATCCACCCCCGGGGCTTTGCCACTGTGGAGCTGTTTAACTACCTCAGTGACTTCCCCCTGTGAGATTGGAATTGATCCCCCTTCATACTCCAGCTCCGCCTCTAACATAGAGTGCAGAGTTGTCGGATTCAGGAGTTCCTCCAAGTGTTCCTTCCACCGCCCTATCAGTTGAGGTCAACAGTGTCCCATCCTTACTGTACACAGCTTGGATGGTTCCCTGCTTCCCCCTCCTGAGGTGTCGGACGGTTTTCCAGAACAACTTTGGTGCCGACCGAAAGTCCTTCTCCATGGCTTCTCCGAACTTCTCCCACACCCGCTGCTTTGCCTCGGCCATGGCTGAGGCTGCTGCCCTTCGGGCCTGTCGATACCTTGCAACTGCGTCAGGAGTACCCAGGGATAACATATCCCAGAAGGCCTCCTTCTTCAGTCGGACGGCTTCCTTGGTGCATAAGCACACACAACAGTCAGAGTTTTCCCCCCCATGAACCGCAGGCGTAGGGAGGCGACCCTCTCGTCCACTGGGGTAAACTCCAACAAACCTGCTCGGCGCCTCACACCTTGGGCAACTCCGGAGAAGAATAGAGTCCAACCCCCATCCAGAAGTAAGGTTCCAGAGCTGACGCTGTGCGTAGAGGTGAGCCCCACCAGATCCAACTGGTAACGCTCCACCTCCCGCACAAGCTCCGGCTCTTCCCCCCCAGAGAGGTGACATTCCACGTCCCCAAAGCCAGCTTCTGTCGCCTGAGTATGGTCCGTCGAGACCCTCTGCTTTCACTGCCACCCTTCTGGCAGCGCACCCGACCCCATCGTTGTTTCCCGTAGGTGGTGGGCCCGCGGGACGGAGAAGCGGAGGTGTTGCCCACGTTGCTTTTTCGGGCTGTGCCCGGCCGGGCTCCGTGGCAAGCCCGGCCACCAGAAGCTCGCTGACGAGTCCTCCTTCTGGGCCTGGCTCAAGAAGGGGACCCCGGGCTTCCTCCGGGCCGGGTATCCTCGCTTCCAAGTGTGTTATTCATGGCGTCTTTTTGAACCAATCTTAGTCTGGCCCCTTACCTGAGACCAATTTGCCATGGGAGACCCTACCAGGAACACAAGGTTCCAGACAACACAGCCCCCAGGTTCATCGGGGCACACAAACCTCTCCACCACGATAAGGTGCTGGTTCTCGGAAAGCTTATGAGAAATGTGATTAATTCAATTCTGTTATATAAGTTTTTCTTTTTTAAATGTGCAAGTCATCTGTACACATGTGTGTCGTGATAGCAAGTGTAGACACTGCACCGCGTTAGCATTGGATGATGGAAAAAATATATTCTCTGTCATAAAAAACAAGCAAAACAAGAAAATATAACAAACTGGTTTAATAAAATACAAACCATTTTCAGTTGTAGTACATTGTGTCTTCGCTTGGTTATGAAATGTATATACATTTTTATTTGATTATCATTACATAACATTTTTGTATAACCATAACAATAAACACAAATTGAAGCAAATCTTTTTTACTTCCAAATGAGGCTTTGGCTATTAGCTGGTGTATCTCGAGAGGGGTTATGGATGGTCTGCGCTGTACGCTCTTTTATTCTACTTAATGCAAGGTTAAAGGACTAAACATTCTTTGCAGTACTGCATTTATCTGACAGCTTTAGTTTCAATTTACTTTGCAGTGTAAGATTTCCTCTTAAAAAGCACATTTCTAGCATATTAAATATCCTGCTTTGTTGTTCATTTAACCGTGCATCAGAATGCACTGCAATTATCTAAGTAGTACAAAATAGCTTTACTGTTTCAAGCTTGAACTTTAAAAAATCAACACAGCAATAACAAAATAGGAAATGTTGTAGAACACATGAGGTTTTTTGCAAGAACTTTACTTTTACATTTAGGATGTGAATATTTCCTCTTCCCTTGAAGTCAATAAAAATAACAACTTTTTTTATTAGCTTTTGTCTGACTCACTTTCAGGGTTCTCCCGCAATAACTCCCCATCACTCTTCGCT
Source organism: Eleginops maclovinus (assembly GCF_036324505.1). NCBI lineage: Eukaryota > Metazoa > Chordata > Actinopteri > Perciformes > Eleginopidae > Eleginops > Eleginops maclovinus. The sequence continues at coordinate 9,905,337 of NC_086354.1, forward strand.
GCACTGTTTGCGATTGCATTGATTTCTGCTCAGACTCAGCCTTGAACCAGCATAGCTCACTGACCTTAATATTTCACTGACCTCATCAGGGAAGCTGTTCTTCCCATAGTGAGGTCCTGCAAGCAAGACAGTCATTATTTCAGGCAATTAGAGTTGTTCATAGGATCAGTATGACTAATATGTTGCTAAATAATCTGAATTGAGACCGGCTGCTGGCATCGTCTTTGCTCATTAGGGAGGAATGCCACAGACAAGAGATCAGCTGCTTTATTCCAAAGAAGATGCTTGCATTTAAAATAAAAATACCTCCTTATTAATCAGGTTTATTAAAGTGGCCTTGTGGAAAACATTTGCACATGAAAAACAATGTGTGCACACCGTATAATGATGACATTTCAATGTGAAAAACCCAAACTGTGCACTTTTCTTATTTGCCTTTTATCTGCACTGTCCCCTTTGCTAATGATGTAAATTCCCTCGCTGCTGGGGACAAACAAAGGATTTCTGATTCTGTTTGTTAATTTTTAAGACTCAATCCTATAAAACTGTCAATTCCTGAGGGACAGCAAATATTTTCAAATGACCTCATCCTGCATTAGAAAATTGAACTATTCTTCCCCCGTTAGCTCTGACCATAAAATGAGCAAGTGTCAGCAGAAAATATGTGGTGCTGGTGAATGGTAGACATTGCCGTCAAGCTACAATGGCATGCAAGCTAATTAGTTACATACTAGAACTAGCCAGGCCATAATAACCTGCCAGACAAGTTTGATATATTTTCATTAGGAAGCTAGCTAGCCTGATTGCTAATGGACAGTATTATACCCTGTGTCACAGCTAGCCATTTCATGTTTTAAATTACATTACATTTCATTTGGCTGATGCTTTTATCCAAAGCGACTTACATAAATAAATAAATGTGGTCCATTGACCAGTTATAATGTAGCAGAATGTAAATGTATGTCATGATCCTTGTTTTGTGTCTGTTTCCTGTTTTTATTTTGATATGTTTTCCCCTCTTGTGTCATGTTAAGTTTCACTCCCTGTCTTTAGTTTCCCTCCTTTCCCTGATTGTGTCATTGTGTTCACCTGTTGCCCCTGTGTTTCTCCTCCCCTCTCCAGCTGTGTGTGGTCTTCTGACTAGCCTTGTGTATTTAGTCTTGGTTCCCCTTTTGTCTCTTGTTCGGTCGTCGTCGTTTGCTACCTGATGTTGTACATGTTACCTGCCTGTTCCTGCCTGTCCGTCTGTCTGCTCCTGTTCCCATTGTCCTTGTATCCCCTGGTTAGTGTTGGTGTGGTTATTTCTTGGTTGAAAGTACAGCTTTAATTTAAATAAAGCTCGCCCTTTGTTTGGACCCATACCTGCCTCCCGTTTGTTTTACTGCACTTGGGTCCTGTTTCCCCAACCCCCTGACAATGTAAGACTAGTTTTAATGACTTTACAAACTGCTTGTTGGCTCGTGAATTTACTCAGGATCGATACAGTGTGTTACTAACCTATAATAATACATCATCATTAATTCCTTGGTTACATTTAATTCATTATATTAGGAATCTGCAAGATAACCAAAAACTGAAGTTAGGAGACAAATGTAGTTGCCAAGATGGATTGAAATTAGTCAATGGTCAATGTCAAACTTGACAAAAGTGGAACTATACGGAACTGCTGATTGCTGCGATTCTTTTGAAAGGAAGTGATTTTGTTCCGATATTCTGTTGCTTGTACAGTAGAAAACTCTCTGGCAGCAGGACGGAGTGTGGATGTTAACAGTCTACTGTTGGCCTTCCCTCAGTAAGTGGTCAGAAGAGAACGGCAGACGGCAATACTTAGTAATACTTTTTGTATAACCATGGTGATAAATTGAATGCCATGGAATACAGGAAATGAATCGGTAGCCTTTAAATGCATGTTATGTGGTCCATTAATTGAGATGTTTCCTTTTCTGACATATGGGTACAAAATGTACCAGTGCCATAATAAGCATAGACGGTTACTGCGATTCTGAAATGGCAGTCATTATAGAGCCATACATACACATTTGATGACTAACAATTACTGTTTTCACCAAGCTTAGAGACAACAATGGCACAGTGCCTTTAGCAATCAGTCTGCTTTTCAATTGTTGTTGTTTTTTATTCCTAACAATGCAATGCCATCGGCTAGCTTACTAAGAAAAAAAAATGTATATCTGCATTTTTCTATTTTTATTCGCGTCTTGGCGCACCAGGTTATGACTGCCCTCATAAAGAAACTAAAAACGACTGTTTAGTTTGCTTATTTAGACACACATCATTTATCCGCTTGTAGAAAATAGGGCCAAAGCATGACTCCCATCCAAAATGATGATTAGAATGCTCCACATTTGCTGTTTCCTGTGTGGGAATGCATGTGTTACTTTGACAGCCCAAGCCAAACTAAGTCCCCATCTGTCTTAATCACGTCTGCTATTTGTCACATTTCACGTATACATTCTCATTTGTCTAAGGCATCGGCTGTCCTAATGGCCACATAGGAATGTTCCAAAGCGCTACATGATAGGAATCACATCAGGTGATGCTTCATCGTTAGTTGTGATGTGTTACATTTCCAGCAACAAAAGGAGAAACAAATGCATTGATTCTCTCAGTAGTGCAGATAATATTTCTCAAGATCCTATTGTTGTCATGATTTATTAGGGAAAATAAAGCTTATGATATTAGACCTAAAGATACAGATGCAAATGAAGTAACATATCTTCAGTTTCCTTGAACAGTGCCTCTAAGCTTTAATCAAATGTCATATACAAATGCACTTTGCCTTGTTGCTCCCTTGCTTTTTGTTTCCCAGATGATTTCTAATTTTAATACAGTCCTGTTGGATTACCTTCATCCACTTAATGGCTTCCTGATTGCGTGTCGAGTTCTTCTGTTAGCTTTATTAAAATTTCATTTCTGCAGTAATTAAGCAAAGCGGCACTTCTTTTCTTGAGGGTTGCTTGGGCTGCTGAATTGTAGGCACATTAATTAAACGCGATGGTCTTGTAAATAAAGCAGGCTGTGGTTTAATTGCAATGTTGGCATATTGTCCGGAAAGAAAGCTGGGAGATTGTGGCATATTAATAGAGCTCCACAGGGACTGAGAGGAGGGCTTTCGTTGATAATTTGATCCATACAAATAATTCTGTCGTTGCTGCCTGGAGCGGTATTCAAGTTGACAATGTGTGTCAAGCTATGCTTTCTGTGTACTTCAGAAAATGAAGGCGTATCTCTTCAGTTAAGACCTTCATCCAACAGTCGGCTTACCTAAAAAAAAAAAACTAAAGAACTGAAATGCCTCTTCTCTCCCTTAAAACAAGCCTCCTGACAGTGAGCGAGAGTAAGCTTGTTACTTTCCAGGCAGCTGGAGTGAGAAGTGTGGCACAGAATGCAAATGGGAGTGTTGTTCCGCCGCAACAACCAAGAAAAATAAAAAAAACAACAACACACAATTTCTCAGCTTCAGTCGTGAAGACAGGTCGTCTGTCTTCCTCCTCCGGGCCACAACGATAACATCTGTTAGCACATATGGCACATCAGAAAATAGAAGGTTTGTAAATCTAACAGAAACAATGACAACAAGGACAAAAAAAATCATACGCAGATCAAAGCGTATACATCTTGTGCTCTGTCATTGTATGTGTGCATATGGATGTAGATATATCTACCCGACTGCTGTCTGGCCATGGTTTGAACATACTGTGTGTGCATCTCAGAAAGCACCCTTTTTAGATATCAGATGATAAGTCCTATTGAATTAAAGATGTCTTCTGTTTGATGTGGCATGTAGGTTTGTGAATCTATCCAGGGTAAAGAGAGATTAAAATCAGCAGGAAGACTCCCAGGGACGCTAAAAACCAATCTATGTCAGGACTGCTCTTTCCACCCCTTTTATTAATTCTGCGGTTGTGTTATGAGGTCCTGTTAGATAAATAGCAATGGCCTCCACCCTCTCCTGCACTGGTATTCAAAAAGCCCTAATGGCCATATGTTTGGTTCAGCAGATGCTCAGTTAACCTTCTAGCAATGAGCCACACATCCACTACAAATACCATCACGGACAGAAGCCTCATGTCAGGGACATGCTTTAAACTCACCAAACCGTCTCTGATAAAACAAGAGTGGTGCAACAGAAGAAATATTTAGAGCATGTAATACAGCCCTTCTTATGTTAGGAGCTTTATTATTGGAACCACATCCACGGAAACACAGCAGGACATTTTTGTTGATTTATTTATTTTATAACAGTCTAAAGCTATTGTACAACTATTGGGCTTCCCATTGTCTGAAACAGATAGCTTTCAGCACAGGCTGGTGCGCTCAATACTGTAATTTATCACTGTCAATAAAATGTTTATATTTATCCTAGCTAATTATATTCTAAAAGAAAATGGGAAGTAGACCGAGTCTATTTATCATTAAAGTCCTACACACATTTGACATCTCAAAAAAAAAACCTATGCATCCCCAGAATATTGTGTGCCCTAAAATAATATAAGGCATCCACATTCCGATAAGTCAGTCCAATATTGTTCCGTTACAAGCATACTGTTAGATAAGGAAGCTTTTTTTCATCAATAGAATTCTGATCATCAGGCATCCCCATGTCTCCATTAAATGCATTGTAGTGTTTTTTGATATATTAATCATGATAGGACTATAATCTGCCATAGTACTATTCCGCAGGTTGAGTTTAGAGTCAGCTGCGGTTTATAAAGTGTGAGAGAGATGTTGTGAGAAAGTGCATGTATGAAACAAAATGTATTTCTTTACAGAACACTTTTTTCTAAATGTAAGCTTGATGCAGTTTTGAATTTTAAAACTGTAATTCAAGCGTTCAAGTTGGCATAGGTCAAGATACAATTGTATCATATAGACTTTGCAAAAAAGCTGAATGAATTGTTTATAAGATTTTTTGATGATATTGACTTGATTTAGTCAGTAGTATGATAACGTCATAAAGAATGCATAATAATTTATGTGGGATTTTATGTTATCTTCTTTTATTGTTTTACTGTGGTATCAAATAGGCTAACAGCAATTGCTTAATTTCAATAATTGATTGACTACTAAATCACTGGAATTGTGACATACCTACGTGCAAGTAGCCTACAATCAATTTTCTACAGAAAATACACTATCTCTACAGTGTTCATTTCCTCAACGAAAACTATGACGAAAAATGTTGGTCAACAACCTTTTTTACGTGACTAAGACGAGACGATGACGAGCTTAACATAGATGTTTGATAATAAACACTATGACGAAATGTATATTTTATTTTCGTTGACGGGACGAGACGGGACTAAAGTGTTAACGGTGGACTGTCGGACATCAAAATGCAGGATATTTTATTTTCCTCTTCCGGCTTCAGGTTCAATAACCCACTTTGTCCAAATAAGGTAAAAAGGCAAGCTCTTGCCGTTGTATTCATTAAAACCGGTTACACATACAGTAAGCTATTGTTGTTACTGTTCCGTTCACTTCTCCAGAGACATCATGCTCGCTCACGCTCGCTCGCTCTACCATGCACACACATACATGCAGCGCCACGCCCCTCTCTCTCTCTCTTAAAGGGATAGGTTCTCTGCCTCTGCATGACCCTCATAGCATAACGCCACATATTACACAAAGTGTTAAGAGAGTGAAATGTTGCTTTACGAATTTTAACACTTGATACTGTCACCTTGATTCCAATTTCAGATACCTGTATTTGCCCAACTGAATTAGTTTATAGAGAAAAAAACATTTTGACTAAAAGTTGACTAAAATGTAATAATTTTTCTTCGACAAAAATTGGACTAAAACTAGACTAAAACTATGAAGGATAAAAAGAACTAAAATGTGACTAAAACTAATAACCATTTTTGTCTAAAGACTAAGACTAGGACTGAATCTAAAATAGCTGCCAAAATTAACACTGTATCTATACTTTGTGAAAAAACACTTGGATTGACACCTTTTTCCGGTCATATCAAAAGGTTAAAAGCATGACATTTGTATCAGATCTGTGACTGATTGACAAGAATGGAATCGTGTGAAATGAAATGTCTTATTCTGAGTTCGAAGTTGCCATCTGACCAGGGCACTTTGTTTTACTGCCGTTATGAAAGCTCAGGACATCAGTTAAAATCTGCTGACAGTTAGCTTCCTGGCTTAAGGTCTGCTGCATTGTTTGCCTGCTACAAATAACAATACAGACAGCCATTTTACATAATGTTGACTCCAGCGCTATTTAGAAATGATACATCAGATTATATGTAATGTTCTCGGGATACTAAATCTTTTTTTTTGTCCTCATGAGCATCCTTTTAAATATTGAACCTCCTTGAACTTTCTTAAGATACTCCTACATTCCTTTTAACACTTGCAAATTAGTAACTGCTGTTAAGTTAGTAAATTAAATGTTCATTCACTTCATTACACTTTGTATCGATCATGATCCCATTTTATAGGGTTGGCATGGCACAAAAAGATATTTTTAATCTTTTCCAAAGAACATTTACTCTCCACCTGTCTCAGCAGTAAAAAAAAAGCTTTAAAATCAATACATTTTTGCCAAATCATAGAAATAAGATAATATATACTTTGTATATACTTAGAGCAAGAGTGTGTTAAAAAGTCTAATTGGGAAAAATCTCAACTGTTACTCCTTTAGTGTGAAAAACATGGCTATTGTTATCTTTCTTTACAATTAACTAAATGAACATTTAAACACGTTTGTATTGCTCCTGTGTGCGTAAAATTATGATACGAGTTGATGAATATTTTACAAAAGATAATGGAGGACATTTCGTTTTTTCTGGCTTTACCAATTGTGCTTAATAGTAAATATCCTATCATGTCCATGTAACTTAAAGTACGTGTGCAAATATATGTAAAATGTGAAAAATGAACAGCTGCAGAGTGAAATATGACATACACGGCTCATTGGATAGCATATTCTTCTCTTTTACATAGTATACCCTGAGCTGAAACCCATCACAGGGCTCCATCAGTTGTACGGCACATGTGTGACACACACTCTGCATCAGGTTCTCTGTTGAAGTGTAGATGGCAGAACTAAAAAAATTGCGTTCACATCTAAAGAAGAGGAAAGAGACAATCACAAGACATTCGTTTTGTAAAGGCCCAGTTCACTCAGAACTCCACAGTTTTTTTTAACTACTTTCTACAAAATAACTAAACATATATTTCTTTAACTTCTTCCATTGCAAATAGATGGTTTTGAAACTTGAGCTTGTTTATACATCCTTTTCCACCTTGTTTCTCCACTATCTATTTTTCCAGGATTATATATTTGGATGGTTCCATGAGGGAGATGATTCATATTTAAATTGTGTTTTTCACGCACGGAGAGGAGGTGGTAAAAAATTAAAAGTCAAAATGACCGTACTCTGCCAACGTACACCAGCACTTGGCGGCTGTGGTGCAAACTTCCCATAGCGAAGGGATGGATGCCCACTCCTGGTTAGCCAGTTAAGGCCCGGGGAGAACTAAGAAAGGGACACTCAGGAGGTGTCCAGAAAGCATAAGAAAAGCAGGCGGATCTGCTGAGAATGAAAATAGTGTAAAAAGCCTCAAAATATTCCAGCCTACAGAAATGAAACTCTCCTTTCACTTTTCTTACAAACAAATTTACCACATGACGAGTTATTCTTTGGCTTTCTGGGCTCCGTGAACAGAGGATACAGCAATATACTTTGAAGGGCAGCACATTCTTGTGATACAATGTAGTGTGTAGCTAAAACGTTGTTGGAATACTTCAGTCAAATGGCCAATTACACAAGTCCCGATTGTACACATTTCACCTTCACACAGCTGTGATTTGGTGCTCCTGCTCATGGACGCGGCGGTGGCAGTAAATAAGAAATGTTTCATTTGGATATTCCAAATGAGAATCTTAATGCTAATTACATTACCGTGGAGCAAACAAAGCCAAGCTTCATCAGCATCAGCTCCTAGGCCCGGACAATTACTGCCACTTATCTAATAGATGGACTGGCTCATCTCTCACTCCGTCTGTTTGTCTTTCAGTCTTCAGCCCCCTACGCAAATGTTTCCTCCCTCCCTAGCTTGTTGGCCTCCCTCGCATTGACCTTGTCTGTCTTTTCCCGTCTCCTCATCCTCCTTCTCTGTCACCTTTTCTTCTTTCTCTCACGTCAGCTGTCTGTTTCTACCTCGCTCGCTTGTCTCTTGCTTCCCTCACCTGTCACCCTCGAGGGGTTTAATCATCAGCTTAATGTCACACCCTATATAAGGAAAGCCTGAAAACACACACACACACACACACACACACACACACACACACACACACACACACACACACACACACACACACACACACACACACACACACACACACACACACACACACACACACACACCTCCAGCTGCTTTAGCTTTTTTTCTGCAAGTAGTAAGCAAGTTGAAAAGCATGCTCGACAAGACGGAGGCCTCCCACGCTCAGACTGCCTGATTTGTTTGCATATGTTAGATCCTTGATATGGTGTGTGATAAATATGTCTTTGAGTAAAGAGCCATTTGAGGCAAGATGGGAAAAGCTATAGCTTAACTTGCATTGAAAAACAACAGAGGTAGGGATCTCTGGCAATGATTAGGACAGGAAGGGATAGGCAGTAGGAATGGGATAAGGGGTGTAGTCATACAATCATTGCTTAGAGGCAGAGCTGCCTTTAAAGAAGAAACATGTTTTTAAACGTGATAAAACCAAATTGAACAAAGTATCCTAATTGCACACTAAGATGACATTTGTCTAAATACAACATGTTATAATAATGAATAATAATAATTGTATTCTTGCATTTGTATTCATGGCCTGTTTGGAGATCAGTCAGCCAGCTGCCGCTTATCCACTGATGATTCTTTTCATTATTGATTTATCTCATAGTCATTTTCTGGACAATTAAGATCATCATCGATTAAGTTAATGAAATGTAAAATAAAAGAGTGAAATGCAATTAAGAGTTTCCTCAACTTGCTTGTTTTATTTGATCAAGTCAAAGACCAAAATTCAGCAAATATTTAAATTTGAGAAACTGAAATGAGTGAATATTTGGCATTTTTGTTTTCCTGTAAAAACTACTTAATAAGCGAAACAGTTGGCAATTATTGTTTTGTAATTAAACATATAGATAAATTACAAATTATTGCAGCTCTCATTCGTAAGTACCTACGTGCAGTTAAAACTCTTTAACAACTGCTTCATAGGGGAGTATCACTGTTTGTTGATACTGGTATCAATCTCTTGCTAATATGCAACACAATGGTTTTAGTCGTGTTTTTTCAGGTAGTCATTCTGTTAGACAATATATGGGGAATAATTACAAACCTGAGGCCAATCATCTATTGAACTCCTTTACCACGCTGGGGATTTAAGTTCTTTGAATACAATAGAATGTAAATCATTTAAGTTCCCCTGAAAGACATTGCAAATGTGTTTTTACAATTGGTAATCCTAGAGAGAAACACTCCATTATAACTGCTTCCTGTTCTTTGCAAAGTTACTGTGGGACGCAAAGTTTGGTAGTATGTGGTCTTTGCGAAAGGTTACTAGCAGTAAATAATCTGGGCTCCCTATTCTTGAAGTCAACAGTTTTATGAATGGGTTTTGGGTTAAATGCCTAAAACAAGGTCTGTGGTTATTACGATTTTCTACGACTTGAAATATGTCAGTAAATACCCTACTGATGACTGTTTGAAGATTTGACGTTGTAGCTAACAAGTGACTCAATAAAAGTACTAAACCTTATCACACCGGAGACGACCCTAACCCTCTAGCTTAGCGGTGTTGACGTAAAGCCATGCGACTGTGATATAGTTTGTTTATTTCATTACATTAGCTTTTTACTTTTGGCTATTGCATTTACGAATGAAAAAAAAGTTATCAAAGTGCTGTAAATACTGCATGTGGAATCATCCAGCTGAACAAATCATGCAAGTATCAACAAAAAAAAATAACTCAGATAACAAAATATTACATTTTGCAATATTCAAAGATCCAATGGAGAATCCCATTGCAGTTTGTCAGGGGAGTCCTTGAAATGCTAAATTCTGAGTTGGCCTAAAAAAATATGTCATCACTACAACACATTGTCGCCACAGTGGGATGTGATGATCATTTTTGTCTCAATGACTTTGACAGAAGTGCCTTCATGTGTATTTAAAATGTAGCTCATGGCAGTGCTTCAACAAGGCTTGTTAAACTTTTGTCTCTCTTTACCCCCAAACCCCTGTATCATTGTCCATTTTATAATAAATGGGGTCTTTTTTTTATCACCTGCATGTTTTATAGGAGATAGTCTCCCCAAGGGAGCAATAGCTGACAAATGGAAAATTCATGACCATGTAAATATTTCACTAACATGGCACGGCTGGCATGCACACCACATTCAAAGCCGTTGTGCCAGCCTCGGGCCAGTCTTGACATTGTGGGAAAAATAATTTTCCCATTAATCCACATGATTTAAATTTCCAGATGCTACATCCTTATTTGACACGGTCGACCGAGGGACTTCATGTGAAATCTCACTGGAAATGTAACTATGCTGAAATCAACAGAGAGAAAATAGGTGAGGAAGAAATGTGAGACATTCCCATACTTCACATTTCTTTTGTTCGATCCTCGGCAGTAGCTAAATGGATAGAAATGGTGAGAATGTGACTTCCTGTTAAAAATATAGAGCACTTTCTGTTTAATAACTAGCACTGTATCACAGTGGGAGGAATGGTGAAGTAAGAATGCTATCACCTTTTTTGTTTTTGCCTCATTCACTCAAAAAATAAATATTCCAATAATTGTTTACAATTCTGTTGCCAACTTTTCATCATTTAAAAGGCAATACATTCAGTTTACTCACACAATAAGGGCGTAATGACGATGATAATCTCTTAACTGCAAGCCAATTTAAAATGGATACAATTCTATGACAGCAAAGTGGCAATTAAGTCTGCAAATATTGGGTTATAAAGAACAACATGCAGCATATTTTTTACTGTTCCAACAATCAGCTGTTGATCAACAGTGAGTTTATAATCTTATTATCTGGGAGCAGAAGGAAGACGGCTCCTTTATCAGAACATTACTCATGCATGGCTGATAATGTGGTAATTCATTAAAGCTGAATGTGTTTGATAATGTGATGCCCGTCATAATCTGCGTCGTTTAGTTGACAATTAGGCAGCGGTCCCGATCAATGTTGCTCTGAGGGATGATAAAGTACAGTAGATCATTTTCTCAAAAGGCTTGCCACAAGGCTCAATCTAAAACTGTCCAATATAAAAAGTATCTTTTTGGAGAATAGTTTTGCTTTAATATGCAAATTGTTGTAACTAGTTTTATGTTTGTTAGGAAAGACACAAACTAATGCACTATTTTGTAAAACTGCAAATACACAATGCCCTGCTTAAAACGATTTCGGATAAATCAGACATCTCAGTTCAAATTCAGTCAGTCAGAGATTATGCCAGACTTGACATATCAAGGCCAGAGTGAAAATAAAAGGATACGGTTTGTCTTTCACCCCTCACCCTGAATCCAATAAGCATATGTTTTTCCTTTTTTTTTTTTTTTTACTCTGTTGAGAGCCAACAGGAGAAAGTCTGTGCCCTATTTTGAGTTCTGACTGATTGATCTCAAGCAACCAGATTTCCCGGGGTTCAGACTGAGATACTGACATAACAAGGTCAGGAGATGCCAAGGGGAGACTGAGATGTGCCAGTAGGTAGCTACAAATATCAAGCAAGTAAACTACACACAAAAAGACTTGAAAATGTCAGTTCTCGCTGAGCCTGTAATGAATAACTGAGATGATCAGCAGTGTTACTTGCAGAGTCTGATATACTAGACTGTACACAGTACAGGTTTTGGGATTCATTATGTGCCCTAACATTTGAAATCTTAAACAATATTTGTATGATGGGCAGCTTCTTCAACATTAGTCTGCATGTCTATTACTGCACCCTCTCACTTTTGACGTGCGCCCTGATACCAAAATGCTGATTTTTCCCTGTAACATTTTAAAGTGATGCCAGAAAACAATAGGCCGTCAGACGGCGTATAGAACTTTGTTTTTACGGAGCTCCGAATAAGTAGGGGTGGACGATTGGACGAGTGGCAGGCAGCAGGCTTACACTGAAAATGTGAATTCTGAATTAGATCGTTTCTTTCACTGTCCTTTTTTCTGTTGAGGGAGTAAACATATCGTAACTCTGCATTTATTTGTTGTTTGGAGGTGCAATACGTGACTCAGCAGATTTAAGACACGAAAAAACTATTATTTTTACGATTTGCTCAAACGCATTATATTTGGCGCGGCCGTAATTTTGACAGGAAGTTTTAGCGCCCTCACACTATATTTTTCTAGAAAAAACTGAATATTTGTTTTAATATTAATGTATTATCGTTGAATTGTATACAAAAATGAATGAATGTTGTTGAAAAGTCTCAAACTCTTAATGTAAAGGCCATATTATGCTAACTTTATTCATACTTGTATTTTGTGCCTCTACTGTGACATGTTTATATGCTTTAATGTTCAAAAAGGTCTTTATTTTTGCAGCACCTCTTTTCACCCTCTGTCTCAGATAAATCACTTTATTCATATTGAGGATTCTGTTGGATTTATTTTTTTAAGATGATGACATTAATAAAATTTGACAACCGACATTTGAAACTTCATACAAGAGCCTAGAAACTTCAACTGCAAAAAAAAAGGTAATTTGATCAAAGAGAGCTCTTTTTCAAGCCACTTGTGTGTCATAAAAGCAGGAGCCTGTGGGCTTAAAAGGACTTCAGGTAATTGGTTTTCATCCATGTTTACCAAATTCTCTAGACTTTTCAAAATTAAGGAAATATCTGGGATAATGACAGTATAAACCTCAAGAAAATATAGAACAAAAGGTCTATTTGTAGAGATTATAATTCTCAAATGTTCACATTGTACTAAAGATTTAACTTTTGCTGTAAGGACTTCAATCAAACCTGAAAGTAACAGGCACTCGAAAAAAAATGGATGTCGTGTTGCCTTTGAACCGATGTCCTTCTTGTGTGTACCACCTCTCCCTGAGGTTGAGAAGCTGACAGATCGAGGCCAGCCTGTGATGACAGTAGCAAATTAAGATGTATTGCTTCTACCAGGGTGATGAAATCAGGACATCAGAAGGGGAAACCGAGAAAACTATTCCGCTGCTCTCACCACAAGATCTTCCCGGCGTGTTTCCTTTAACCAAAGCTAATCCGGGAAGCTCTAGGGAATCTGTTTTCCATTATTTTTATGTTGCGGAAGTTGCCCCTTCTTGTGCGTGCACATAATAACAAGATTCCTCAATCTTTCATTTTATTTGTTCTAAGAGCTCTCAAAGGCTGCCTGTTCATGGGTCGCCATAAATTACTACACCCTAATCTTAAAACAAGGATGAGAAATATTTCTAGGCAGAGCCGGCGTGTTTGTCCAGCTCCCAACCCTCTCCCGCCGGACGCTGTGAGCCTGCATACAGATTACAGTTTCTTTCTGCCTTGATCTCGCTCAGCCAGCATCCTAATAAAACACATCTGGGCAGCAGTTCCATTTTATGAAAACTATATCAACCAGCTGCAAGAGAGCTGGTGAAAATAGATATATGTATTTAAATGTGACTTTTTGCTGTTTCCGTCTGCAGATTCATCCTTTAGCTTGGGTTTTTTCCCCTAAAACATTCAGAATTTCTTGCAAAGGAGATTACTGTTCGACATTTTTACAGTTTAACATAGCGAGGTAAGAGTTTGAAGAATTTTGTAATATTAATTTGTACTATTTTCTACTTAAAAAGTTGTTGATACATACTAAGTAGGGCTAACCTGAATGCTTTGAAGATTTGACCATTGCCTTGCGAATCCACTCCTATACTGCTTAATGCAAAAAACGAGTACAAGTACAAACAGGAGGGAAACTTAACTACACAGAACTCCAATTAGGAAGATACAAAAGTACTGACAGCTGAACACACAGGGACAAAAAATGCCTTGGTAACCGCTCCGGAGATGGTTAAAAACGCATACCAGTGCGAAAGGGTTTGACTCAGTTGAGCTAAAAATGTGTGTGTGTGCGTAAAGCTGCGTTTATGAAGCAAAGGGGGAGAATAGGAGAGAAGACCGACAGTAAAAGATGCAGTAAAAGCTCTTATATGTACTTAATTGAAATGAAACCAGTGCACATAAAATAAGTAAACATTGCATTGAGTGCCTTTCTCTTTCAAATGGCAGATAAAAGAAAAAGTCATAGCAATCCCACATTATTTATTGTACATCTTCAACATTATTTACTTTTGAGTCATTCTTAGAGGGAAACCATGCTTGTTGAGGTGCGTCTGAGAGCAGCAACCTTCATTCAAAGCTTTTCAAGCCTTTGAATAATTTTCAATGAAGCCCAAAAAATAGCATCCAGGAAGGCTCAAGTCTGAAATATGTTCATTCATCGAGAACTGACATCTGTCCATTTACATAGAGTTTTTGTTAGTTTCAGACTTGTTTTGAGTTATTGTTAAACTGCTTGAATTTAGACTTTTTAAATTTCAAAGGTCTGGCTTTATGGTAGTTGGACTGTGGGGTTGAAGTAAGTGTTTTGTGTATCAGTACTTTACCACCGTCGAGTAGCGTTACCCAACACATTTGAAATAATGCCCAGCCGAGTTTGGGTGCTTATTCACTTGCACATATGACCAATAGCATAGGTTCCAATAGCATACCCAAGTTTGAATACTATTATCTAGTGTTGGGTTCCAATAGCCCCATTCATTTTGGATCAAGTGCCCACATTGGCTAAGCTCCATCACTAACAAGTCTCTTATTAACATTTTAGCACGCCTGCTTTTTCTGGGTTTATTTGTAGCAAAGAGCAATTTGGAAGATATTTGAGGGGCTGGCGTCTCATTTTTAGATGGTGCTGACCCTTGCTTTTTCTGGCTGAATTACCACTATTGGCAAATCGGCTGTATCTTGTCGGTTGTCGTCTCATTAATATGCTTTCTGCAAATGTTTTGTGGTCAGCTAAAGAGCATCTGTGAGGGAAGACCCCACTTTGCAGCCCCACTCTACAACCAAGAGCTAAACACTAACAATCAACCACATCCTCTCACATATATTTTAGAAGTGAGCAAGTAGTAATGTCAAGCAAACTATATGTTCTGTTTACAATTGTGTAAAATTAAGTAGACACCACCTGGTATTTAAATGTGTGACACATTTAATCTACGTTTCATGCCTTGTGTTGTTCAACATGATTTCCAGGTTGTAGCAACACATTGTAAACATTAATTAGAATGCCACTCAGAACTGTTTGTGCCTTTCCAACTGCCAGAGGATGACCAAAAAGCTTTGGGTTTTATTGACTGCTAACTTGCAGCACAGGCAAATGTTGAAGGCAAAATATAATGAGAAAACCTAATTCACTCAGGGATTCAGAAGGATTTAGATTAATACGAGGGAATTTCATGCTAGATTTCATAAAATGCCTTCGAAAATCAGCCCTATAATTACAAAAATGGTAATGTAAAAATATATCTTTTAAATGTATAACTTGATAGAAAAAGTCAGATTTTCTTGGAATTACAAGAAAAAAAAAACCGTACAAACAAAACCTCAGAAATCTGCATTTTTTGCCTTTTTTTGTTGTTGGTACATTTCGGTCAGTAAAAGTAAAAATGATATCATAATCCCAATGGAACTAAAATTTGTGAAAGAAAAACCAACACTGACATTGTTTGAGCAAATAATAATGTTCTTTATTTTACAAATGTGTTCAACAGCAGAATGGCTTTCTTTTTCCCTCTCATTTCCTTTTTGCAAATTGTCAACCTTATATTCGGGAGAGAAACTACAGAAAGGAACAAGGGTGAAATCTGTAGCTGAGAATAATTTGTCCCTGAGCTGAACAATATCATACCTGAATGTTCTTTTTATAATAATCACTTCCAGATAGAAGCTGTACACCAAGTTTTAAAGTGTCTTCTCCCGCTGCAGCAATAAAGAATGTCCCCTTCCTTTAAAAAACCTGTGGAAGAAACCGGTCATGTTGCCATGGAAACCATTCACAAGCAGTTATATGACTTACAGTCTCTTTCGCTCTGTCCCACTCTCTATATCTAAATCTCTCTTACTCTCCTTTCGCGTAATTCCTGCTGCTGTGCACGCACACCAACACAAGCCTTGATCTCTGCTTGATGTTAAAGATGATTTAGTCCCAACAAAGGTGGAGCAGGTAAAGGAAGGGAGAATTCTGCCGTGGTCAGTTAAGGCTCATAGTGTCGCAGCATTTTGGACAAGTGAAGTGCTTTGGTGAAGCAGAAAGATGACAGGAACATGAGGAAAAATTGAAAAGGACCTCTGCTCTGGATTTCCACTCCTTTAGGGAGTATTCTGAGATGTAGTCTTGAAGCAAGCTGTTCGATGAACTACTTAAAACAGGGCTGTATTTCCAGATACATGTGCAGCCAGAGACGTATATTACTTTAAGGTTATCATAAACAGAATAACACAGATGACTCTAGACTTGAGGGAGTTCCTTGATGTGAAGTTAGAAGAAAAAGTCAGAATGTTGTGAAGGTTTTTCATTGGGTTGTGTACCACCTCCCTCATGTATCCATAGGAAGTTGCTGTTTGTATTTATATGCCTGTGGTGAATTACAAACTTGGAAACTGGGTGGAATAGTGTTAAAACATTTCTGCCAAGAAGTTCTTATTTTGTGTGAGAAAATACTGTACACTGACATTGGAGACAAAATATATATATATACAAGTCGAAAGATTTACTCAGGTTTTCAACTGTGTGGAAGAACACAATGACCAGCAAGATAGAAAGCGTTACGTTCTTAGAAAATCAGTTAATGAAATTAGACCCTGACCACCTCCTTCTGAAGTCTCATATTGTATCGTTGTAGATGTATATGTCCACCAGTACAGGACATGTAACTCATTATTCATTTATCACAACAGAAAAGTGTTTGTGTAGAGTACGGAAGTGAGACACGGTTAATTCGACAAGTGGATGACATATGATAGTAACAATCTCTGCACACTTTCACATTATTGTCACATAAAAGTCGTATTTTTGATGTGCATATAAAAGTGTCTGCTGCTTCAGGTATGTATGCTAAAATTAAAGAGGCAATACAAACAAACATAAAGGTTTATGTGTAGATTCAGGGTGGAACTGAGTCTTTAAATATTCCAAAAGTGACTGAACTGTCCCAAACAGACCGGTAACATGGTTTCATATTAGGGATGGGCATGATTAACCCTTTGTTGACGGCCCATGTAAATTTGGTTCGATATCGAACCATGACGTCTTCGCCGTGTTTGAATCACGCATTTAACCTCACCGATTAAAAAAACTATGTAGATATGTTGTCAACACCTAGCCAATCACTGTCAAGTAGTTGAGTTCGTTTTGATAGCCTATTGGCTGAGTTATGTCATTTTACATCTTGTGATCGTCCCGCCCTAAAAAGGTTCGCGTGAATCGCCAGGTGAATCGCGTTTGGCTCATTTCGCGGCTGCACACTGAATGAACATGTCAGATCGTAGGCATCCTCAAGTGCGTTTTTCAGCTGCTGAGGTGGCAGAAATGTGTTGTCAACACACAAATGATGACAATAGCGGTGAAGACAGTGAAATAGGAGGTATATCCAGTGGAGAAGAGTACGAGTTGGACCGTGAACTGAATGAAGACTTTCATGACGACGACGACAACGACGATACGTGAGTAAACAAATAAAGTTCTTGAAACTCAAGATTGTATTTTAGACTACTTACAGCTTCATAAAACATTATAGTTTCGAGGGATAATACTCAGAGTAGACTGTGCCTTTTGTATAATGTGTTTTTTTGTCTGTCACAACAAAAAAAATCGTGCCTGGTGATTGTTTATTTTTGATCGCGCTTTATAGTGATGCGCGGGCTGGCCCAAAACCCGTGGGTCCCGCGGGCTAGCCCGTGGGTCGGGCGGGCCGGGTTGTTTTTTCCGTGGAAAATGCGGGTAGCGGGCGGGTCGGGTAAAAATCGCAATTATTCCAGCTATTATAGTTATATGTATCCGTTCATATGCTTGTCTTTTGTGTAAGGATAAAATGGGGTTTTCTCCCTCTCTTCCCGCTCCGTCTCATGCACCGCACACAGGCAGCACGTCAGAAGGCAGCAGCAAGCTGCGAGCTATGCCTCCTGTCAATCATTTGTTTAGCGAAAATAATAGCCTGCCGTGCATCTCCTCATAATTGTGAGCAAAACCCCTCGTTAATAGGCCTACCGTTTGGCAAATCACGACGTAAACTCATTGGTATCTTTTTTTTTTTTTTTCTCCCATTTTCGCGGGTTGGGTCGGGTTGGGTTAAAAAATCAGAGCGTAATTTTGCGGGTCGGGCGGTGCGGATTGGCTGTCACGATGGGTTGGGTTGGTGCGGGGGTTAAAAATCCTTAACCCGCGCATCACTAGCGCTTTATCTCTCGCGGGTAAATTAGCCCTTTGCCAACATTGTAGCGTTGTTAGCATATGCCATGGGCATGTCTGGATGAAGAGCTGAATATAGGATTGAATAAATAAATAAATATCAGTGTTACTCGTTCTGTTTAGTTCCAGAAATGTCTATTTTTGCTCCCTATAAGAAAGTAATGGCATATAAGAAAGTAATGGGATGCCTAGTAAGTAGCAACCTTCTCTGACTGAAAGTAGCCTTGAGCTAGGTTTTGAACAACTTGTATTTTTGTTCTCAACTTCTAGACAGAAAGTAGCCTAATGACATTTAGTAAGTAAGCAACCTTTCTGCTACAACTTTTCTGACTGAACTTAGCTTTGACCTAGGTTGTGAACAATTTGTATTGTTTTTTTTATCTCAACTTCTAGAAAGAAAATAATGACATGTAGACAGTGGCAACTTTTCTGCTACCACCTTTTCTGACTGGAATTAGCCTTGACCTAGGTTGTGAACAACTTGTATTGTTTTTTTTATATCTCAACTTTTAGAACTCAACTTTCTCCTGGTTCTGCCACCGACTCAGAGGAGGATGAGCCTGAGCCTGAGCCTGAAAGGGAGGCACCAGAAGAAATGCCAGAGCGACCGCGCGCAGGGAGAGGACGAGGGAGAGGACGAGGGAGAGCTGCACATCGAGTGAATCAACCTGTTGTCCAGACATCTAGCTATGATGATCCAGACATGCCCAACCAGTTGCCATCTTTCCGTCCTGTACGCCAGCCTGGTGTTCACCTAGATGTACCAGTAACACGAGGTACCATGACCAAAGCCATAGATTTTTTTCAACTTTTTTTTACTGATGCCCTCCTGCTACAAATCTGCACCTACACAAATGCTTATGCCTGGGAGGAAATACTCAGAAAGCCCTATTATGGTGGCACAGATGGTACATGGAAAGAAACCAGTCCAGATGAATTGGCACGACTGATGGCCCTTGTAATGTTTTGTGGCCTTGTCCCAGTTAGTTCTTTTTACAGATACTGGAGCACCAAAACCCTGTACCATGGCCTGTGGGCACGC
Source organism: Eleginops maclovinus (assembly GCF_036324505.1). Lineage (NCBI taxonomy): Eukaryota > Metazoa > Chordata > Actinopteri > Perciformes > Eleginopidae > Eleginops > Eleginops maclovinus. The sequence continues at coordinate 9,924,894 of NC_086354.1, forward strand.
AGCATAATGTCAAGAGACCGGTTCAAAGCATTGATGGCAATGCTCCATGTTGTAGATCATGGTGCTGAAGATGAGCGTGATAAACTACGTAAAATCACTGGCCTGTTAGAGACTTTCAAGGTGACGTGTAAAGCACTTTACCAACCATTCCAGCATGTTGCTGTGGATGAAAGAATGGTGAAATCTAAACATAGGTCTGGTATTCGCCAGTATATAAAGAACAAACCCACAAAGTGGGGAATTAAGCTCTGGGTGTTAGCTGACAGTTTGAATGGTTATACTTATGACTTTGACGTTTACACTGGCCGAAATGTTAATGCTGCACCTAGTGAGAATGGTTTGGGGTATGATGTAGTGATGAGACTCTGTAGCTCTCTTGCACACCAGGGGTATCATGTGTACTTTGACAACTTTTACACATCCCCAAAACTAGTAAAGGACTTGTTTCAGCTCCAGATGCCTTCTTGTGGGACTGCAGCTGAAAACAGAAAAGGTTTCCCTGACTCAGTAAAGAAAGGGAAGCAGTGGGTGAAAGGGAAAGATAGGGGAGCTATGAGGTGGGTCCGCGATAACTGTTGTTTGGCATTGCAGTGGAAGGACAATAGGCCTGTGACCCTTCTGTCATCTATCCACTCAGCAAATGAGTTCCTGCATGTGCAAAGGAGAGAAAAATTCGCACACAGGTGGCATTGTATTAGAGTGAAACAACCCAAGGCTATACATGACTACAATTTTTTCATGAATGGGGTTGACCGGTCTGACCAGCTTATTGGGCAGAGCACAGCCTTGAGAAAGTGCATGCGATGGTGGAAGACTCTCTTCTTTCATATGATGGATATTGCTGTCGTAAACAGCTTCATATTGTTCCAGATTCACCGGGCTGCAAACCCTGATGTAGCTGCGCTCAAGCGACCACAAAAGTATTCTGTGACCGAATTCAGAGAGGAGCTTGTCCGGCAGCTGGCTGGCCTTGAGGAGTATGGAGAGCCCCCAGTTTATGCTTCTGTACAAAACCCTGGGGAATTTGTCTCTGATCACATTCCTTCTGTCTCTGATACAAAGAGAAATTGTAGAGTCTGCTATGACACCAGCAAACAAGCACTCAAGGTTGTTACAAAATGTGATGCCCCTCAATGCCAGGTCTACTTGCACATAACTCAAGACAAGAATTGTTTTAAAGTATGGCATACAAAGAATTATGAACATAGAAAGAGCAATAAAAACAAAAATGAATTGTGAACACAGAAATTGATTAGTTTTGTTCCTTGATTTTTGTTGATTTATCTTGTCATAATTGTTCATTGACTGCACTTTACATGATTGTTCATCATCAATTAGAAACACTGTCTTAGTTGATTGTTGATTGACCGTTGCTGTTGATTGATTTTGTATTGTTTGTTAAATATAAATAAGAAGAACGTTTTGGTACTGTTTATAGTGATTGACAAGAAAATATTGTTTATTGCACATGAAAACAGGAGGCACTTCCCATTACCATTGATCTGACATTGAGTGTTCATTTACTATTGATTGTTTATTGGAAATGCACTTACTAATGAATTTACATTTATTATTAGATTTTATTGATTGACTGACATGCCTTTTCATCCTAAATAAGAAGCACTTTTTTAGTTGATGGTTGACTTTTTGTCCATTGCTGCTTATGTTTATTGATTGTTATTTTTCGTGATTGATAATTGCACTTCTTTATTGAGTTACCACATCTAAAAAAAAATGACTTAAGCAATATGTTTTGTAATAACTTATGTTTGCAAATAAATCAACTAAATACCATCAAAATTGATGTTGGGTGTTTTGGTGGTTTACAAAAAAAAAGTTAAAATGTACATATTTGGGTTTTTTAGGTGTAAATTTTCAGCGTTCACTAAAAGGTTAACACTTTCTTTTCCAGAAGGATTTGTATTACCTGTCCTAAAGTATAATGAAACATACCATATATAGCTCTGTCTCATTGATATATGGCCAAAATAACTTATTTTGACCATTCTGTCTGGATTTTGAGGTCAAATGTCAAATTGGGCAGTGAAGACATTCTACTCTGTAAAGATTCTATAATTTTCTGCAAACGTACAGGGCATAATGAATTGACCATAACTTTTGAGCAGAAAATGATAAATTGATTCTGTTTTTTTTCATTGAGTAGGGGACAACTTTGCTAGTCTGTCATATACTCTATGTTTTTCCCTATCTACAACAGAAAATAGGGAAAAAATAACATTTCTGTTGAAATCTGTAATTTTTATGATTTTTTCGGATTAATTTTGAGCATATTTATAAAAATAATTATGCTACCTTTACACATAATTATTTATGTTTTATACCATTTTAAAGTGCTCTTTCTTCTGATTACAATGGTGTGTATATTTCATCTCTGCCATGTAGTATGGCCACACAGTAAGGTTATTTGTGCCATGAGGTCATCAAGTGTGGAAAAAATGGAATGTTCGGGGCAGTCAACAAAGGGTTAATGGACGATCGATAATTGATCGTTAAGAATTTTGTCGATCACATTAATTTTGTATCGATAAAACTAATGCAGGTTATGTTGCGTAGTGTGAGTCTTGAAGCAATGCAATGAATTTCACAGTGTGGCAGCAATTAAACATTTTACCAACCGGGGGCAATGTCTGACTAAAACGCCATACTCAGTTACCTGAAAGTTTCCGTTGATTTCAAAAGTATCATGAAGAGGTCACGGCGAAGTGTGGTGCGGGACCATTTTGATTTTAAAATGACTTAGTTCACTGGCAACACTGTGAAGCCGTGTATAAGTACAACACGTCCACGACTCAAATGATGTACCAACGTGCATCTGACCCTGGTTAATGTCGGTGTCGATGCAGCCTGCTCTCAGTCTCAACCTAGCATCGACTCGGTGTTAGCACGGACACGGAAGAGCTGCGATGCACAACGAGCAGAGAAAATTACCCAAGGGATCTGCAAGTTCATTGAGATGGATATGCTGCCCTTAAGTATTGTTGAGGGCAAAGGTTTTCGAGAACTGATACATTTACTTGAACCAGCATATCACATTCCGTCAAGACGTACCATCACCAGACTAGTAGAAACTCGCTACGAAGAACGGAAGCAAGAGCTGTTAAAAAAATGGAGCACAGGTGAGAGAGTTGCTCTAACCAGACTGCAAGACAGCTTTAACAGCTGAGAGCTACATCACCATCACCTGCCACTACATCAGTGATGACTGGCAAATGAACTCAGCAGTCCTGATCAAAGAAAGCCTGCCAGGCCGGCATACAGCTGACAACCTCGCTGAGAAAATGAATGAAGCTGTAGAGCAGTGGGGACTTCAAGACCGAGTTATTGCATGCGTTCATGACAACGCAGCCAATATTGTTGCCACCAACACTCCCACCAGAGTGAACTGGATTTCCGTTGCCTGCTTTGCACACGCGGAAGAGGGTGCAAACACTGGAGTCGCGGCCCCCAAGTCCCAGGTCTCTGCTATGGCACAACTCCTTGGGGAGCACTTCCACCCCCGGATTGCACCCCTACAGACTGGTGGAAAATGAATGGAATAAGGTTCCCGAAGTCAGCGCGGAGGTACCTGTGCATCCCGGCAACGTCAGTCCCCTCAGAGCGGGTGTTTTCAGCAGCTGGACTGACGGTCACCAGGCTGCGGTCGTGGTTGACCCCAGAGCATGTTAACATGCTTATCTTTACCAACAAGAATCAGTAGACTGGTGCTGAAGTTGTACGTGAGTTTCTAGTTATTTTTTATGAGTCTTTGTTAAGTAGCCTAATTAATTGTTAGGTAGGCTAATCTCTCTCTCACCCTCTTTCTCGTCTCGGTGCCTTTTGGATAGTTTTGAGATACATTTAGACAAAACCTGTCAGACCTAAGTATTATTATGTTTTTGGTTAAGTTTTATTATTATTTTGGAACAAACGAGGGTCAATTGTGTTTAAGAGCGCCGGCTCGCAGATGCAGGCTCCGCTGCTTTACAGCACCGCAGTGCATATCTTTGAACGTCCAGTTTAACTGCCACAAAAGTTGTTCTTCTTGTAATAAAGATCTCATCGAGGAAAAACACGCTGTATTTTTGTATTTTCATTGCATTTTTAATGTATAAAAAGTTAAATAAATAATGAATTTTAATATAAAAATATTGATGATTAATCGAAAATGTATCGTTAATTCTCCCGACGATCGATTAAGAAAATGTAATCGAATGCCCACCCCTACTTCATATACCTTTAAATGTCAATAAATAAAATATTTTTAATACGGTCAAATACAACTAAAAGCATATTTAAAGAAATAACGCCTGTGTATTCTCTGGTTCAATTATCTTAGTCCCAGAGAGTAGGATAAAGGTATGGAAACGCCTGAAGAGGCAGTTTATTCATGAGCAACCTAATTAGCACTTTTAATGACCAGTCTAAAAGTCACTGGCTTTCAACTACCAACTGTTAACACCCAGAACGTGCATCCCTTAATGATAGAACATTACAGAATGTGCTGACCTGTCAGTGATATGCAACTCTTGAGCTGTGTTGTCATGCAAAAAAAGCAGAAAAGTTCGGGAAAGTTTAATGAATGTAGATGAAGTGAAAAAACAGTGAAACATCAATCTAAGCATTCAATACCTGTCTTGGAATTATAACGGGAGTTTAAATTGGAATTCAAAAGATGGATAAACTTGAAAAAGATCTCTGACAACAAATGAAAAACACTGACTTAATAATCTGTCTTCATTCGCTGTCAACACGGACAAAAGCTGCATTCGGCAGAAACATAACAAAAGTGCAAATCTGCAATCTCTGCAACCCCACAGTCAATCTGCCAGTTAATACATTCACACACACACACACACACACACACACACACACACACACACACACACACACACACACACACACACACACACACACACACCTGACCTGCATGCCAAATTTCAACCTACTAGGATGAAAACTGCCATCCAAAGTTTGGGGAAAAGTTAGAACTATCAACAGAGCAAGCTACAAAGCTACAAAGAGTTCAAAACTAAACTTAAACTATTATACAAATTCATAATTTTTCACTTTATGAGGAATGAAAAAGTTACCGTCAAGAAATCCACTGCCAAACAGCACAGATCAGTGGAAAAGCCTGACATTGTTGAACATAATTTTAGGTAGACTAAGCATTTATATATTCTGGATCCCATACTCATCTCAAGACCATTCAGATTTTACCTGTGTGGGTCTGATTCGCTATGGAAACCACTGCTCGCCAATAAAATCTATAATAAGGTTGCAATTGGTTCCACATCGGAGTATTGTAATGCTGTATGCTGTGGAGCTGTCGGATTTAGTCCAAATATTTAAACGTGGGAAAATCAATCAATATTCAAACTGTAATGAGCTGTTTATATTCAAATGTTCTATATGCGAATAAGAGCGTTGCAGTAGGTTGTCTTGTGGTTTTAATATTCACTATCAGCCTGACCTATGGCATGTCCTATTGACCCATAAGTAAACACAGCTAATCAATAATAATGGATCAGGACACCTTGCTGATTGGATAGTCATAACAAGTAGCAGTACGACATTGTCTGCTGCCTACTGTTCGCACCACTCATCTTTAGGACAGCTGCCAGAAGCTTGTAGAAATTGCGGGAGAACTAGAACCACAAAATATATATTAAATATACTGTACTTATATTGCGCTGCATCAGGTTTTTACGACCCCTCAAAGCGTTTTACATACTACAAGTCATTCGCCAATTCACACCACATTCATGAAGAACAGTACCGCTGTAGGGAAGCTAACATTCATACACCGTTGGCCATGACCATTTAAAGACTCCACTAAAATTCGATTGAATTTGAAGCAGTAGTTTTGCTAAGAATCAATTTCAATGTTTTGGACATCACATTCAATGTTACCGAATTACTACGATGCATTCTTCAAACCTTTCAAAACTGTAAAAAAAAACCTGGCTCATGCATACATCCACTTCAATTGCATTGGTCGATGTGTCATGGCCATGGCTGTATTGAGTTTTCCGGAAACCCCTTTCCTGTGTGTCTTCTGTACTCACTGTCAGCATGTCTGCCTGCCTGCCTGCTAAGCGCAGGACTGTTTTCATTCAGCCGAATCCATGCCATTCACATTCCTCCAGCTTAACATTGCAATTAACCCCTTACACTAAATCCCTCTTGTCTGAGTCCTTGCTTGGGTCATACCTCACTGATCGTAACACAATGTTCAGAATGGTTGACGGTAGAGGGAATTTAATTAAATCCACATGCAGGTGCAAGGCTATTGGAAAAAGCAAGCCAAAGGAAATACAAGGTTTCAGTGACTTATGCTAAAGACTTCTTATTCTGTATTTTTTTTTAGCAATTTGGCCCAATAAAAGTGTTCAAAACTACTATTGGCGGTTCCTTGTAGCACTGGATGTATGATTTAGAGACTATTATTACTAGAATTCTTTAACACTTAGGAAACGTTTAAAACATGAGGATTTTCAGAAAAGTTACAGAGTTGTAAGGAGCTTCTTCTTGGGTATGTTTTCTATCCTTGTCCTTTTTTTTTACCATTACTGGTTATAATAAATACATTTCTGAGGGTCTCAACCAATCACTGACTGAGGTATCAATGCAACCACAACCCAATATCTACAAGAACCTTGATGAGTAATATACAATTATTAGCAAGAGGGAACTGCTTAAAACTGAGTACCGTGTGGCATATCAAAAACTTTGCTCATAGGCTGGCATGATGTAACTCACCTACAGTGATAAAAAGCTTTAAGGCAGAAATCCAATTAACAAATGAGTTATGTGCTCACTAAGCTTAGCAAAGTGTCTCTGACATCCTACGTGTACAGTAATTAGCTTTCTCTGTAACATATCATAATGACAGGAGTATATTGAGGCCGTTTTAATTGCTCAATGGAATGCAGATTCAGTCCATTGTGTAATCCTCTCTCGGAGAAAGAAGCACCACTGTATTATTAATAACTATATTAAATGATAGAGTGTGGACTGTTCCAGGAACTCCAAAGCATGGTGGTTAGTTTCACAATATGAACAGACAACTTATGTAATTTCCCATTTGCATCAAGAGTAGTTGACAACACTTTTGCAATTCGAGGATCATTTACATAACAGGATTGGCCAAAGAAATTTTCCCCAGCATAACATCAATGACAACAAAGAGAAATAACATAAAGCTTCTCGATCTCCTTCATTTAAAAAAAATGTGTAATCTTGTTTTAACGAAAATCCTACTGCACCTTTGACAACAATGTAACCGTTCTATGGAAATGATCCAAATTGTGCAAGCTCAGTTATGTAGTCATGCTGGAATGAGTCCTAAACTCCAAAATGTTTTAGTATTTCAGCCCTTCCCGAGGCCCTTTTCTCAATGTCGATGTTTTTTTCGGAATGAGTTGGAGTTAGATGCCCATAATAAGGTCTGCTGTTTATAATGTTTTGTAATATGTGTAGATTATTCTGTTGAACAAAACTAGGTATACAAATTGCGTCCAAAATCAAATGTAAAAATCCTGTTGCTTTTTGTAGTGGGACACCTTGCGATGCCAACTTCCAGGTCGACCTACAAAAAATATCACTGCAGCACTCTATTGTCCCAGTGAGCTGATTTGAGTAGGAGGCAGTTAGAGGCTGTCACCTTCCAAACCTCCTGCCCAGCTGTGCAAATCAGTAGCACAGCAAATACAGCTCCAGTCTGTCCCGGAGGGCGACTTTATTACCTCACCTACTGCACAATTTATGGCGGAACACCAATAGGGTAAATTTCTAATAACGTGGCAGGGATTCTCTGACACTAATGAGTGGCTTGCAGTCCTGCAGCTAAAGTGTACTGTCAGTCACAGAATTGCTCCTTTTCAAATTGCTTCTTGGATGCTTCACAGCAAAGCAATTTGGCGAGAAAAAAGCGAGCCACTGTAAAAGTTGAAAAAAAAAATGTGGAATTTAAATTGCACCCAACCCACAAAGCACACACGCATTTAAAGGCAGATACCTTTTTAAGTGATGTTACTTCAAAGAGGTGGATTGGCTCAGGAAAATAAAACAATCTCAGCATACCTCATAACAAGATTCATTTTCTTCCTCTTCCGAAAGTGAGGCAGGCAGCTTTATAATTCCGCCTCTAACGAGAACTTTGAAACCATGACTCTAAAAAAGTAGGGGTTAGCTGAGGATGATGTGTCCTGATGAGATAGGGGCGAGGGGGGGGATCACTGCTGCTGTTAAGCGGGGTACTGTGTAATAAGTTAGTCAGTGCTCTATAATAAACTGATTGAAGTGTTCAGGTCTTAATGCTGAATTTCTGTCAGTTACAGAATAAAAAAGATTCAAATGTTCACAGAAACTTCTGAAGCCATTCTTCAAGCATAATACACTTTACTTTCCAAACAAGTATTTGACTTTTGTTCTATACAATTACACTACTTAAACAGAAAGTAGTAAAAATGATACTTACATAGGGATTAATTAATACAAACCTATGCTCAGCAATGCTATGGACAATGAAGCAATTACAGAAAATAAATAAAAATAAAATATGTTTGATAATAATAAGTTCTGGTCCAACATTATTTCATGCCCATGAAGCAACATCAAAAGTTAAAAAACAAGTCGAGCACATTATGGTTCTTTTGTGTTTTTTATGGACTGTCGGTTTTATAGAATCAAGAGCAACAAAACACACCATTGGAAGAGAGCACTTTGTTCCTTAAGATACATTAATATGAACAATATTATGCTTTATTGACAGTTATCCCAGACTAAAGCATAAACCATTGTTTAGAAGTTAAAATCCTCTGAAAATATATCAACAATTCAAGGGGCTAAATTATGCGTTTAATCTTTGTCCAAAGCCTTATTTGTGTAAAATGGTGTCCTCCTCCCAGCATCCAGTGTTTAGATCTACCAATGATCATGACTGTGAAGACCACACTTATGGAAGCTTGCATTCCATTACCACCTACTAAGTCTTGTTAAGTAATTTCAGCAAAATGTATTCAAATTGGTATCCTGTCCCCAGTGTGCCAGCAGAGAGAGGAGAATAAAATATCAAACCACATGAAATGATAATGTCACTTTTTATAAAGCCTTCCTATCAGTTGTTTTTCAGCTCAATGATATACACACACATTATATTTGACTGGAATTCCTTCCATTTGTCCTGGACATTGAAATGTTCCCTGACACAATGATCAGCACCACATTTTCGACTAAAATGCTGCTGTAAGGTGTTCCAATATCATATCCTCTGCATTACTCAGAAGGGAATAGTGCTGCTATGATATTCGGTCATTATTACTGCTCATTTATCCTACACCACACCCGGCATTATGTCGTACACAACATGTATGATTGTGAAGGCTCATGTCTGGAACAACTTACAACATTAATCATAACGATGCTATGCTAATGTGGACTCGAACAGCCACAGGCTAGTGTGAGGCGACAACAACTGCATGCTTAACTAAAAAGACTTTAAAGCTTACACAAACAGCCATCAGCAAGCATCTTATCATAGTGCTGCTAAAACACTGTTTTAAATGTAATTACCGGTTGTTATCAATACAGCTGCACAATGTTAACGTGATTGATTTTTATTTTGCTTCTTGTCAAGATATGTATTCAACAAGTAAAAGGTCTGGTTTGCATTCAAAGCTGCCATTATTCCACAAAATAAGTTTTGTTAGACAGCAAAGGAAATCAAGCATCAAACAAAAGAAAAAATAAACACACTAATTAACTAAAGGCCGCAGCTGCCCCAGTGTTTATACTTAGGTAGCAGCAATGCTACTCTCAAAACAAATGTGGAATTGTGTCGGGCTTCCCAGTGTGAAGTTTCATTCAAAGTTTTCCGTCCTGGTGTAGAATGTTAGGAATGAAATGTCAGATACAAACTCACACTTGATCCTATGCAACAGCAGTCCTGAGAGATATGTTGTGCTGTTTATTTGCCTGAGCTTATTTCCCTCTACCCCATAATGAATTAACTGCTGTCTAAAGTAGGACTTTGGATTACGTAGTTAAACATTTTAAAGTGTCTCCAAGGTCTCACTGCCTAAACACTCAATAAGACTAAAAAACTTCAGTAGGGACCATCATAGCACTAGTTCAAAATCCATGTGTGTAAATTAAAACAGACATTTTATTATATAATACTGTATGTGTTTTTTCTGCAAGTAGATGAGCCAAATTGTTTTCCACACATACAATGCTGCCAGCGCCACAAGAGGATCAACCCCAATTGACGACTCACTATAAGCCAAATCAGATATGATGACAGTGGAAAAACAGTTATGCAGAACATGTAAAAAGTGATACTTCTAACTTTTCTACTTCTGGATTTCCTCCCAAATTAAGTCAGTCGGTTTACTGTACGGTATACTGTATAAGTTAAACACATTTGGAGAACCCAGGTAAAGTTATGGGTCACATCAAGTTTTATTTTGAGAGTAATCATTTGAAAAAGTAATATGTAAAACACCTTGCTGGTTAAGGCATTTGCTGCCTTCCCTGCTTTCCATCATTGGCATAGATATCTAAAAACCTCATCTTGGGGGCATAGAAATTATGCTACTCCTAAATGTTAACAATTACAATCAGAGTAATTCGATTAATTCCAAAAAGAACATTGCAAAATCATTTGATAATACAAAATAATCAAAAATGGCCCGAGTCAATCCTAAAGTTATCCAGCTGACCCAGGCATTAATTCATTAATCTGTTCGTGAACAGTCTGCCAGCGTTGCAACTCAGTGCGATTATTTCCTTGCATATGAAATTGAAAATTAGGGTGTGAAGAAAAAATGTGGCCATATTACTGAGTTCAGACACTCAGGCAAAAGGATTGGCTAAACTCAGATGCTGCCAAATCTGGTTTTAAATATATGTTCCTAGATCAGCAAAGACCAGTGTCGTTAAAGTGACCCCAAGTGTAACCCAAAACTAAGTAACACATCCAAGAATGTGCTTTTATATTGGTTATAACTCAGATGTCATAATACATTCTAAAAACTTTAAAATGAAACCCTGCTGTAAGGGAATGCTTCATAAAATATTCCTGTACATAACACTTTAGATGGCCTGCTCATTTGTAAACAACTAGCTGCTCTGACAACCCATTATAATGTATCCTTGCTGAGTGTCCATTTGAAAATGAATGTAGAAGTAACACTGTAGTTTGCATCATTGCATGTGCCCTTACATCACTGGATATAGTTGATGTTAAGCTCAGAGTAGAAAATGAATTCAGATTCCTCAGTGGAATATCAGTATTAAACCCTTAATACTTTATGCCTGTATGCTGGAAAGTCAAAGTGATTGTCATGGTGCACTAGAGGATTAGGATGTTGTGCATGTAATCAGTTCATCCCCCCTTTGACCCCCTTTTAAACAGAAAATGACAGTGCCCATGTAAAATACATGTACGAAAGGGAAAACAAACAGTAGGCTGCTTTGAAAAGTGCTAACAAAGAGACAGATGAAACAGTTCAGTAATAGCAACACACACTTTCATATACATGAGGTTATCATTTAACTGATGTTGAATACTGACATGGGCCAATAAATTAGGTCTAAGGTCACCAGCAACAACTCACAAACGTCAACAGAGACAGTTGAAAACAACTGTGTGTATATTACAATGAAACCCACACAAAAAGTCCAACAGTGCCCACAGCAGCAGCGGCAGTGGCGATTCAGCACCATGGACAGCGGCCAGCTAACTTCCACAATGCAAACTTTCGCTGCCTTTGCCAACCTCAGTTATTATTACACAGCTTGGGCCACTTACAGTGGACTTGGTTTGGTATAAACTTTGATAAAGTTGCCTTTATAAAGACTGAAATCCAACAAAAAAGTAGCGTTTTAAATAATTACAACCCATCCATGACACTGGCAGCACAAAGTGACCACACGACAACAGAAAAAGCTAAGCATTAGAGTTGTATTATAGTGAGAGTAGTTTAGCTGCTTACTTGCTAGTTTGTTAGCAAGTAGTTTCCTACCCACGTACAGTAGCTAACCGAGCACGTGTGTACAATACAAGAAAAGGGACGCTCCTCTTACAAATGCATATATTGCTAGATACATTTAATACAAATAAAATATTGCTAGCTAAACGATGCTATGCGGCCTAATATTGCCAAAATAAGTGCTAAACGTTGATTTAGCCCACCTGTGTTATCAATAACAGGTGCTTAAGTAATTAACCACATTTGACCGACTATTTATGACATACAAACGCGATTAATGGTGTTGGTTGTTCATTCGGGTTGTTAGATTGTATATAGCGTTTTTCAAAGAAGAGGAGACAGGGATTGGAACCAGGGCTAAGCTAATAGACAGATGCTCCAGTGTAATAATAAACAGTGGAATGGTTTTAATCTGCTAATTGGCGGCTAATTAACCGCGGAGACTCTGTTTCCAAAAACTCACCTAAAACGAAAAACGGGAGCTCGGTGTTTTCCAGGTCGTCCACCACCACGACATCTCCGGGGAAATCGTTTCGAACGGAAAACAGCAGCTTGGGCTCGGAGGCCGACGGACTGTGCATGATGCTCAGGTCGTTTTCCCTCAAAAACGGCAGTGCAGACACGGTGACGCTCTTCATCTTGCACTCGGAGTCCTGGTTCTGGTCCTCGTCGCCGTTTAGACATCGGACATTAGACGTTAAGATGGCCATAAGGAGCCACGCGAGCCCCAGCAGCAGCATCGGTCTCGGCCCCATGTTGATGCTCGCCATCTCCGCTTCCTCTCTTTCCTGCTCGCTGTTTCTCTCACAGGCTGCAGCTTAGCCTCTCAGCCCGTTAGATGAGAGAGCGGCACAGTGAGCGAGGGGGAGTGTGATACACCGACGGGCTCTCCCACTGTGGAAAACAAACGCTCCTTGTTTCCCTTGTATGATCAATCACATGTTTTTTTTGTTTGTTTTTTTGTTGCATATACCACACTGAACATTCACTGTGTGATTGTATTGCATTTTTAATGCTGGTGACCTCTTTTCTGTATTGATTGATAAACTGTCCAAATGGCTCTGTAATGGCAAAGCATGGATTACAAGCAGGACATGCACCAAGAATGCCCTGTGGGTCCCATCACCAAATGCATCATTGTTTCTGATTTAATTGTGCATGTGCTCCTTCATACACATATGCATATCTTCTCCAAGTGAATCCAATAAGCATCTTTAGTAGTTTGCCTGACCTCTGTGACTGGGTGGACACTCCACTGCCTGAATGCATAATTGCATAATTGATGGGATATATGCACAACCTGTATGTAAAATCTCACCGTGAGAGTCTGCAGTGACACCAGCAGAAAGGACGGCCAGACGATTTAAAATTGAAAAGAGAACTTGAGGGGAAGAAAAAGCAATCAAAAAACTATATCTGACATGAAGTTTCCATCACTAGTCTGTAGAAGATTGTTCGGCTTTTAACTTTTAACCTAGTGTAACTCCAACCTATAATCTGCTCAGGGAAGCAAAGGCTGAGCTAGACAGACCGTGATTTCAAAGAATCCACCAACAAAAAGATCAATATCACAGATTGAGCATATGATCCAAATAACAAAGAGAAAAACATCATATTCCACTGCAGTTCACTAACTATACAAAACACAAATAAAGTAACACCGAAAAGGTTCTGGTAAATATTAGAAGTCACCTCATTCTGTGTAAGAGCACACTCTAACAAAATTAACATAGTGTTTGCTCACTTCAATTATTCCGAGTCTGTGAAGGAGCAAACATTTTTGACTTCCAAGAAAAAACAAAAAGTGTGTCTCAACCTGCACCAGAGATGACTCATTTGTGTTCAAAGAAATATTTGGCCATCCTCCAGGATAATACTGTAGATGGTGTGAAATGGAATAAGAGCAAAATCAGGAGAGACAAGTATGAAAAGAAGATAATTGTAGTAATAGTAAACCACATCTGATGTGTGGTTATAAACTCTTTATCATTTCGGCTTTTAGACTCTGCAACAACATTGGTAATCAATGGGAGTCTGCCCTGCGCAGCAAAAACTTAAATCCACCCGTGGAGTCCATACACTGGTAATGGTGATTCATTCTGCTAAAACCTGGTCTACTGATATTGTGTGCTCTGCAAAGGATGGGTGGTGATAGAAGGATCGAAGATTGCATGTAATGGCAGCATGAGCAATTTAAAAGTAGGCAGACAGATATTTTTTTTTTAAATAGACAGCAGCAAGATGACAGGTAGGATGGCAGCCCGGACAATGGCAGCAAGGAAATTAATAAGGGAGAAGAAATAAATAATAAAGATATATGAAAAATAAACCAGAGGCCTAAATAACAGTGTTGCTTGCTAAAATTACACAGAAATAAATTCTTTAAATAAGCAGATGCAAAACGTATATTTACTTTTTTGTATGGAAGAACCCTGGATTTTATCTTCGTCTGATCTAAATATCGGCATCATATGCATGCTTCTTCATGGTAACAATTACTAAATTAAACCATCATGCATCTACACTGTCAGATTGTTGTTTTGCAGTCAGGAGTGATGGTGGCTGTATGAAACATGCAATCATCTACACTATTAAAATAAGATGAATGGGATTTCTGTGGAAAAGGTCAAGTCACATACAGATAATGCTGGATATAAAGATGTGCTTTGTAGCATTGTTTACTGCCCAACATACAATACAGCCTCCAGGTGTCCCTGTTATGACTCATGTTGGTTGAGCTTTTTATAAACCCGGTAGTAACACCCGCAGCGCAAGTCATGCAATGTTCACATGATGTTATTATTGGATGTTATTCCCTTTGGGTTTTGCGTCCTCCTTTCCATTACAACGAGAATATAAATATATAAATACAAATATAATTTGGTGCAGCTTTAAGAATTAAAGTAAAACTGAATCTTCCAGGTAGCATAACACAACTACACTTGAACGTCAGCTGATTTTAACAGTGATTTTTTTAAATTGTATTTTTTTATAAAGTCAATAAAAAAATGGAAAACAAACAAATACAGAGAAGAATGCCAATGAAATGGCACACAGACTAAAATTTGCTCAAGGCTTTCAGACTCTAAATCCTTTGACTTTTTTGTTAGGCTGACAATTGCCATTTGGATTTGGATGCAAAGCCGTAGGAAAAGAAGATTGTGTTTTCTGTTTCAATACTGTCCACCCATTTATTATTAAAACAGCTCTGTGGTCTTCTTTTAACCACAATTTCTCTCTCTTTCTGTCCTCATCAGAATGCATTTTAAAGTAAAAAATAGGGCATTGTTTGGTATCAAAGCTCAAAAAAACAGAGCAAGCAGAGAAGTCGATTGGCCTTGGCCACACACAGTGAAATATTAAAAAAGTTAACATCGATTCAAGAGAATAAGTGGAGCAAACAGTGTCAAGACTATCTCCCATTCATTATTGATGATGGACTGGTTACATTGGTGAAGGAAAACTCATCAGTATTCAAATAAGATCAAGTGTTCGTATAAAGTTTTTGCTTCTGGATGCGTGTGCCCTTTTTTCACTCTGAGGCTCTCTGCTTCTGTACTGTCCTGAAGAAATAAGTGGCAGCACAGATAAGGACAGAGTGAAACTTTTTGGGTACATTGCCTTAAAGGCCAGAGAAAGTTTTAAATGATAATTTGGAAGATCTTCACGTACTGTGTCAGCATCAACTGAAATGTTATTTCTCTCTACAGTTTAGACGATAGGACTTGCGATATCTATATTTTTCAACATGTCGACACAATTCCACAAGAAGAAAATCACTAAAATGAATTGATACTTCATAGCCCCTGTATTCAAAGCTTGATATCTTATTCCTATATGCCATAGAGCTCAATTGCTGTCTAAAATCTATAAAAGAAAAACTTATTTTGACGCACACTGTTGCAATGGAGGACATTTTCCTCAAAGGGGCCTGAAAATGCTTATTTTTCATATTTGTATTTTATGCCTCTACTGTGGCATGATCACATGCTTTGATGTTCAAAAAGTGCTTCATTTTTCTCTTACTGGCTGTGCCTCAGCACCTCTTTACACCCACTGTCTGAAACCTGAGCCCAGTCTGCTCTGATTGGTTAGCTGGCTGGCTCTGTTGTGATTGGTCAACTGCTTCTCGTTGTCCCTCCCCTAAGCCCTCATGTACAATGTGTTGGAGCACTAGCCAAAGAGGTGCGGCTGTTAAATATTGATGCCACTATGTTACAAAAGTAAACAAACGAGTTCAAACAAGGTGTTTCAGTCAGGGGGGGTGGTGTCTGGTACCACTGGTCAGCATATATCACTGATTGTTATCTTAGAAAACATAGCTCTTAGCATAAATTAGCCTGGGAGAAGGGGGGCTAAGTTTTTTTCTTAAATGTAAAACTATTTATATTGTACATAATACATAACCATTATGTAACCATTGGCTTGATTTTCTCTGACCTTATATGTAGTAGCCATTAGAAGACCATGTGCCTGCTATTAAATAAAAATGAACGTTGTTTTGGGTTTTGCAGACTGTGATATTATCATTCTTGTCTTGTCATAGTTTTCAGTCAGGTGATCCATTCAGAGTGTCAGCTAGCATGGGAGCTCAATAGGGCTTCTGCACAAGGCTGAGTGGATGTTTCTGCCAATGAAATCTGGAAGCTTTATGAGATTTGTACTTGCTAGGGATGGCGGCACGTCTAATTGCACAAATCCACAAAGTCCTCTACTCTGGGTTGTTGTTCTGAGAAGGGATTCTCTAGAAACACAGCCAGACTTGTTTCCTATTCAGTTTGTGCCTTCAATTGAACAACAATTATCTTGGATTGGAGTTCTCAGGCAGTGGAAGCTTACTTTGTTTTGCCCTCCAGGTGGGAGTGATCCGGGGCAGTGATGTTGGGTCACACCGCTTTCTGCTGTCTAAAGGAAACATCAAAAAAGGGGGAATACATTACTGGTTTGGTGAGTTTTTGACACAAAGAGGTTAGCGTTATCCTTTAATTTATTTCTAACAGGCAGTAAGGTGGCTTTCTCTTTGGGAGAAACTGTCCTTCAACCACAGAGTAAAGTTGCCTTGTCGCCAAGCATCCACCATTTTTGCTGTGTCCTTAATCTGTTCCTGCATCTTTGATATTTCTGTCTTCTGTTTTTCTAAAATAAAATACTCCTTCTCTAATTACTGTACAGCTATTCAGCAGGTATTATGTCAACAATCTGCATTTAACATTGCACCTGAAAACTCCTTTATTCAGTGAGAACAATGTAATGTTAATTATTGCTGAGGGATTAGAAAAAGTGTCTCTTCAATGTATTATACAGTGCTAAACAGAAGGAAAAAAACAAGTGAGCAGCTTGACTCTAGTCTGGATTATGCAGAGTTCCAGTGTCTATGATTAAACAGAAAAGGGAAAGACTTGAAGAGAGAATGACAAAACAGGTTTTTGCAAATCTGTGTGTGTGTGTGTGTGTGTGTGTGTGTGTGTGTGTGTGTGTGTGTGTGTGTGTGTGTGTGTGTGTGTGTGTGTGTGTGTGTGTGTGTGTGTGTGTGTGTGTGTGTGTGTGTGTAAATAGATGAAGGGATGAATGTATCCCAACAGAGATTGTGAGACAGTGTGCACATGTTAAAGTGATTGCAAGCAAGGCAGAGATGAAATTTCGATACTTTTGCTCGCATGAGTTCTGGGTCGCTGCCGATAATCAAAAGCGGGGAAACGGGGGGAGGAGGGAAAAGGAGGACTGGGGTAAAAGAAAGACAGTCAGTGAAAGTTGAGACACAAAGAGAGAGAGAGAGAGAGAGAGAGAGAGAGAGAGAGAGAGAGAGGGAGGGGAAGAAGAGAGCTCATACATCAGAGGTTGTCTAACAGGTGCAGCGATGGTGGGGAGGGCAGACCGAGGCCCTGATCAAGAGAAAGATCTCACTGTTTAATCTTGAGACTCTTCCCTGTTGCCAAGCTAGCAAGGCTATGGTCCGCTCGTTCTGTGATCAGAAGCAAACAGATTCATCTTTTTCTGCTCGCTCGCCCCTCTGCCTCTGCGTGGGCTGCAAAGTTGATTAGAGCCTAGAAAAAGGCCTTTGTCATCATGCGTTCGGAGCTCCAATAACTGCTTCAAATCATCCTGCAGCGGTTTCAGTCGCAGCCTCTTCAAATGCTCGGAGCGTGATATAAACACGCCACTTCAGACAAACCGAGTGAGATTATGCAGAGCCTTTTAACCCACTGCTGGGGGATTGCAAGGGCCTGAAATTGCTGGTTACGTGATCCTGTGCATGCATGTGTATGTGCTTACCCATGTTTGTGAGTGTTTGTGCATGTGAGGGTAGAGGATACAATGATTGGATGAAAGCAATGGGATCTTTGAACTATGTCCTGGACTGTTTACTATGATATTGATGCTTTAAAAAAGATGAACACTAGTTTACTGCAGTTTCTCCAATGCAGCCATGTCTGCTGAGAGTATACTATAATTATGGACAATTTCTCAAGGTTGTCTTATCATAAAAACTGTTATTTAAAGTGTTGCAAATGTTGGAACATATGGCAAATTTTTCCACCCTCACCGAGACGAACTGTAATTGTTTTCTTAAGAATGGAAAATAACATGGTTTTGTGTCCAGTATGATTATACCTTTGTATATCATGGGAACTTTACATCCTCTAAAGCAATTTTTTTGTTTATCATTCAAATGATTTTTAATTGTTTGTAAATAATATTTGCATATGCATGGTATGGATGTGAATCAATGTTTGTCATATGCTTTCTTCAGTAAAAACATATGGACTATGACTGTATAATTGATCACAGTTTTAGTTATATAATGATGAAGGATATTTAACTTTACATTAAATGCAACTTTTCTGTTGTTGTAGGTTTCCTTATAAAAGGGCAGAGGAAGTATACATTTTTGGAGTCTGTATTTTTTAATTATACTGCTCCTTTACAAGTTGAAGAAGCCATTGTATGATTTTAAGTGTTCTCCCTGTCCTGCATTGTGTTATGTAGGTTTTTGTGCATGTAAATGGTCTTCAAATGAGTTTCTCTCCTGGACACTACAGAGGGTGAAAAGAGGTGCTGCAGCAACGGCATTAAGACAAAAATGAAGACCTTTTATAAAATTAAAGCCTGTGCAAATGTCACAGTGTAGGCAGAAACACGAATAAGAACCTGAAAATTAGCATAATATCTCTTCTTTAATGTAAAATCATATTGAGATATGACTGTCAGTATCTTGTCATTATAAATTAGGACAACATGATTATGTCACAGGACATCTCAATATAGGATAACATGCTGATAATATTCCATTAAAGGCCAATCAATTATCATATTGCATTATTGAACGGGTGAATCCTGAATTGTGTTGTAAAGCGCTTTGAGAGGTCTCTAAGACTAGAAAAGCCCCGTATAAATGCAGACAATTTACTAATAGATGTTTTATTATTAAGAATCTGCAAGATTAACTCAATTCATTAAAGACATGTAATAGAGTAGAAGTTCAAAGTAGCAGAAAATGGAAATATTAAAGTAAGGTTAAATATCTCACCTATTTTACTTAAGTACAGAACTTGAAAAGGAGATAGCAATACATACACACATATATATATATACACACACACAGCTCCGGAAACAATTAAGAGACCACTCCAATTTGTTCTTAAATCTTTATTTCTACATGTATGGCAGCCATTCCAGTGTCTGTAAAATCTCAACACAATGAAAAATTGTCAGTAGTTTATAGAATACAATAATACAATAAAAATAAAACTCAAAGACTTTTATTTATTGAACTCAAAGACATACCTATAAATAATAAACTTATAGAAAATGATAATGCTGAAGTGGTCTCTTCATTTTTTTCCGGGGCGGTATATATCTACAGTATATGAAGGCACTGAATAAAGCAAGAGTCAGAAAATAACGCTGCACATCAAGAAATAGACAAAAATAAAATTGCTAGCTTTTCCTTTTTTTAAACGGAACCAGAGCTTTGTGATGTAGGAATTAGCCTTTAGTCAGCAGATCTTTCAAAATTAAGTTTGCATGTGACACTGCAGATGAGAAAATTATTGCTGTGCTCTGCAGTTTCTGTAAAAAGCACTGAATCAGTGGAGCTGCTCTGACAGGAGACAGAGACAGGCCTGGATCTGCTAAACAGTAAGGCTGTTTGTCTTTGACTAAATGGACGGCTCTGATCTACAGCACTAACAAGGACAAGTCCGCTATTGTGTGCATCTCTACACCATTCACACATTAGCTTAATGCCACCATAGATGTTAGCAATTACATCTTTCTCTGTGCTCTTGGTTTAACAGATTGTTGTCTACATAGAGACGTGTGTAAGTCATATGCAGTGTAAGCTGGTCACTGTCACCTCAACTTCTCAAACCATCCCGCAGAGTGAGCGATTGCCATGGTAACTGGGGACTGGTTGACTAGAGACATTACCATAAGAAACAGATACTGTGTAAACCTCTGGCTAGGGGAAATATTTGCAGAGCTTTCCTTCACAATGAGATACTTGAAGTATTCATGCAGAAAAGCACTTGCAACCTCAGCATCACCGCTGCTGTCAATCCTGTTAGTGCCATCGTGAAGCTTCTCCCATCCTGAATCTGTCTCTTTAACAGCATCGCTTTGCTGTGAATGAGTCTATTGTGAAAGCAGATCTACTAGTGCCAGCAGGAAATGTTTTTTTCCTTTAAAGGTATATCTTGGTTAGCCATACTAGGCCTTTACTGCTGTGTCAAAGGATTCAACAAAGTGATGACAGTAAACTGGCTGATCTGACTTACTGGATGGTGGTTGCATGTGCATGAAAGCCATAAAATGTCCTGTAATTTCCATATGTTTACGAATAAAACAGACATAGATTACTTCTTTTAGGGTAAATGGTCTTTAGTCTAAACATAACATATGAAATCTACAGTATATGATTTGGGTAGAGTGGTTGTCACTTCTATTCCCGTGTATGCAATAATAGCTTTCTGTTAGGTCCCTGAATTTGTATACTTTATAAAAAAAGATTTGTTTAAGGTATTTTTAACAACAGAAACTGTTTTGTAGTAGCCTTATTTTTTTTAAATCTTAACTAAGTTAACTTTATATTTATAATATTATCAATATACCCAATTGTTGTCATGAGCAGATTTTTACTTGATACTACCATAGTGCCGTATCTGAGTCTAAACAACATTTTGGTACAACAATACACAGATTAAAGAGTGGTATTCTTAGTGAAACTGTGTCAGTTAAGCTACAGATGACAGCATAAGTTGTGTAGTACTAATTTTCAACATGACTGATCAGGAACAGTCTCACACCACAAAAGAACAATGTATTCACCAGAGCTTTAGCAACAGAAAATGCTCTCTGCAGAAAACATCTGGCTGAGAAAAGGAAAAGGTCACTTAGCTCATTTCCCACTTGAAAGGAGAAAATGTCTTACATGCAAAGATTTTATCGTTAAGGAGACAAAACTCCCTAATGATGTCTGCAAATATAATCCAAAGCACTTTGTGTAAAAATCAGCAAATTTCCTCACGGTTCTGCTCAAAGTTCGCTGAAAAGAAATTGGGTATTCGTACATCTCTAGCTCTGGCTCTGTGAATGGGAAACAAGCAGAGTTGCTTTGACAGCACCACCCAACACTTTTCTAGCCAGGACGAGGGTAAGGTCATAGATAAATAAATACAAAAGGAGTGTCTTTCTTTAGGCTTTTAAAAGTTAATAATATCCAGAATCGCACTTGGGAAAAATAAGAAAGAAACCCTGAGCACAGTGGATAAAAACAGGAGGTGGAAGGCTCTTGTTTGTCAGAGGCTTTACAATTCAGCGTTGAACAAGGACATCACTTCATGCTCTGACCAAACTCTCGGTATCTAGACCTGGAGTAAACAAGAACCTGTTCAAGACGTCTGCCAGGGTCGGGTTTCCTCTATATTTAATAAGACCTACAGCTTTTCTGTCTAGCACCGTAAATCTTCCCTGGGGACTTCCTCCCAACAGACTTTCATGAAAATATGAGCAAGGGCCATTTATTTCTTGAACAGTATTTTATACCTGCCAGAAATAATATACCAAATTGCGGACAATAACACAAAGTAAAACCCTAGAAAGTTATTTGGTTTCGTCACAAATGATTAATAGAAGTTAAACGGATAGCAGAAATTATAATTCACATCATACATCAAGCCAGCAGGATAAAATACACGTCCCCAAACTTTGGGGACAAAGTGTACAGAGATCAATTGATAAAATGTCATTCTCTGACACTGATTGATTTGAGCTGTAGTTTAGGACAACATCTAGGGTACAGACTGAACACTTCGTACAAAGAGACAATATGATCACTGACGGACCAAATTATTGTCACAAGGTGAGATCATCTGGACGTTTAATGTCCTTTACTTAGGTCAGATAACATTAACAAGTTATTATGACTTTGCAATGAGACTTTATTTTGTCCCTGTCTTCATCTAAAAGGATATGTGAAACATGCTTGCAGTAAGACATTACATTATGTAACCTGTATAATTACTAAATAAGTGCACATTTGGTACCAAACGGCAACCTCAGAGATGTAAATAAAACTGCAGTTCCTGTCATGTCCACTGTAGGCTTGCTCCAAAACTGAGTCCATTCCCAGAGACCCCATGTTAAAATGCCAAACTTTACAACAGAAACATAGCCTGGTACAAAACAGTTTTGGTATCTATAGCTTATTTTCCCCATTTTGCATTCAAGTAAAACAGTACTTGGTGAATGTTATAAACACATCCATTAAGAGTGAAACTAGGGTGGCGTAACTTTGGCCGCTAGCTGTCACCTCAGCCAATTAGAGTCACTGTTCATGACCTTGTGGCGTGCTTGTAGTTTTTGTGTATTTTTGGAAATTTTGTATCTAAATATTGGACTGGGTGTAGCATCAACTCACTGACGTCAATTTCTGTTTAGCCTCTAATCCCCTAACTGCTGTACTTCAATGCAATCTCTCATTCAACATTTATGCCATCTGTCTTTCTGAAAAAGAAAGTGTGTTTGTGGGGTTTATTTTATTTATTGTCTACTTCTACTTCTGTTTTCTACAGCTTTTACTGTCTTTATCTGTATTGTAAGCTCCTGTGCAAGCATTTGGGGTCAAATGTAAGTGGACAGTGCAGCACAGCTCAACGATAAAAAAGCCTTCATCCACTCATTGGTTCTCTTGTCAAAGGTTTGCCCCATCAAAACAGCTTGACAGTGCTTAACCAATTGAGTCTGTGAAAAAAAAGATTTTCATAATTACTTTGATGTCACTTATGGGTAAGAGGTTATAGTGTAGTGAGAATGTTAGTGGTGGTACATTCAACCAAATACAGTACAATCATAGAGCAACTAGGCTCATACTGTCAGTTTAGCAAAAGAAAACTGTAAAACCATGCTAACACTATGGTTGGTGTATGCATGGGATGTGTCGTTTCAGGTACAATGAAAGATATGATAGGCTTCACAAATATAACCGTAGCAGTATATTAGAATGAACATAGTGTTTTCTGACTCAAGCAGTTGCTTCAATTATAAAACAACAAATCGATTGTGTTGTCCGTTCCCAGCTGTGCTTCTTCTCCAGTTTGGGTAGACATAATACAGTAATAACATTCTGTTTAGAATGCTTGTTTGACCTTTTGCATTTGTGTACGTTTTTGAATTATATTTAACTTGAATATCTCTGCTGATTGTTGTTGCTGTAGTAACAAGAAACTGTACCCTCTCTACATACCCCGCAATAAAATGCTTACATTTTCAAAAAGATTGAGTATTTTCAAAAAACAAATTGAGGTTCAAAGCACATTGTAGACTGACGTGACAATCATGCTGTAAATCAATGACAGACAGAAGACTCTCCAACCTGCAGTCTCCCATATGAAGATATGTATTACCGTGAGCAGCCTTTTCATGATTAAAAGATTGACAGAATAACAATTAAAGATAACAAACTGATAATACCCTCCTGTGCAAAAAAGGTGTAAGTAAGCTCATAAACTCATAAAGCAGATGAAATTTAAGTGAAAGAGAGACCACATGTCATAGCTTTCTCCAATACTACCTTAAATAAGTAGCACATAGCTCTTAGACACAGCACAGGGACATCAACTTTCATTTCTAATCTTGCTAGTAATGGGATTGTTCTTTAAAGCTATTATTTACTTAAGCATGAGCTTTAGCATTACATTTAGCATTTGCTTTAGCATTAGCTTCAAGATTAGCTTAATCATTAGCTTTCTTATTAGTTGTATGGTAAACTGGCATTAGATAACAGAACATCTGTAAAAAAGTAATCACACACATTTATAAGAAATGCCCTCAATAAAAACACAGTTTTAACTCAAAAGTCCTTTTTTGCTATATTTCAATTTACCAGGTGTTATGTCTGTTTATCCATCTGTTGCTTTGTTCATGCAGACTTTCCTGGTCTCACTGTCAACAAGCTGGTATTGGGAGAATCCAATGGCACAAGTAGAGATGGGGGGCATAGAATGTACCATATGTAAACAGTAGAGAGGGGTCTCTCTGCCAAAAGTGCAGCATAACTGCTTTTGTAGAGGTTCAACATATTTAGGTACGCATAATGAGTTGTGTCAAAACACAATGAATAATGTTAAATGTACCCCAAAAGGTTTTTATAAATAATACTGCATATGTTTGTTGATTGATTTCCATTAACTGTGGTATGTCTTGTGGGAGGGGCTTCCACTATAAAGCCAGAGGTAGAGCAGCTCTACTCGAGCCTCTTTAAATCAGTGCAGCGCTGGCCTTGTAAGTAAATGCAAGAGCCCTATAGTAAGGTGGCTTTTGTTGGTTAATTATTTTTTTCTTAAGTTGTTTTGAAAAGTATTTCTTTGTTATGTTTGGAAAAAGAAAGACAGCACAGCCATGAATACGGACTTGAGCAGCGTCTATTATGTCTTTGCAGAGTGCAAAGCCCTTAAGAAGAACTTTCACTAGGTGAGTACAAGTTGCTTTTTGTTAATGAAGCGGATCAGGGATGTAATTCAGCCTATTTCTTCGTTTAATTTGTTGGAAAATGTGGGACTTCTTTAATCTGTGTCTGTGATAACATTCGGCCACAATGCCATTGATAATGAATTCCATAAATGCAAAGGTGTGAAAGATGACTGCAGTAATGCATAGGCCTACTGTGTAATGTTAGGCCTTTTATGAGTTGCTGTGGTTTTTCTGAATGGTTGTTCTGTGGTGCTGATCTGATACTGGTGTGTACCACATGAGGATATGTGGATGTGCATTTTAAAATGGGGCTTAATAAGTTAACAGTTATTTGAAATAATCTGGATGGCCTTTGACTTAATATTAAACATATTCTAAATGCATAGGGCAACCATTGCAGAGATGATGAGTATATGAAAGGAGCAGCTAGATGTAAATAATAATCTTGCTGCTGAGTTCTGAATGATTAGAGTTGACCACGTGGTAGTTTTACTAGGCGTGATAATATAAAAGCATGTGTTTTTTCAGTTCTATTAAAATTGAGCATGTGTCTTATCTTGGAGATGTTTTTCAGTTGATAAAACATGCTTGAGTGCTAGTTCTGGTATGCTGCTCAAGGATAAGTGGTTATCAAAGTAAACCCGAGGTCCTTTGCCATGGACTTAACATTGGCAGTAAGTGAACCAAAGAAGGATATTAACTGAATAAATCATAAGCATGGTTCGACTGCATAATCTCCGAAGAGTCAGAGTGTCTTTGTTTATCTACTAGGGCAACCAAGATTGGATAGGCATAGTTTGTGAACAGCATTTCCGTGCTGACTTGTATCTGAATAGTATGTCGGATTGTCTGTGGCACTATTAAATGGCTGTTCCCGCTGTGTGCTTATTTTATAACATGTTCCTGTAATTTTTCTAAAATGCAATGTTATTTGAAATGGAAATATGATCAGACACTTCTGATGGAAATGTTATTAACATTTAGCCCTAGGGTTAACACTTGGGCCAGGATTGAGATGTGGGCACTTAGGATATTAAATCAGGTTGTATGATATAGTAGTATTTATAAATTGCTTTTTTGAGGTGGTATTTTCAAGTAATATTATCTTCAGATAAACAATTCAAACAACCAATTAAAACCTTTCACTAAGTTAGAAAACATAAATTAAACAACAAGGATTTAAAAAGTGCACCATGAATTTCAGGTTTGTACTGAATTACATGTTTCAAAGAAGCCACTGTGAGTCCACAATGACTCATGCACCATAGTAGTTGAATTTCTCTTGACTTAATGATTATTAATCCAACAAGCCTTTCAGCTTTGCAAGCCTAACTTGTTTTATTTTTGTATTTGTCATTCTCCAAACAAAATGTATGACTCCCACTGTTCCACTTACTAAAGCGGATTTAAATATTTAAAGAGAACAATTTTCATCAAGATAATTTGAAAAGAGAGATGAAAAGGAGTGCTCGTTGGACAGCGGACTTTCTATGCAGTGCTAATTTGAATTTCAACCCCAAAACCACCGACAAATATATAATCTTGCTCCCTTGTAAGTAGTGTTTGAAAGAACGCTTTGATCTGACAGGACAATTAAATGTGTTTTGTATTCTTTATATAAATACATTGCTCAGTACAGTAGGTGAAGATTATCCCCCATTGTTCACCCATCAACAAGTATGCCTTGGCAACACTTTATTGGAATCACTTTGACACTTTGTTGCGCACAAATGATATAATGAGCTGCAATGATTCAGATGTGAGAATGTGCTTGATGCATTTTAAAACTATTTCTAGGGATGGATCATTTGTTAAGTGCATTGATTATTTATAGACACCTGTATAATGAGCCTTCCTCGCTAGGAATAATATGATATCACCATGGTGCATGATTTGTGTGTGGGGGAAGGTAGTTTGGTAACTGAGTATACCTTAGGGCCAAGTGGTTTCTCAGTCACCAACAACTTGCAATCATGCAACTCAATATGCGATTGCCTTGAATAAATCGCATAGTCCAAAGCAAACTGTGAGGAAAGGAAATTAGGCATCTTGAGACTCTATTTCCTGTGTGTTGGTGGTGATTTCTGCTGAAATTAGATTGTAATTGGCTCTTGACAAAACTGATTTGCAGGATCAAGATCGTGTTTAGCGATTCAGAATTTTGCTCTTAAATGCAGCAGAGTATTTATATCACCACATAAGGAATTGCTTATTGTCATAGTTCACTTGTAATGTAAAAAAGAAAGACTATCATGTCCAATATTTTTCCCAAATTACTTCAACTTAAAGGCAACAAATCTGACCTCCATTTGGGGCTGGGCAGTAAATCAAATTCAATTAATTTATTTGAATCAGCTTCGAGTTGTGACAGAGTTCAATTATGCCTTATGGCATTTTCCTTCCCTGTGGTATGTTTATATAGGTTTTATTGCATGTAAATGGTTTGCAAAGGCTATATTCCCATGTTAACAAAGGAGTTTCTCTCCCACGTACCCCCCTCCCCCACCACCACCTGCCTGAAACGTACATGTAGAGCCAGCTAGCTAACCAATCAGAGCAGCCTGGGCTCTGGTTTCAGACAGAGGGGGACAAGAGGTGCTGCAGCACAGGCAGCATGAGAGACATATAGAGCTTTTTGAAAAGCATTATATGTCCTTTTTAGTTTTTTTTTGCTTTAGACATTATAATGAGTAACTTAAAATGCACCTTTTTTCTTTTCTTATTTTTGGACTTGACCGTGTTTGGCAACCCCCACACATCTTTCTGCTCCTTTTGCACTGTTTTGCCCTCTGTGAAAACTTGCTTACTCCCAGAAGAAACATTTTCCCATCTAATGGAGGTAGGAAGAACAAATAGCTAGGTTGAACTAATTACTGTAGGAATGCAGCCAAAACATCTCGCTCTCTGTCTCTCCTCTTGCCTTCTCCCTCTATGTGTAGTACAAACACAAACTCCGCACCAACACTTCTTTCCTTGCATGTACTCCCTGTTTCTCTCCTGAGATGCGACCACAGGGAGTGTTTCTATATGTCAGCTTCGCAAGACGGATGGTCGACATCTGCCACAGAGACTCGCTGGACATATTACCTGAGACACCAAATAATAACCTCTACACACACACACACACACACACACACACACACACACACACACACACACATATATAGGAAAACACACTGAAGCAGAGCCCTCCCTGGCCTTAAACGGCCTGCCAAGACCTGACCTTCTAGTTACGACCGTGATCACCCCCATGGGCACGGGTGGCATCTGGCTAGGTATTATACGTGTGTGTGAGTGTGTGTTCTGCATCATGCATTCTTGTGTCTCTGCTTCCCTGCATGCTAGTGCTGGCTTGCTCATTTGCGTGTCTTTATCTGTGTGTCCCTTTGCCTATGTGTGTTTGTTTGTGTATTGTTGGCACGAAGAGCAATACCGCAAGGAGCCCAGGCAGCATCAGAAGGGCCGGTGTGCCCCGAGAGTTTGACCATCTGTGCGTTATTGGTTGTCATTAAGGTTTCTAATTTGGAGGTGTCTTGGGGAATAGCCAAACGAGGGCAGAAAATGTCATTACGCTGTTCCTCCTGCTGAGCTGCCGTGACCATATTTACATATTTATACACCTTAATTGTCTTTGCCTTACTGCGTGACATTGAGGCAGTTTAGTGCGAGGAGGGGGGGAGAGGGAAAGTGAGGAGGACACAGTTTATTTCACATTGAATTAATTCAAATTTTGCTCCAAAAGGGACATAAATGGACAATTTCCACAGAGCAGATAAGAGAAGATTAACAAGAGGCAGAAAGATGCAACAAGCTCGGAAATAAAAGAAGAATGAAGATTTCCAAATGTTCAACGTCATACATGTTTTCATTGCTGCATTAAAAAAGATACACCGACTACCTACAAGAGCACAAATATGGTAATTTGATCATAACGAATAAGAATTATAAATGGATTGATGGATGGCTGACTTATGCTATGCTTCCGCCCACTCAGCAGTTTGGAGGCCAAACAAACTCTGACATATTTGACTGCCTTTGAATAACTATAATTAAAAATAAATGTTAACACATTTGAATCACCTTGGAACGATTGTGGAACTGCAAACATGGATGTTGTTGTACTATATAATCTTATACTATGAAAAACATTTATTTTAAAGGAATTTTATGCCGATTCCTTTTTCCATGGGCCCTTTGGTTTTTAATGATCTTCTGCCTTCAAAGGGAAGTGAAAACAGAGAGTAAAGCAGGTGTGTCATCATGTTTAACAATGAAATCTACAGCCTTGGTGTCATCTGTCATCAAACCTTCGAGTATAAAAACAACATGTTTATCACTTGAAAAAACAACCTTCTTCCATCTTCAAAACAGTGCCAGTCTCTGCCTTTCCCTCTCTTTCTCACCTTTTTGTATTTCTCATGTATGCCTTCATCGCTCAATGATTCGACTTCTTTCAGAACGTTCTGTACGTGACATCCCGCAGTATCCCACTCCACCATTTATAATTCATCCAAAACTTGGTTGCAGAACTGCTCACAAACTCTCACACTAGATATTTCAGCACCCCAAACCCTTCTAAACCTCCACTGGCTTCCCATTCAACAAAGACTCCAGTTTAGAATGCTCCTCATTGCCTTCTAAGCCCTTCAAAAGCTATAGCCCTTTCCTTTCTAAAATATGGATTTGGTCAACATGATGTCACACATTGGTATGTTAAAGACCAGTTTGAAGCTTTGAGTTTCCAACCTTTTTACCATCTTCATTTTCGTCTTTTCTCATGTTTTTTTCTGACTTCTTTTTGCAACCGTTAAATAACATCCTGCCAGTAAGAATGCAAGTTTAGGGCACTTCCACTTTGGCTTCACTTTTCAGACCTCAGACTGCCCCATGCCTCTTACCAGGTCCAAATACTGGAACTGGGGAGACAGTATTTACAATTTCTGACCCTTCCTATCAAACTCTCATCCTGACCTCTGACTTGTATTTAAATATGCTTATAGTTTATCCCTCTGTCATTCATTGTATAAATGGTTTATATACTGTAATTCTTAACATTCTGTAATTGCTTTAACTGTTTTTGTCCCATTTTGGATTTACTATTACTATGAATATTGCCTTTGAGTACTTTTCTAAAGCGCAATACAATACAATGAATTATGTGCTCTTTTTTGTGTCATTATATAATAAATGGCTTGAGTGCCTGTCGAATCACAGTTATAGTATACACTCAGAAAAGGAACCCAGAAAGGTGGCTGTAAAAATGAGGGATTACAGACTCTCAGCAGTTTAACACTTTCATTACTCTGTGCTGGTGATTATGTGTTAACTGCCTGTTTCTCAAGGGGGAAGCATTATTTCTTCCTGATAACAATTGTTTATCTTTGATTAAATAGATGGTACCAATAACTTCTGCTGTTCATCCAGCCTGGAGCTAATATCTGCTCCTATGTTTGTTTTTGCCGCCAGTGTCCTGTATCCTCTCCGATTAGTATGTGATGTTAAACCATTTAGTCGGCAACACTAATCCAAATTAATGGGACACTATCCTGTAGTTACGCCTCCCAATCAGTATAAATTAAAATTTGAAATAACGGTAAATGGGCTGCCTTTATTTAGTGCTTTCTAGTGTTAGCACTTTACAACAAAGGCCAGTATTCACCCATTCACACACACACACTGGTTTCAGTAAGTTGGTCCATCCAATCAGAGGAAATGTAGTTCTCCCCTAATTACAGGGAATTGAACACTAGCATTTTGTTTTTCAGCAAATAGAGATGGTGAAACACTGCATTTATAGTGAGCTGCTAGCTTTATGACATTTATGGAAAAACTGACACATTTTCTTGGATGTACTATATATACACTGATCTGCCATGGGGCGAAGCCCGCAAGCTAGTTGAGGCAGTCAACTCAAGCAGCAATGATACATTCGTACATAACGCCCCTCGTCACACTTGCAACCAACCAAACATAGTCTCCTATTCTGGCGCTCTATTTAAGGTTTTGGATCCGCCTACCTCTACCTCGCTAATGCTGCTGCTGCTACTACTGTTGTTTCCACGCTGCTAATGTGTTCACCTCGCTGCTGCTGCATTCAAGTTGGCAATGCTCGCCTGCCCTACCACCACCCCCCCAGCTTCCTCCCCAGCTTCCATCTGTAGGCTCGAGGGTTAGTTATCTAATCATCACTCAATGTTGTATGTTAATATGTGGAGTGATGAGGCCCGAGCCTAGACGCCAAACTCAAACTACATACTGTTTCTAATAAACATATTAATGAAAGACGTGAGTTGTCTGACTGAATTAACATTATGACCACCTGCCTAATCAGAATCAGAAATCCTTTTTCCGTCCCACAGCAGGGAAATTTACATAAAATCGTGTAGGTCCCCCTTTTGTGGCTTTAACAGCCCTGACCAGTCAAGGAAGGTGTGCTGTAGTATCTGGCGTTAGCAGCAGATCCTTAAAGTCCTGTAAGTTGCGAGGCGGGGCCTCCACGGATCGGACTTGTTGATCCAGCATATCCCACAGGTGCTTGGTTGGATTGAGATCTGGGGAATTTCGAGGCCAAGTCAACACCTTGAACTTGTTGTCGAGTTCCTCAAACCATTCTTGAACCACTTTTGCAGTATGGCAGGACACATTATCCTGCTGTAAGAGGCCACTGCCATTAGGTAATACCGTTTCCATGATGGGGTTATCATGAGCACCCTGACTGGTCTGCACCTACAAAGCCCCATACGCAACAAACTGCAAGGATCTGTGTGTTCTGGTAATAATTACTGTAAACTTTGATTGAACTCAATCTTTTACACACTTGTGATCCTGCAGATCTGCCCTTGGAATGCTCAGAACCACTTCACTCTTCTAGCAACAATTGCAGTCAACAGGCACACACATGGACAAACGGGAAGGAACGTGCACAGAATCAGCAATCAAACACCAATTGTTGCTTTTGAGCCATTGTTTTATCATGTGAATAATTGTGGGACCTTGTTTGGTGTTCATAGACTGTGATGATGAAGCAAACGTATTCAGTGTCAGCTATCAGTGGAGCTAGAAGACAGAAATTGACTGCAACAAAGTTTTAACAATTGAGTGAACATTTTTCATAGCCCACAGGCTCAGACTGCAGAGGTGACTTCATGGGTCTTTGCAATCAGAGCCCGGGGGTGAAAGGATGATTTGCCTGCGGCTCAAAGATTCACAGACTCCCTTTTTTTTATAATTCATAGAGGTTGACTTTTTGTGACTGTGGGCAAATATAAGCAATGATTGTGTTTAACTTCTTTGTTTTTACCCCTTTGTTCATCTCTTTGGATGTCTGTGTGTGGTTGTAGCTTGTTAATGTCAAATATCTCATTTATTTTGTTTGGCAGAGGGTTACCAACTCCAAAGAGTATTATTTGTTGAGCTACAAAAACTGATTTCATCATTTTAAAAAAAGCTTCCTTTTTTCATTCAATTCAATACTATGTTCACTTCTTCTGGACGTGTTTGGGTTGGAGAACATTTGGTGCTGAAAGTTCAAAAAAGGTAGAAAAGGACTAGTTTATAAAGGGCCATGTAGGCAAAGAGGAGAACTTTATATGTATTATAATTTGTTGAGGTTTGTGTTGGTTTTGCTGTAAATAATGCTGGTAAAATAGTGGTCATTTCATTTCTGGTTCCCAAAAAAATGAAATGGTGACCACCAAATACCAAGATGAAGACAGAATTGAGGCTTTGTCCATTTATTTGTTCAACAGTCAATACAAGACAACATATTGTAAGTAAAATGCAACAAAAAAATTGCTCCAAAAAAGAATTTGTTAAAAAAAAAAGAGGAAGAATCCAATGTACAACCTACATTGGTGGAGCCAGGTACCACTGAGTATTAACCAACCTTTTGAGGAACTAAAGAACCAATCAAGTTTGTTATACAGTGGCTCTATGAAGCTGTTGCAGGATAGTATTTTTCAAAAGGTTAAGGAACTTTTGGATCGTTGATTCTCATCATATTTGGTAGGGGCTGATTGTCTCTGATTGATCAGATACTTCTGCTTCAGCTTCTGTTTTGTTTAATTCAAAGGAAGTATTCCTGTATCGATATACGAACAAGGGGTCTGACATTTGTTGTTGGTTATCAACATTAAACAAAAGCAAAGCTTTGTTGTCTACTTCCTGACATTTAAAAGAAGAAAATGAGAGAAAGAACGAGACAGAAAGCGAGCAAGCTGACAACACAAGTGAGTTAGAGTGAATGAAAGTGAGGAGAGCTGTGATGAGACATCAAATTGAGTGAAGTAAGGAAATAAAACTTTATTTGCTGTAAGATTCTTGGCGGTTAAATTCTAAAGCAGAGAATAATTTACCATCAGATTGTATAACTATAAAGATGGGCGCTATAGAGTTTTCATCCCCCTTTCTTCTTTTTATGTCCTACTCTTTTATTCTTTAATTCATAACTTCTTACTCAGTAAGGCATCAGTAAATATACAGTGGGGCAAAAAAGTATTTAGTCAGCCACCAATTGTGCAAGTTCTCCCATTTAAAAAGATGAGAGAGGCCTGTAATTTTCATCATAGGTACACTTCAACTATGAGAGACAGAATGGGGGAAGCGATCCAGAAAATCACATTGTAGGATTTTTAATGAATTAATTGGTAAATTCCTCGGTAAAATAAGTATTTGGTC
Organism: Eleginops maclovinus; assembly: GCF_036324505.1. Lineage (NCBI taxonomy): Eukaryota > Metazoa > Chordata > Actinopteri > Perciformes > Eleginopidae > Eleginops > Eleginops maclovinus. Next base: position 9,958,535 of record NC_086354.1, read on the forward strand.
ACCTACAAACAAGCAAGATTTCTGGCTCTCACAGACCTGTAACTTCTTCTTTAAGAGGCTCCTCTGTCCTCCACTCGTTACCTGTATTAATGGCACCTTTTTGAACTCGTTGACAGTATAAAAGACACCTGTCCACAACCTCAAACAGTCATACTCCAAACTCCACTATGGCCAAGACCAAAGAGCTGTCAAAGGAGACCAGAGACAAAATTGTAGACCTGCACCAGGCTGGGAAAACTGAATCTGCAATAGGTAGGCAGCTTGGTGTGAAGAAATCAACTGTGGGAGCAATTATTAGAAAATGGAAGACATGCAAGACCACTGCTAATCTCCCTCGATCTGGGGCTCCATGCAAGATCTCACCCCGTGGGGTCAAAATGATCACAAGAACGGTGAGCAAAAATCCCAGAACCACACGGGGGGACCTAGTGAATGACCTGCAGAGAGCTGGGACCAAAGTAACAGAGGCTACCATCAGTAACACACTACGCCGCCAGGGACTTAAATCCTGCAGTTCCAGACGTGTCCCCCTGCTTAAGCCAGTACATGTCCAGGCCCGTCTGAAGTTTGCTAGAGGGCATTTGGATGATCCAGAAGAGGATTGGGAGAATGTCATATGGTCAGATGAAACCAAAATAGAACTTTTTGGTAAAAACTCAACTCGTCGTGTTTGGAGGAGAAAGAATGCAGAGTTGCATCCAAAGAACACCATACCTACTGTGAAGCATGGGGGTGGAAACATCATGCTTTGGGGCTGTTTTTCTGCAAAGGGACCAGGACGACTGATCCGTGTAAAGGAAAGAATGAATGAGGCCATGTATCGTGAGATTTTGTGTGAAAACCTCCTTCCATCAGCAAGGGCACTGAAGATGACGTGTGGCTGGGTCTTTCAGCATGACAATGATCCCAAACACACCGCCAGGGCAACGAAGGAGTGGCTTCGTAAGAAGCATTTCAAGGTCCTGGAGTGGCCTAGCCAGTCTCCAGATCTCAACCCCATAGAAAATCTTTGGAGGGAGTTGAAAGTCCGTGTTGCCCAGCGACAGCCCCAAAACATCACTGCTTTAGAGGAGATCTGCATGGAGGAATGGGCCAAAATACCAGCAACAGTGTGTGAAAACCTTGTGAAGACTTACAGAAAACGTTTGACCTCTGTCATTGCCAACAAAGGGTAAATAACAAAGTATTGAGATGAACTTTTGTTATTGACCAAATACTTATTTTCCACAATAGTTTGAAAATAAATTCTTTAAAAATCCTACAATGTGATTTTCTGGATTTTTTTCCCCTCATGTTGTCTCTCATAGTTGAGGTATACCTATGATAAAAATTACAGGCCTCTCTCATCTTTTTAAATGGGAGAACTTGCACAATTGGTGGCTGACTAAATACTTTTTTGCCCCCACTGTATAAGGATGACCAGTACTCTTTCCAATGTGTAAAAATCAGATTTCAAAGGCTGCTGAATTTCTATCTTCACAGTTCTTCAGATGAGTTGTGAAGAAAAAACAAGAAGGGACTTTTTAGTGTAGTGCCTGAAATTTGGGTCCATAGTTCATCGAACCATTTAGTTAAAAATGGGCCACACAGACCCATGCTCTTACAGCCCATCAGATGGTGGATAAGTACATTATAGCTTTTTTCAGTAGTTAATTACATCTATAGCGAAGTAATCAACTACTAAGCATATTAATCCCAACACTCATATACAGCTAGCGTTATAACTCACCATCTGGTTTAAGTTGCATGGTGACTGATCAAGGAAGTTGAATATAGTAATATACACAATTTACTCTTTGACGCTGTGTTCAATTCAGTTTATTTCCTCTGTTGAAGACACAGTTATGCTTCCAACCTTCCTTCCTTCATGTACTTGTGAATTTATCATGATGTTTTAACAAGCATGAACTTGCCGTTATGTCCATAGAATAAAAAGTAGATTTTAGAGCTTGTTTGGGGTTTGAATTTTACTTGAATTCTTTGCAACTACACCTCTGTCAGTCTAGAAATGTTGACGTTCTCAATGTGTAACCTTTTCTTTGGCTTCAAACACTGTACAACAATCGAGACACAAGTAAGCAAAAGTTAAAATATAAGGAGAGCTGAGCAGTTCAGTAGGACTATAACAAAAGTAAAGTTCCTCAAACATGCAAATAAAGCAAGGGGGCTTGGGTAAGGGTTTGGCCCTTAATGATTACCTATATATTTAATTGTGCTTTAGACACATTATTTCCTTTAGACATTTGGTGACCAGTATCAGTCTAAAGCACTTTCCTAAAGGAAGCAATTCAAATTCAACATGCATTGGATGGAGACCTTTTTAGATTGTCCCATTAACACATCAAAAACGGCACTTATCCGTCCATGTATATCAATTTGAATTGCATTTGGAACAAAGGAGCATCTGTTTTCATTACCATCTCAGATAACGGCCATCGGAGATACCTGTTAGACACATGAACATCTTTTAGCTGAGATTAATATTTAATGCATTACAAACGTCCCTGCTGCCCAATATTTAACATCACCAAAAAATGGCAAATATAAAAAGAAAGATCAAGCTGAGCCTCTGAGTGGGTGTTGTACTTTCTAAGCCCTGAGACAAAAGAAATACATTTCCTGTGGATTTCAGTGAGCTGCTGTCATCCTCTTGCTCTTCTCCCATCCCAGTTCTTGTGTTCTCGAGCGTCTGCTTTAATCCCTTATTTGTTTTGAGAAGGTATGACAAGAGCAAGAGTGAGCGATCCCACACCGCATATCCAGATGACGACACATAAAAAGCAGACTTGGCTTTTGCATTGATATAAAATGCAAATGGTTTAACCCGACATGTCTTGCCAATAAAATGTTCTCTTATATCTGTCAACCGATGAGGGCTTGGCTCCGGTGTATGAACATAAACTGAGGTGAGGGATGAGCTTTAAAAATTCAGTTTGTACAGGCAAATCTATATTTAAAGTGCTTTTAATGAACAGATCCATCCCCAATGTATCAAGAAGAAAAAAAAGCACATGAACAAGCGTGTTTTTTTGCAAACATTGCCTAGAGGTTGTGTACCTGCAAACAGACATTACAAACAACATCCAGATTGTTCCTCTTTTTGAGCCATGAATGTTTTGACAGTAACCAAATTTAAATCTATATTTCTTTCTCTGCTCATCTGATCCCGTTCAAGCTGGAGACTCTATCCAATATCCTCGTCCCTCTGAAGCTGCAAGCTCTTTGGCAGTGTTGTAGACCGGTCTCGTGCGGTGCGGTGCGGTGCGCGATGTTGCTCTTTGATCCTGCATTAAGTGCATCGTCCGGGGGGGGGGGGGCGATGTTGCTCCCGGGCCCAGAATAGCGCAGGACCGGCCCTAGTTGGCCAGGAGGAATGAAACGGGAGAGAAATTAGCGTTAGAGGGCGAGGCGACAGACAAATGACTCCTGGATTGAATAACATTAGAACTAAAGAGCTAAAATACGCTATTATTTGTGTTCTACCGAGCCCTCGAAGTGTTTTTTTTCTCTTAAATTTAGAGTACAACCTGCATTTACTGGTGGTTTAAATTATATCTATAGGAAATGTGTTTCTTTTGTAAATTATGTAGCTAAGCTATGCAACGGATGCCATTGATGGAGCTGACGAGCTAGCTAACGTTAATGTAATGTTAGCTGAGCTAGGCACAACACAGTTTAGCAACACAGAAAACTTTTCAATTGGGAACAAAGATCAAACGTTTTCAATGTGCACAACCACAATGCATCTTGACGAACTTGCAGTAAGGACATGTATTGGGGTCCTTTGCTAGTTATTATTTGCATTGAAGCGAAGTAACATTACGACAGGAGGTTTTTTCCCCCCCACAGTTAACGTTACAGTTACTAGGTCATGGTACTTTGCTGAGCTGAAAATGGCACGAGCTATATATTTCTTCACATAACTCAGCAACTAGGCCTGCATGTCTCATGATAATGATTCTCAAATTTGTCTTATTAAAAAACCTACCCTGTACATTCATGTAGGCCGCAACAGTATTTTTCTTGCCAATTTCCTATTTAGACCCATGGTCTGGAAAATTGACTTGTTTTTGTAGGTCTCTGTCTCGACTCGGTCTCGTCCCTCCAAAGACTCGGTCTTGACTCAGTCTTGACCACCCCAAAATCCCAAAGTCTTGGTCTTGACTCAGACTCGACACTTTATGGTCTTGGTCTTGACTCGGACTCGATATAGGTGGTCTCATCCCCACTACTGCTCTTTGGGTCCATGCTGCAGGCATTCATTTATTTATTGCTCTGCCAAACCGACACTGGACTGCTCCTGTGATGTCAGTTCATATATAACTAACTTCACTTCTGCTAGTTGCATGCTGGAGAAGCAAGTTATATTCATAAGTGTGCAAAGTTAGGGGAAAAACTTTCAGACACTTCCATGCTAAATAACAATGACATGATTTCCTGTTTGGAGAGGGAATGTGGCATGAAATTTGCAAAAAAAAGCATTTTTTGGAAGGTGATGGATTGTTTTTTAGGAACTGTCTGTACTGTGTATTATTTGACTGCATTTCAGCATAATGAAAATCTTAAATGTACCAGTGTAGTGTTGTTTAAATGCCAATCTTTGCCTTGAGTTGCCTGAAAGAGTAGGACCGTGGGTTCATCATCGAGTTACTTCATGTAGCTGAATCATTATGGTTAACTATAGTGGTAAGAACAAAAAATAAACATTTTAGCAGGAAGAGATGGGTCTATTGATGGTAGCTTAACAGCAACAAAAAAAAGCTAAAAAAGGAAAAGATTTGAAAAATATAAAAGTATCTCCCTAAAATATGATCAAATATCAAACAGAGAAAATACATTTCCGTCTCCAAAATTAGTCTGTTAAAAATAAATGCCAGTTTTTTTCTGCAGTTGACACAATAAAGTGGTTGGCAATTCAATAGATCAAGGTGTCCTCTTGCTCTCTTGTTGTGGTTATGAACTAGATGCGTAGAAAACTACGTGACAGTTATTGACAAGCTGTCCACAGTTCCCCCAACAACAGCACCATCTGTTCCATAAAGAAAAGTTGATGTCAGAACACTATCAGTATATTACTGATGAGTGAAATAAATAATTGATGCTCGGCAAATTGGTGCTTGGATGATTGCTGTAGTTTGCTGCTGTTTTGTGAGTTTCACTTCATGAGTTGTACACAGCAAATCATCAGCAGACAGGTGAAGGATATTCATCTGTGTAGAATTGCCATGCCTGAATTGTAACTTTTGTTATTTTCAAAACTCTTGCAAGATGGTTTGGGGTAGGCACTGTCCTTGAATTGCTAATGGCATAAGTCTTCGTCAGCAAGTCTTTTGAGAGTTTTTGACAGATTTCACAAATCTAGACCATGTCGACCACGGGTGTCCAAACCTTTTTTCACTGAGGGTCACACACAGCAAAACATACAACGGGCTGGGTCACTCACTAAAAGTATATTGCCTCATAAATGAAGTTATAAGTTAGCAAAAATCAATCAAATGTAGGTAAATTATGTTTGATACTTGAATATACTTTAAGAAAAAAAAAAAAACAGCCTACATCGCAGCTCTCCATAGTGTTTCTTTTATTTAGTTGGCAGCTCATTCCTTTAAACAAAAGCTTCGGATTGCTCATCATGAGGGAACTGGGAAGGGTATATTTCAAGCTTGTTATTCAAGTAAGTAATTTGGCTTTTTTTTAATCAATTAAAATTTGTTATAAAATGTTTATAACTTTAACTTTTAATTCACTATAATTTAAAAGAAAGTTGGCTTATTAACACATGAATACTACTGTGTAATATATATATATATATATATATATATATATATATATAATTAAGAAGTACACTATAAGAATAGCACATGTTTCATGTGTGGGCCATATTCCATAATACTTTTAGAATTTGCTGCCAGCCAATTCAAAATAGACCACAGGCTATATTTGGACACCCCTGATCTAGACACTTTCCATTTGTAAAAAGAGGCCATCATTGTATTCTTCTAAAGCTGTAATAATTCAAGGTAAACAATGAAGATGTGCAGTATGATTTGTGAGTGATGGCCTCAGTGTTTTCTTCAATAAACCCTTTACACACCAGTCTTTTTGACTCGTCACATCTAGAAAAGCACAGGTGTAATTAATGTCATTAACAGCAGCTGAGTCCATTTCATTGTCCCGGTTCCAGGGTTCTTTTATTGCGCATGCTGACTCACTGACACAGCTTACTTTGGCACTTATATCGAGGCACCATTGATTACAGCTGTGCTTTTTCTCTGAGTCAAAATCAATGCAATGAAAACACGTCTATTTCTTTAATCTAATTGGTGGGAAATTAATTAATTTAAACATTCCTAGCTTATGTGGGAATCAAGATATTTGTTACTGAACAGAGCTAGCTGTGCAAATAGTGTAATCACATGCACCTCAGTTGGCAAGTTGTGATTCTGATTTTGTGGTGTTTATGAGCTTCAACTTGTAGCCTGGAAACAGCATCGATGCAACGAAAAAAATTAGGTGCAATTTATATATGAGAAGCATTTAAAAATATGTGGATAGCTGTTCGAAGTTGTTGTTGAGACTTGTTTACTTGAATTTACCCACTCGTTTTTGATCTCAGTGTTAATCAAAGTGGAACATTATCTGTGCCCCATGATATGGAAACCGGTCCAAAATAGAATGAGTTCAGTTTCGTCACATGATACACAAGCGCCAAGGAAGAGTGCTAGCCATTGAAGCAAATGTAATACTGGCCAAACAGTGGTACTACACTAAAGACTTGGGCCGATAAATACTTTTTCTGCTTTAACTTACATTGGATCTGTAAATTAGCTTTTCTTAAATTTATTTTGTAGCTATATAAACATTTCAGTACGAACTATTAGCCCTTTTCTTAAATCACTAGGGTAGTCAAATGCCCTAAACCAGTGGCGGCTCCTGACAAATTTCTCAGGGGGGGCAAAAGTTGTGATGATGGCTAAGATGACCCATTCAATGGGTAAAATAATAATAAATAAAAGTCAGATAGCCAGCTTTACAGTGTCACATCTCATTGTTTAATTTGGTTTTCAACCACTAGATGCAACCCCAGACATAAAATATACAATACATTTGGTTCCACAATAAAACACACATTAACAGATAGTTTGTCATCTAATAGTTTGCCCTTGAAATCACTTTTAGCACAGTCTACAATTTATAGCCATCATGGATGCCATAGCAATAATCAAATCAAATTATACTATAATCAAAACTGTAATTAATCAAAATTTTCCAGAACATATTCCATTTACCACTATACAGTTTACAGGTTTAGTAAAGGTATAGAAAACCAACAGACCCAACAGGCATGACGTGCATGCTGCTGATTCTGTGAAACTGAATCATTTACTGAAAGGGGCGTGTTCAAAAAAATAGCAGTGCCAGGTTCAACTATTGAGGTCATTGATTATGTGAAAAAAAATAGGTGTTAAACAGATGGCCCCTATTCAAGGATCAAGGCAACTGATGCTGCATATGCTGGCTGTGCATTTGTCCTTGAAAAACAGAGTAAAACGGGTTGTTTAAGACACTGTTAAGAAGAAGAGCATTCTTTGATTAAGAAATTAATAAAAGAGGGGAAAACCTATAAAGCTCTTCGCGCCGCCGAATCATCCGCCGATCGACCGGCGGTCTCCGCCAGACGCGCGCGCTGTACGTCCGAGCACGCATCAGTGCGTAACTGCGTATGACGAAATCACGTTAGGGCAAGCCCCCCCGGAGCCCATAGAAATGCATTGTATCGTTCGATTTTTGAAAAAACGAGTCTCAACATGTAAGTCTATGAGAGCGCCTGGGGCGATTTTCAATCTGACTGATATCGCCCCAAGGGGGCGGGGCTACTGGTTGGACAGTGACATCCAGGCTGCTGATTGTCGCAGCGATATTCAGGCTGCTGTTTGGACTATACTATTAAGACTTAGACCGGCAAAATAAACTCTTTTCTCTCTTTTTTTTTTTTTTTCTTTTTTTCGTTTGGCTTAAGGAGGGCGGTGCACTATCGCCCCCTATGGGCCAGCCGCCCCTGCCCTAAACGCTGAATTCAGAGTTGATTTCTCTCCCCGTTCATTTGACTGTTCCGAGGGTGGGAGATCGGAGGCGTGGCCTAAGGAAAACTCAAGTGCGCATGCTCTATGGACCACGCTACTGGTACTTTTTAAATGTAAAGTTGCTCCTTTTTGGGCTTCATGCTCTACTGAGCAACTTTCACAGGAATGAACGGGCCCCCTGCCTCCGACGCTGTATCCAGTTCTATTTATACATACACGATGCTTCACCATTTGATAGTTTCATGAGAAATTGGGTAGGCCTATGTCGTTTTTTTCTGTAACAGATCTATATCCCACCCTCTTATTGTGGGGTACCTAGTTACATGGGAAATTGATGTAAAGGTGAAATGTGCTGCTAATATAATCATTTTAATGTTTTTTTCAAAAGCAAGTTAAGATCAATTTGTTGTTTATTGCAAAATTAACAATGTGTCTCCTGTTGCAATGTGAAAAAACAGCTACCAACTTTACACCCTTGACGAGCAACTAGCTGCAGTCAAGTCAGGTCGCTTGGTTTTAGGGGTTTGTTGGAGATTTGTTGACGTGAGCCTTAAAATAGCTGCAAATAGGTAGCTGCTGCGCTTGTGAGGATGCTCCCGCAGGTGTAATTCTAAATAAAAAGCTGCCTAGCTTGCGGTGAGCATCTAGCTCCTGCATGGCAGCAAATGATGAATGCTTCATGTGGCTCCGAGTTAACCAAGTTCATATTGAAACACTCCCTGAAGCGTCCCCATCAATCAAAGCCTAGCTCTCCCAGGAGCTGTCGAGCGATTTTTGTCTCCCATCTCCCGCTAACATGTGCAGTTGCACCACAACAATCGCAATATCCGGCCCACCTCATTTGCTCCCATTTCCAAAAGGCTCTGCCTGTTACTTATTTCCCTACTGACGCCCCTGGGCTGCATATTCAACATGCACTCCACTCTCCAGCCTCCCTTCAACCACTTACTTATTCATCATAGACTCACTAAAGAAGCTGCCTAACTGACAGACACCAGATTTCATAAAGAGGAAGTAGATGGACAGACGGAAGCGTATGACTCGGCTCAGTAATTGGGGACATTGTCAGTATGAATTCAGTTTCGCCGGGAGTCAAAGCAGATTTGCAGCGGACAAAATGTGGCTAAAGCGCTGTGAGTGAATGAGAGGGATAAAAAAAAAGGAGGGAAGCATTTTTACTTTCATTAGCCAGCCTGTCCCTTTGGGCTTGAACACATAGAGCTCAGTGCATGAACACCCCCCCCCCCCCCCACACACACACACCTTCTTAAACAGGCATCCTCATACACACCCTTCGTTTTTTTCTTCCTCTTCCATCCTCCTTCCCTGACACACTCTCCCTGTTTTTTTCACTTCTCTCCCTCTAGATTTATCCTCCTCTTTCCTCTCTCTCATCCTCTCATTTCCCCTCTCTCTCCTGAGCGCATCATCGCAGCACTCACCTCCTTCCCTCTCCTCCTTCTCTGCGGTTTTTGGCCAATCGCTGCCGAGGGAGGTGTGGTTTCCCAATAGGAGGATAGACAGAGCTTGTTGAGGAGAGAGAAAGCGAGGGAGAGGGGAGAAGAGAGCTGAGCGTGCTGGTGAAAAGAGACGGTTCCCTGAGCTTCTTGGAGAACCAACGTCAGGCTTGACACTGAGTGATGACCGTGGAGAGACGGGAATAAGAACGCGGAATAAAACACACACCGAGAGGTGGAGGAGGGGGAAGAGCTCGTGGATACCTGCGCGTCTCCGATCCCGTCGCAGGTGCGCTACAATCCCTCGGAAGGGAGAGTTGTTGTGTCCGGAGAAGGAAGTGAGATAAGAAGAAATCTCACAGGGATTATGTCTCCGGTCTCATCGGTTTTTCAGTCACTCTGAAAGCAAACTTTCTCAGTTTTTTCCACACGTCTGCAGCCACATTTTAACTGATGGACACATCACATAGACTGTTTCTAAAGGCGGATTACACTGGACAGCATTAGAAAAGAGAATTCCTCCAAACTTCTTTCTTGTTTGGCGAAACAGAGTCTTTTCATCCTATCCGTGTTTCTTTGTAATGCTGATTAGGACAATGCCTGGATTATTAACACCGCTGCCTTTCCTTCCCCAGAGAAGAGGTGAAGAGTAAAGGGAGAAGAGAAAATAAGAGAAGAACAAGAAAAAGAAGAACAAGAACAAGAAGAAGAAGGAAGGAAGGAAGTCGGTGGCGTTTGGCTCCCGTCCACTACTTCGTTTGCGCCTTTGCCGCTCGTTTTCTCCCACTCTTTTTACTGGATACACGGACTCACACCAAAAGACGCACGCGAGGACCTGCGATCACAACCTGGGTGAGTTTTTGTTTCCACGGGGAGGGGGGGGGTATCAAAGTTCAATGCTGTGCGTTTTTGTGCCTGCCTGGTTTATTTTTTTCATTTTTACGCGCAGCCCCCTATAGGGTTGTTGCGCAAAAGACAATTATGGAGGTTCGGATGATCAGTTGCAGTTTGCCAGTGTTCAAGTCGTGACGCATGATCGATCAGCAGAGGGTGAGGAAGTAGAGCTGATCATTTAAATTAAAATAAAAGCAGATTAGGACCGTGTCTGATCGTTTTTTCAACAAGCACACCATTTTGGACATGGCATTAATTATCAAGCTAAAATAAAAGAATGTTGTGTAAAGAGGGTGCACCTGCAAATACATACCAGAGGTCACACGTGGTTCTTGGGACGTCAGGCTTTCATACAGTTTTTGTGCACCTTATTTGTGTAAATCTGTCTTTATTAGATTCTCGTATCTGTGTAGATGCTCTAGTGCAGCCCTAACCACACTGTTGAAATGTGTACTTGGCTGTGTGCAACATTTTTGTGTTTTTGCCTGCTGTAACTTTGCAGCGCGTTGCCTTTTTTACTTAGCGTGTCAGTGTGTGAACAACTGTCCGATCATTTTTCATTAAAACTGTTTAGAGTTGTCTTTTAACCACTGCTTTGCTTCATCTCACCATCTGTGTGTGTGCGTGTGTGCTCCTGCGGTCTCTCCTCACCAATGAATACCTTCCTGCCTCTGCTCTCAGTGCTTCTCTCTCTGCCTGTGAGTGTGTGATATTGTTGCTCCATCAGTCACACAGAATGCCTGCTACGCACTGCACAATTTCTCACATATTCTCTGAACCGTGTAAGCACAACATTTACCTGTCAGCTACTTTGACGAGACTACTGCATGTGGCCTAAGAAATCCTCAGAGAGGAGGAGCTGCTGCCTGAGATTTACACTTAACACCCACTGCCAGAGACTCCAGGGTGGGCAAGAGATCTTGTCAAACAAATCATTGAGGAAGAGGAAGTAAAAAAAAAAAAAAAAAAAACTCAAATCATGACATACACCAACATGCACCTGGAGAGAACGTTTCAATGCTCGTGTGTCCATCCTCATCGTAAACATTTAATGAGTGCTGACTTTGACATTTGTGTGATATATTGTAGCACAGAGAGCTTATACTTAAAAAGGCTGAGTGCATGACACACACATGGCTCCAATGATCCAATTAATTGTTAATGGCGGTGTGAGTGTACGTCCCTGCTGACATCATCACAGGAGAAAGGGAATATTTAACGACTGAGCTGCTGAGTGTTTGGTGTTGATGAGTGTAGGAGTGTCCATTATAATATGTGCCCAGGTGGGAGTGATGAATATTGACAAGGCAAGTTGGAAAATGCCTAATGCATACATTTGCAGCTGTTGATGTTTTTAACTTAGTTTTGTTTTTGACTAATGCGTTTGTCTTGCGTTAGCAACAAGCAGAGGTATCCGCCTACCAAAGTCTGGGGATTTCTAAATGAAAAGTTTTTCATCGAGCGGCAACTGCTTACAAACTTAAGGCCCTTACATCCTTGATTTGGACAGGCCAATCAGAACTACATTCGTTGTGACAAGTATTCGTTCAACGTGGGGATAACGCACCGATGTTAGTCGACTCCCATTCCGTAAACTAGAGACAGACACTCAGGAGAAATATAACCTGCAAGTCCATCTTAGAACCCCTAAGTGTTGAGAGGAGAGTGTGAAGATTTTTGGTAAACTTTGAACAGCAGTAGTGTGTGAACAGTCTGTGCTTGTCTGTAAGCAAATTAGCGGATGTAGCAACAAAAGTTGGTACAACATTGTTTACAATCAGCTTAGCATGTCACTACTTCAAAATAAAAGGCCCCCTAAAGACTTTGGTCTTGTTCTGCTACGCATTTATTTTTAGCTCTGTAATTGCTTTAGCAAACAACCAAGCAAGATTGTGTTCAGTCTCCTGGGCCTGGCAATACAGCTGAAATCAATATCATGATATTGAAAGGCTACTCTATGTATTTAGTATTACACCTTCATAATAAGGGGACTTGAGGTAAATAGCTAATATATCAATAAAAAACATTGTTAAAATTGATGCATAACACAAAAAAAAATCATGCCTTTTTCTTCCAAACTCCAAACATGCAGGATGGTATATTTCCCCAATTGACCAATAGCTTCTTTGTGTTTAATGTTCTGACAAGCCTGTCTTTTAAACAGTGTGTCCCCAATGAGTAACACAGGCTTTCTGTTGAAAAAAGACACAGTTGTCCAAACCAGACCTCAGTGGTGTTGCTTGATTCAATTTCCCAGACAAAATCTGTATTGAACCCAAGTCATGCCCTTTTTTAGTTAGGCAAACTTTAGTTAGGACAATCTTAAATTTCCACTTCACAATTAAGAGACAAATATTTGCAGTAAATCTTTATTACTTGTTTTACATTAGCAAAGCTGGGACCCAACTTCGTCTTCATTGGGCAAATGGCTAACATAACAAAGGATTACCCCAGACTACAACGTTGCAAGCAAGTTCACAAACGAATCGTAGAAATACAAACATAACATGGTTAACAATGAAATGAAAATAAGGTTTGCAATATTCTCCCATGAAAATGACTAAATCATTCCAAGTATTGTGTGTGTTCATCTGATGTATCATATTTCTCTGTCACAGAAACACTTCAGTAATACACACCAAGTAAATTGTTCACTGTAACCTATTTTGACCCAATGACACACATGCTGCACCAAATGTTCAGTAGATCATCCAATATCAGTCCATAACAAAAACAAAGTCTTTAACAAATGTTTGATTTCTTCCTGTTTGAGTCATGTTTGCTTAAAATCTTCAATTCCCAATGGCAAGACTTATAGAAACAGACATTTCCGTAGCTCTACAGCAATAGCTCATTCAAAAGTTATGTTTCAGATGATTTTGAAAGGACATACATTTTGAAAGTTTTACACTCATAAATTCGTCCCCTTTCTGCCTCTTTACTCTCTCAATACAAATGTATCTCTCGCATTATGCTTGGCATGTTTATTAAGTTACTGCCGTTCCCTATGTGAGAACTCAGACAGCATTAGTCAATACTGAGTAGGAGGGAGTTCACTGAGATGTGTTCTAATGCAGCTTTTGTTTTCTGTTGTCTCGGCTCAGAATCATAAAGATGACAGTATGTGGAATTGTAACCTATAATTTGCCACCCATTCTAATGTATTCTCTCAACTCGGTAAAATCTCAGCAAAGCGAGGGAAAAAAAGAGCAGAATTAAACCACTTCTCATGTTGCTTCAGCCCCTATGGAATCTAATTACATGCCCGGGGTGGTCCCCATTTTGCACTTTTGGAACTGGTAGACGTGCAAAAAGTATGTCTGTATGGAAATGGGTTTATATGCCTAGTACCCCGCAGCTGAAATAGATGGGCCTCAACAGAGACATTTCATAGCTAACAACTCCAGATAGGACCTCTTAAAGATGTCAGTTTGATTATTCTCTGTGATTGAGTATAATTCTGCAGATATTTCTGGCTTTCTCACATATAAAAATGTTTCCTTCTGTCTTTTGTTGGGAGATCTTTTGTCCCACGAGAAACGCTTCAGGTTTAATGAGTTTCTCAGAACTGGAAAGAAAAAAGGGCAGCATTTCTCATAATTTACCGAAATTAACCTTGGTTTATGAAATGTTTTCACTTGGGTACAATCAAATGACAAAGTTCCAGTGAAAGCACATTCAGTGACCGAACATAGAACGTCCCTGCTTCAGTATTGTCCTCCTCTAAAAAAACAACAACATTTGCCCTTTCTTATTGGCTCTTATTTCTCCTACTTATTTCTCCTCACATTGTCTCTTGCAGTATTATCCAAGGTCGCATATTTCAGGATGCTCTCTGTTCTTGACCTTCGCTCTGCTCCACAAGCAATCTAAAAACCGGAGGTTATCCACTGTTGCTCTTATTGAGTCACTTTGCAGAAAAGTGCACCAGCTAAATGCGTGTATATAAATGCAAATGTGTGTACTCTGCATGAATGCTCTTCAGAGATTGACTAATGCATACGATGTGACTCTGCCCTTCAAACTGCAAGGACATGAGGAGATATTGAACATGTAGCCTTTTCAACGATTGATACATAATAGCGGGCTTTCAATTTTGCCTGAGATCTCATCACTCAACGTTTTGCGCAGTCATCTTCATGGAAAAATGGAATACAGGATTTTAACGGTCAAGTCAGGCTGTGTATCATAAACTATTTACAAATATACAAAGACTTTGTAGGTGGCTGTGCAAGCATTTGTCAGGGTTTTTATTTTCCAGGGTGGGTTGAGAGAAATCCATCTTATCAGTAACTGCTGGACCAGTGCCTTGAACATTGCGTGTTTGGGATTTGTCATAGTTGCTCTAAAACAATTAAGCAATCAACCCAAAAAAGTCAAATTACTCACAACTCATTGTTAATGTTTCTAATTGGTTGAAGAAATTGCTCATCATTTTGGAAATGCGCTTAATTCTTGCAAGCGCAAGATAAGCATTATGGAAGCCATTAGATGGATTTTTTGACAGATCCAGGCTAGATGTTGGAAACTGTTTAGTTTTTTTTGTGGAGAGCTATTTGGCTGTACTCTTTTATATATATATACACTCATTTAAAGTTACATTTTTGGATAAAAGTCATGAAATCAAAGTCTCATGTAGAAAAAGGTCATAATCTGTTATTATAAAAACAGTGAATGATAATTCCACTTTCAAATTTATTATGAGTTAGATTTCTATAAAGCATTTATTTAGGATTGTAAAAGAAGACATGCTTTGTGAAATACTAAAAAATAATACCATGTTATACAGTCTAGATAATGTATTTTTCATTTCAACTCAAGAATAAAAGAAAATTGGGTCCTTAAAAATAAGGTGTCTTCCAACCTCCACTATATGTATTCACTTCAAAGTTATTGAATTTTTCTTTTGTGAACCACGTAGGAATGCTCGCCAGCCAACCTACATGTATTGATTGGCCCACGTGATGTTTTTATGTACAGTATGTATGTGTTGGTTAAAAATCTTTAAGCAATGTTCTCTAGCTGTATCAGGAAGGCCATCCTGTGCAATGCGGTCTTGCAGTAACTGATTATTGATTGGCGAAGGAACAATATATATGTTGTATCTTTGTGTACCATTATGGTTTGTTGAGGCTGTCGATGACTGAAATGATGTGAGCCAACACTCCTGTGAGATATAGACAGTAGGCGGTATCGTTTCTTTTGCTTTGTTGTGACTGAACCTGCGGCAGGTTCTGAAGCACCCTGTGCACCCACACCGACTGTTTTGCTGTACAAAAGCTTGGCAGATTATAGGTTTTAACCATAAGCAAAGTAAAACAAATATGTGAAATAAACATTTTTATTTGCCCATTTCAATTTTTGAGTCTTCAAACTTGACATTGTCATGAACTGGCTCACGGTTTAGAAAAAAAAAGAAGCAAATAAAAATGATGGTTTGTTAAATAAAAAAAAGAAATTAGTTATTAAATAACAGTATTTATAAAATGAATTACTGAAATATGATCCAACTGTTACTTCAGCAATATTTACGAAGGCCAGGGTAAGTGGAAAATATTGTATGAGGATGTTGCATGCTAATAAAACGGCGAAAAGTTAACTAAACAAAGACACGTTGTTGGAGCTGAGAGAGGGTGAGGCCAACTGAACTAGCCAGCCTTGTTGTCTGTCCGCACTGTAATGCAAATCCATTTTAAATGTAATTTATCCAAACATTGGCAGCCAAGAACTAATGTGTCTGGGCCATTACACACATTTTACAAAAAGCATCACTCACAGGGAACAGACATAACTTTCATAGTTCAGGAAATGACTGAACATATTGGCCTTATTTTGTCCATATCGGAATCTACATTTCCTTAAAGGTATGGATCAACACACCTGCATTTGTTGCCTGCCTGCCTTTCAATCCACATCTATATAAAACACATTATATTATTTCTAGAATTTCTAAAAACTCTCAAATCACATAAGGTTCATAGTGTGATAAAGGTGAATAATATCAACCGTCAGCATTCAGCTTAGCATAGCAGTCTCCTGCTTCACAGGTAGGGCTTTTATTCTGCACAATGTGCGTCACAAACCCTGTAAGGTGCTGATCCTGATCCCCCATGATGAGCAAGATGTCTGACTGCCCGTCAGTCATGCTGATCTGCATGCTGTATTGGGAGGGGAAGTGGTCTTAACGAGAGACATGAATGGAGAAGTTCCTCTTTTTGTCCTGGTCTCCTCTGTGTTGATGTGAGACCTTTGGTCAGTAACATGTTTTAGGTGTACTGTCAATTCCGATAAGAAACGCTGACATAGCTGCGTTTATTGCACATTATTATTGCCTCTTGAGATGAATGCGCCACATTTTATTTTTTCCCAGGTAAATTTCCTGGTCAACTGCATCATGCAACTTTTTTTGGCATTTTAGATATCCAATTTCTTACAACTGAGGAATGTTGCCGACATCATGCAGACCTGACCATGTGCTATTTTTAAATACATTTTAAATGAGAAGGGCTTGATTTATACTTTATACTTCTCATGAATCCCATACATGTTTTTTTTTTTTTTAGATCTTAGGGTAAGGTGTTGCATTTGCATTTTCAGGGAGGGTTAACAGAAACACAAATAAGGATAGGGAGTCTTGATTTTTTCTTTTGTGTATAAGGAAAAGATTAAGACCCCTCCCAACCCAAAACATTTCCTTGGCATCCCTAACATCTCCCATTGTTATTATTTCAGGCTTTCCACCTTATTGAAACCAGGCTTCAGAGATGTTTTCCCTCATAGCCGCAAGAGTATTAGTGTGATCTAACATACTGTATATGGTATTATCTATCTATTGTTTGTCTGAAACACACACAGACTAACACTGAAGTTAATTATGCTTCCAGATTGCACACACTCAGGTTCAAAACACTGGAACCAGAAAAAGTTTATCTTACTTGCTCGATAAATTACTTTTAATTGACTGAATCAACCCAAATTGTTGTCAATTATCTGTAAATGAACATATTCAAAACCTAATCCTTTCAGCAGCACACTATTCCTGTTTTTGAAAGAAAGATAGACATTAACTCCAATCATAGGTGGCATTATTTGTAAATGCACATGTTTTTTTTTTGTGGCTGTGACCTAGAAATTAACACCGCCATCGGCTTAGCTAGCTCTCTGAACCTCTTATCCGAAAGATTGGCACAAAAACAGCAAAGATAAAAAAAATCTCACTCATTAGAAGAAAAAACCTCTAGGGAAAGAAGAAAAACAAGGATGAAACAATAGCCCTAACCACCGAGACCACCACCGCCACTCCAATACCCATCGCTGACAAAACTTTGCTGCCAAACCTTGAAGATGAGCCTGGTTTCAATGGCTTGTTTAAGGCAAAAGTGTTGGCAGGGAGGGACATGAAAGGCAGTTAAACTCTTTTTTTCTCCATCCTCTCTGCCCCTTGTCTTTGTACATCAAAGGGGGTGCCTCTTCTGAAGAAGCCGTTGCATGCCTCCCACCGCAGCTGTAGTAGGAGGGGATGAAGAGAATCGGCTTGAGTGAGCGGTGTGAACGCTCCATTGTTTCCCATATGTACGTTAATCCTGAGCCGGGCTCCAACATGGACTATATATACCGAAAGCCTTCCTGACTTTTCAATCTTCACAGGGGGTGGACGAGAGTGACGGGCCGTGTGGGTATGTGTGTGTGTGGATAGGGTGTGTTTAATACCCTTTTTACTACTGCATCGAAAAACAACAATTTATTTTTTATTTAATCCCCTGTGGATTTTTTAAAAGCCGCTTCTGAATATTCTTAAGCTGTTGAGATGCATAAAAAAATGTCTCTCATTAATGAGTTTTTCAATAGAAAATCAGTTGAGCTTTGGGTCCATTTTCCACAGGAGGCCAGTAGAAATGGTTTGGCGTACACTTTGTTTCAGAGATGTCACATAAATCGTCTACAATCTAAAGAAGCTTAATGTAAACAAAGCTGAAACAACAAAATGCCTGGAGGAAAGTCGGATTTGCAGAACATACTTACCGTGGATTTGAGGAGAATCGCTAAAGGTTTTACCATCTGGAAAAATAAATGCTCACCTATTTTGCATTACTGTGTACCTCTATCCCTCAGTGATGCAAATGTAGTGCATTGTTATTTTTAATTCATGTTTAAGTGATGTTGAGTCTAAAACATGTCACCCAGGTCCCTGTCAGACGCTGTAAGAAAGAACATTAAGGAACACAAAAGTCTCTCTGCGCTTCAGCAGTACATTATTCATGACTTATGCTGCACTACAACGTCTCATGATTGCATGTGAATCTCTTTCTTTCACCTGCTGCTCATGCCGCTTCTCTTCTGCCTCTCCTCCACTTCCCGACAATGATTGGGAAAGACATTTAGTGGCGAGAAATACGATGATTATCAGTCGCGGCATCGATCGGCGTATTGAGCTAAATCATCCAGAGTCATTGGCTCTGACATCCAAACTCTTCCCATTGATTTTTACTGTTAACGTTCAAGGAGATTTAACCACGAGCGGCCATTCTGTCTCATACACACCACCTGCCCTAAGAGAAACGGGTAATGCTGCAAAGATATAACAATTGTACTTTCCTGACCCACTTTAAACCACATTCATTTGTTTAGTGCTTGCACAAGCAATCAGGGAGAGTTTGATGAGAGGAGAAAAAGGCTGAAGAGAGGTGGGGGGAGTGAAAGTATGGTCACATATACATTGCTTTTATATTCAGAGAGGGGCAGAGAATTAGTCAACCATGTGAAGGAAAAGTCAAAAAGCCCTGCTTTACCTTGTCTTTCAAATCAGTGCCCGTGGAATACATTTCACAGCAACACATCGGCTCCATCCTGTTTAGAACGAGTGGGTTGCTTCAAAGTGGAATGAAGTGGAACGTCTGGATGCAATTATTAAAAACCTATCAAGCTGCTGCATCAGTCCAACAGACGCAAAGGGGACATCTGCGAGGACCTGCCTGTTTAGACACGTCAACGCAGCCCCCCATAAAAAAAGAACATGTCTTGCGGTTGCATATGTAAGAAGAGTTGGGATGTTGAAGTAGACAAAGTTGGATGGCAACATATAAGAAAACATATCTCATACTTTGATTGGTCGCTTGAAGTGGGCGTAGAGTGACTTAAAACATTACTCCAACCGAATGGCAAGCTGCGATGTGTTAGAAGACCTTCTTTTGCTATCAAATTGGCCATATTTTAATCCTGTGATAGAAAGCAGAAGAAGTGGAGTTAGCTGCTGATCCACCAGCTCAGAGATTATGTGTCCACAAATATAATTTTTTCCATTGTACTTTAAAAGCATCTATTCGGCTTTATGTGAACCCAAACGATGAAGAATATGTGAACAAACAGGACATTTAAGTGCCAGGTGTGTTTGTGCATAACACAGCAGAGTTTGTGTCGATTATAATCTCTGTTAAAAAAGGGGATATCAGCAATATTTATCCTCCTTTTTTTGTTGTTAGGGAGAAATGTGATGCTTAATCAACTGAACTGTCGTCCAAGTGAAAGGAAGCAAATAAGTTCCAAATAATGGTGCCTTTAATAATGTTAATTCATTCGTTAAAAAGGCATTTTCCTTGTTTTATTGGCTTGGTTTCAGCTAAGTTAAAACTCCAAATTTGTCTGGCTCAGTTTGCATGCTTGATTACATATTTAATTCATGAGAAGACATTGAAAAATGGGCTAATAACCCTCCCTCTCCCGTCTGCCTCCCGCGTTTTGGCTGACTAAACCAACGTGCGCCTTTGAACTTACTCATCCGAGCGGTTTTGGGAAAGTGCTCATGCAAAGCTGATTTCACATTTGACAACACCAAAGGCGAACACATGGATTTTCATTCCGGGGCATGAATTTTGTGAAATCAGATTGTGTGTGTTGTATGTGTGTGTGTGTGTGTGTGTGTGTGTGTGTGTGTGTTCGTGTTCTTTAAAGGATGTTATAAGCAGGAGGCTTTTGATCTCAATCAATATTTATAAATAATCATGCACTTATGGGAAAAAAATACAGGCTGAAAGTTGAGATCAGTGCAGATGTAAAGCAGCTTCAGAACAAGAGAACTGAGCAAGGCTAAAGGCCATGATTGTAATATTAACTCTCTGGAGTCTAAGGGTATTTTCTCGATTTTGAGGTCTCCTTAAATCTCATTTAAAACATACAACATGGCACCCATGTGTTGCATATCAAAATGTTCAGGACAATCTCTGGTACTGCTAGAAATGCAAATCACATTAGAGCACTGTGTGATGACATAATTAGCTCTAAGGCTGAAATTTGAAACCCAGTTTTTGGAAATCTTGAAAAATCTTGTGAAAACACAAATTTACTAATGTCATCAAATTATTTTGGTATTTTATATTTGGTTTACCAAAGTGTAAGGTTCACAAAAGTAGTGAAATATATTAAATATGCTGTATATAAATGTGTTATTCAGTCTAAAATGACATTTTGTAAATTCAAATTTTGAGTAAAATAGTTATCTATCACTCTTCTTTACCCCCAGCAGGGACTGAGATACATAGCAAGGTTCATGTGATCTGTACAAATAGAAATTGAGCATTAAAAGTTTTGTTTTCAACCAACAATTTATTTTAAATATGTTTTTTCAACCAACTATTTATATAACTATAAGAAACTGGAAAATCTCACTATTTACAATATCAGAACTTTTTCAACCAAATATTCATTATAAATGTAAAGACAGGGGGAGCAGTGTCAGGGTCTTTGTCTATCTTCCTAGACAGTGGGGCTGGCTGCTGTGTACGTGGGTTACGTGTGCTATACAAGACTTCTGTGCTGGCTGGGTCGAGGGTGAAGGCTGTGGCGGAGGCCTTTGTGCCTTGTGGCAGGCACAGATGGAGGTGGAGGCAGCTGTAGTGATGCTTGTCCGCTGGTCCTTGGTGGTGATGGTTGTGGTGAAGGCCCTTGAGCCACGGTAGATCTCAACCTGCTGGCAGGCACAGCTGGAGGTTGTGGTTGCTGGATAAATGCCGCCTGTGGGCCCAGGCAGCTGTGAAACCTTTCCATAAAACAAATTAAAATGTAGGACAATAATCACTACTAAGTCTAGAGTATCTCACTCTCACTCTCACTCTCACTCACACACACACACAGAGATACATCTGACTGTAACAAAGTCTCATCTGTACAGAACAGTATGGTAAAATACATGTCTATGGCCATTGTAAATGTCTCCATTGTGGGACGAATAAAGGATTATTTTATTCATCTACACATGTAACCTCACTTTTCACACAAATTAACGTTCACACATAAAAAAACTTCTACTTGGAGTAAACGTTTACTAATGGAGAGTCCATTTTGTCCCCAAAAAAAGTTCATGATTATCGATAAAAAAAATAAAACTCTTGATCATTTTCGCAACATTCCCCACAGTGCAGGTGCACTATTACTGTAATATTTACACTTACCCATCTTCAAATGGATCCTTGTTGTTGTCCCAGTACTCTTCTTCTTCAGAAGAGTCGAAGCCTTCACTTCCTGATGCTCCATCGTCACTAAAATAATCTCTAGCACGTTGGCAACTGTAAAGCTTTTTTTTTTTAGCCATTTTCCCTGTCTCTCTCTAACTTCCACACAGACGTAAAATGATGGGGGACACGTGGTATATGTTATTTTTCTTGGTGGGTAGGTCCTTAGTGAGTGTCCATTGGTCATTTCAGACCATGTGGATTTGTGCACCCTGTAACCAATCCTACACAGTGTATCGCAAAGTCAGGATGATTTGAGCGGCCCTATTGGCTGCTGGGAGTAGGGTAAAGTCTCACATGAGGTACCGCTGGAAAGCTACAGTTCCAGCGATTCCGCAGTTATCTGTATCATCTACTTCTTGCAATCGAAAAGATATGATTAAATACGTAAAATATGTGCACTTCGACGCCCCGGCGCGTGCGTAGACTCCAGAGGGTTAAAATGAAAACATGTATCTTTTATCAAGTTCAATGTTGTAAATTGCAAGAGTATTGTCGTCAGCACTTAACATAAACAAAGCAAAATGTGCTTTGTTTAGCCTCTAAGGCTGCTATGCTTACACCAAACGTTTGTCCTTAATTCTAGTAATGAATATAATTGTTTTGATCAAAGTGAAATAAAAGGTTTGTCCTTTTTTTTTATCAATACAATTAAATCCTGTTAAGGGTTAATACTGTAATTATTCACTTCTCAAATGAAAGAAATACATTTGAATTGCTCAAGAAGTTCCTGCTTCTCTAGTGTAAGAATTTGCATATGTTATCTTCTTTTCTTTTGTTAAAAACAGAATTTCAGGTGTTTTTACAATTGGTCAGACCAAGTTATCAATGATGGATCACAACATGGGCACACTTCAAACCCTGGCTCCTTTTATCAAAATAGATAAAAGGGTGATCATAGTAAAAAGTCAATCTAATCCCAAAATGTTAACATATTACTGGAGAGTTGATTGCTTTTAATTTAATCACAGAATAATGGGGTCAGGAAAAAAAATCCTAGTCAAATGCAGGATAATCACATTATGCTCTGTATGCTATTACTGCATTTAAGACATCATGATGGGACCTCATACTAGAGAACCTTTGTTTGCCTACCTTCTTCCAAATATCAGAAGTCGGTCCAAGTTTGAGAATCACTTTTCAACTTGGCGGCTCCACTGATCCTGCAGTCAACCGTGATGTGCCAGCTCCACTGAATAGCTTTAACAGGATTGGACCCTCGCCTCGACAGTGCCACACTAAGCCAGTCAAGGTCACTAACAGCATCACATAAAAGAAGACATCAGCCCCTTAATGAAGTCATACATCACATTTAGCATATGGTTCAATTAGAGGCTTCATAGAGATTATTGAGATTATATTATCCCAGTGCATTCATTAGCTAAGCCCCAATAGTCGCCCATCTGATTAAAATCTGTGAGGGGATTTGCTGCTATTGACTCGGAGAGATCCAAGCATGGAGGGAGAAGCAGGGGCTGGTATTGTGGCGTACATGTTCGGGTGTGTGTTTAATCATGTAAATTAGTTTTTATGTAAATGCACTTGTAGAAGCCCCTGTGTTTACATCTTTAAGCACCAGTGGCGGCAAATGTAGCTTGTGAATGCTCGTGTGTGCCTAGTGGCTAAATAAAACCCTTTAATGCTGCTGTTTCCATGCTGTGAGTGTGTCTTGGTGTGTGTGGTAAATTCAGTTTGATGGATAGAGAGGTCATGGATCCTCTGTTGATGAGTTGTGTTGTGCATTTGTCGTGATGTGGGTCCTCAGTGCTCTGAAGTGATGGAGCTTGTGTCTCGGTTGTCACACAATGTGCTTTTCCATCAGAGTGTCTTCATAATGGAAGATATATTTCACTGTTGTCGGTTGTGGGGTCTATTTTCCAGTTTATACGCTTTGATTGATTTTTCTCTGCGTAAATTGTGCTCTTTTACTCCAAGGATATAAAGTTTGGATGATATTTTTGGAAAAGTTCCCAAATAGGGATCAATAAATATATCCGCAACAATAAGTATTTATCTAAAATATTTTCTCCCCACCATATAACATGCGTTGGAAAGGAGTGCCTCATATCTTACAATTGTTGAATCAGGAACGCAGCCAGTCCTGTTTCATCTTCTTCCTCCTCGATCCTCTGAGCAACCCGCCTTGAAGAACAGGAGGAACAGGGCGTTGCCTGGGCCAGCTGCTCTCTCTATTGGATCTAAAGACACCTTACTGTACTGGATACTTACGGTCGCATTGTTCGACATATTGCAAGGTTAATGTAGAATTTCCCCCAAATCCGTAAAATGACAACTAATCTTAGTGGCACAGGTGTGGCTGGATGTGTTTCCCTCTGTGTGATTGCTCTGTGCACTGGGTCTCTATCTCATTCACACACACACACACACACACACAAACACACACACACGTCTACAATAAATCACAACCGGTTCTGCTCACCATGCGGCCCGGCCTATCCCGGGATCATCTCAAAATCACCATTTAATGTTTAACGGCAAAGCTGGCTTTGATATCAGAGGCAGATAAAGTGGAATTTCTTGATTTCCTCGGTCAAAGAGGCCCCGCTCGCTGAGAAATGATTTATTTGACACGGGGAAGTCGGTGGAGATCAAAGGAGAGGGACGACTCACACCATGGGCTGGGAAAAGGCTGGGGCTCGTCCAATCACTCGCATCAGAGGGGCCCTGTCACCGCTGTCACTGGTTTTTAATTGGCGAGAGAGAAAGAGGTGAGAGGAGGCGGGAAAAAAAAGGGCTGAACGGCCCCTTTGGTCACCAGGGAGCTCAGGCTGGACCCCATTACTCAGGGAGGACATTAGGGGCTGTTAGGGTCAGCTTGGGTGGAGAGGGGTGGAACCCTGATTACACTGCAGAGAAAGAGTTTCCATTAAAGTGCATGGAGATTACTCACTGCCCTGCCTTCTGAATCTGAAAGAGGGCAACAGGACGGAGAAGTGGAACAGAATTGGTTGCGGCAGAAAGAAGGCAAGAGACTTAAAAATGTGGGAAAAAAAGCATGTTATTGACTTTTCATAAGAGAGAAGATTTGCTCCATATATTGAGAGCAATATCATATTAAACCCTATTGCTGGTACAAAATTGGAAAATCTTGCCCGTTAATCAAACCCCTTTTCATGTTTTTTTTTTTATAATTTCCAAAAGACTGCAGCACCGGGAGAATTACAGCTTGTGAGATAACTGGAAAAACATCAGCATTTATTCTCGAAGTGTTGTCCAGGTTTTGTAACAAAGACGAATGGGGTTTGAAGTCAAAGCTGACCTTTGAATCATCCTAACAAACTCTGTATTCAATAAATGTTTGATGCATTTATCCAGGAGCCGTAAATGAATATATAGCACACCAATTTGAAAATGCTTATGATACATGGTATAAAGGTCTTTCGCGGTCTAAAATGTTTAAACAAATATATACATGGAGTTATAAAAGGTTCAGCTGTAGAATTGTTCCCATTGGACACTTTTTGCGAGTATGCAACTTTTTTGGTAGTACGTTTTTCGAGTCATCAAGATATCTGATGTTACTCCGGCCAGAATATTTGCATTAACTTGTGCAATAGGTTGTCGGATTTACTAACCAATAACAATGTCAATAGAATCTTTGGGGATTTTTCGAATCGGAGGCAAAAGGGCACTGAAATATTGGATTAATTACTGAAGCAAGTTTGTTAGAATTTTCTCCCAAATAGGACATTTTCAAGTATTCATTTTTATCACGAGTCTAAAACCATGTTAGCAACTCTATGACATGAATCATCTATATTTTGAGCTAAAGCTCACCTCACTTGCTAACTCTCTCACAATGACAATGCTAACGTATTGGTTTACACTTGCTTGCAAGAATCTAAGCATTAGAAAAGTAATATCCCTCTGGAATAATTATTACTATATATTTACCAGACTAACATTTACTAAAAGCACATGTTAGTCTTCCGCTGTGGCTGATGGGAATGTCATTAGTTTTGCACCTACCAACACTGCGAACCAGCCAGTAAATCAGCCAGCATACAGCCAGGTGCAAGTAAGGCTACATTTGGCAGAAGGCAAACTTAAATGATGTTCATGTACCGGTCACACTTTGCAAAATTATTATTCTATCATTTTTGTCTCATTACAGGAAAGGAAAGGAAAACTTATGAAAACCACTATTGTGCAGGCATTTGCCACTCAGAATGATGTAGGATATTTACTGCAGTTAAACCACACCACCCATAAGAATATTAACATGATGTGTGAACTGAAATTAATGCACCAAAAGATTTTGTTTGCATACCCTCTGAATGCTGGGTTTTATGCAGCGCACGGACTGAGCTCGCAGAGTGTTCAGTGGGACAGCAGAGAAATGGAAAAATGGAGATTAATGGCTTATGCTTAATTAAAATCTCCGGAAACTAATGGTGGGAAAATTGAAATGTTCCTTATAGATTACATTTCCCACAACTGGACGGTTTCATACGACAGTGAAGCAGAGCGTGACCATCTCATGATCTCTTCTATGTATTATAGAGTTTCCTGCATGTAATTGGAAAGGGGGCACTGTCAAAACATTGTCAGCTGTGACTTGTTGAGAGCCTGAGTTATCCGGGTTTTGATGCAGTGTTTTATGTTCTACTGCACCCATTCCAAAAATAAAGTAACTAAAGTAATAGTCAGTCTGCTTTCTTTTTAAACATTTGCATGTTTATACACCAAAGCGTGGTAATTGAAGTCAGCTCTTATTGGTATGGACACCAAAGCACTATTTAAATCGACACTAATCCAAGAAAACAATATACATGATAACTTTGGACTCAAAATGACATGATGTAAGAAAGAAATATAACATAAGCACAGCTGATCTTGTTGTCCGATGAGGTAATAAGGATTGAAGCAGAAGCATAGAACACCACATCACAACATTTCATTTAACCAGATGGTTTTCTGTTGCCTTACTCGCCCCCTTCATCTCAAGATGGATGTTTATCATTATCTGCCCTCCCCTGGCGTTCAGCTGGGCTCCAGTGACCTTTTTTTAGGGCCATCGCCATCATGGATTACCTATCGATGAAACGCTTCAGCTCACTGAATTTGTTGACAGCGTGTGGATGTGTGTTCACTAGTAAGTGTGCGTCCTCTAAAGATTAACAACCAAGTGAGGGTGTGAAAGTGATCAGATACAGGCATGTGGTGAAGATGTTTGTACATCTCCTTGACCGAAGAAATGAGCGTATCAAGAGTGTGTGCATGTGAGTGTGTGAGTCTCCTTGACCAGGGTGATGGGAGTATCAAGCCACAGAAGGTATTAAAGTTGATGAGGTGATTTAAAGTGAGCCATGTGATCAATGAACTGAACAATGGGACTCTGAGGACACGAATGCGGGAATACACACACAGGCACAGTGGCACACAGGCATACACACACAAATAGTTAGGTTTTAATTGAGGACACCAAACTTTGATTTAATAGGAAATAAAGGTCCCGTCCCTGATACATATACCCTGAGGCCGTTACTCATTTCTTTATATTGAGCTTCAATTTAATCTCTGTGAGGTCAATCGCAGAATCACAGACATTGCTCCCCCGCCGGATTGCTCCAAGAACTCAATATAGTGAATGATGAATGATGAGTTCGGCAGCTATTTGTCAAGGTGTGAAGCATCGTTGCTGAAAGTGTACGGGAGAAGGGCTTCTACAATGACTCCCATTGACACACACACATTCCCTCCGAAACCCCTTCTGAAGAAATATGGCGTTATATACTTCCCATATCAATTCTTAATATGGTGTCATCAGTGTCTTACGGAGATCTTGTTTGGCCCAGCATGTGTACATGCTTTTTTTACAGTTCCACCTGCCTGAACGTCTCTCTATTGCCTATTGATAAAGGACAATAATAATTCAGCATCCAGCTCATGAACGATTCTTAACACTTGGTTAACATTGCTGCAGAGCAGGTGATGCATTCAATGGTTGAAGCAGCAGCCACAGCAGTGTGTGTCGAATCAATTGTAGAAAAAAAAGGGAAATGTTTTCTATTAACAAATATTTCCATAATGATAATAACTTACAGTTAATAAAGTTACTTACAGTAATGTTGTTTCCATCCCTTTATCAACCCTGTGATATGTACATATGTATTGATATCATTTGACATATTTCCTGTTCAATTCCATTTTGGCCTGTCTCATTGCAGGGGAAGGGTAAGGGGTTAGGGTTTGTTAGAATTATGTTCCGTTCTTTCATCTCTGTGATAGACTGGGGATTGAAGTAAGCAGAAAAATGAGTTTTGATAAAATGAGGAAGATGGCTGATATTTTCTCCAACACCATTGTGAAAACACAAGCAGCACAAGTCTACCAATTACTGTTCTTACCGCCTTAATGAAGTAGCTCTAAGAAGATGTGTACTTTACAAAAATGCTTTTTGTGGTTGTTAACTTAGACTGGCTTTTGCCCCCATGTAATGCTGTTGATGCTGCCGTTGGCATTTTCCATAATACCACTGCAGGTTTTGCAGATTGCAAATATTTTTCGACTTGTATTTCGTAATAATGGATTTTTGACTATTGCATCGGTTTTTTCCAAAGCAAACCATTGTATACATGTAGACAGAAAGACTATATATTTAAATAACACACACAGGATCAACACAAAGAAAAATAAATATAATATAATAATATAAGCTACTTCTTCACTGTTTATTTACAAAAGCTGAATTGAGTCACAATAAACTACATATCCAAATGTTCTGAAACCCTAAAAACATGCATGGTAAATTTGTTCTTTATGTCACAATAAAGGCTTTTGTGAACAATTCATCATGAAACATGAGCATTTTACTGATATAATTTAAGGTTTTCAAGTCATATTCAAGTGTAAAATCATAAAGCAAAATATTTTATTTTGTTAGTCACTAAGATTGTAATGGATTTGCCCTTCATGTCATCACAGATTTTTGCATTGCTTTAGTCTCTGAGGCTAGTTTCATACATCCCACTATTGTTAGCGCTAAAGGCTCACCAAGTTTAACTGACTTCAAATACTATCAATGTAATAATCCCATTTGCTTGGAAAACTGTACTATTTAAAAGAAGCCGAGGAGTTACCTTTGCCTTTTTCTTGAAAATGTACTTTAGGAGTAGCTGTTTACGACTTTGCATAGCCGTATTTATCTATTGTGCTGTTCACAGCTATCATCTCTTTGTTGGATCTGACTTTGCATATTTTTTTTGCTTTCCTAAGCAAGAACCAAATTCATTACTCATTGATACATTTAATCTTGAACAGTCTTTGACAATGTCTTTGTCAGGTGAGGGTGGATCGGAAGGATTTGTCTCCACTTACCTCAATTCCATCATTTCTCTTGTGTGGTTTTTTCCCCCCGTTTTTCAGTACTGAGTTGCTGTTACTCGCAGAAGATTAATACACCATAATTGGCTGTTGGCACCAATACAGCATGTCTTTATCCTGTGCACACTTTTGTTTTCAGAGAGCTTTGATCTGGTGTTTGAGAAACAGACAATAAATTATAGCCACTGACTCCGACCAACCTGTAGCTTAGCTATAGCGAAATTGGACAAAATGTCTGTGTATTGTCAGATCTATTGTGAGAGAAGAATTACAAGTTATTTCAACAACTCATTGTATGACAAAATAAGACCAACACATACTCCACTGAAAGTTTGTTGCAGATTCGGGTTCACACACCCAACAAAAGTTTTACAGGATAAAAAAAAAAAGTTTTGATGACTGCAAACTCTAATACCTACCGAGATACTGTACTTATTCCCTGAGGTAAAGTGAAATGATGCATAAGGCACAGTAATGCTTTGAAACACCAGTTGTATTTTTTTCAGTTCAATTCAGCATGTCCAAACTCTAAAAAAGCTTGTCGGGCATTAGATATCATCAGGGATGTCATTGAAGAAACACTGTTTATGTTTTATTGGGCAAATGTGTCATCGCTCTCATGCTTTTAACAAAATGGTATACATTACAGGTTCCACAACATGAGATCTGCGATGATAAATAGCCCACTGAGTGTGTCCTTCGGTGTAAAGACCTTGACATGTGTACAACATTTATGTTAGTACCATAACTTGTAAATATTCATCTACCATCTATATCAATTTGTGTAATGGTTCTCAAGCTGTACAAATACAAACAAAAATGCTTAGTATGCTCAAGTTAAATGTCATACGTCAAATTTGACAGTGTCGTACTTTAATTTTCAAAACATGTTGGTTAGGAGATTATATAGCTACAGAATTATTGGTACTTAAAGGACTTGGTTGCACTACATTGAGTCTGTCAGACAGCACTTAATTTGAAGGCTATGCGCTTTTACATCAGACTCATAAAACGTCTTAGACAGAGCTCTCTACAAAACGGCAAAACAAAAAATCAAAGAATGGAGACTGAGACAGAATTAATAGAAGAAGTTAGTTATGTTTCAACTTTAACTGCAATCAATTTAAATGAATACATTATTAGTTAAATCAGACACCTACATTGCGCTTACATTTGAAAGTCTTGACAAAATATAATGGTGTCTTGGCTTGGTCACAACAGCACATTTCAGGTGAATCAATGTGATTAATAGATTTGCTTATTCTTCTTTAACTGTGACCAGAAAATAACATGACATGTATTCATCATTATTCCTCTAGAGCAGGGGTGCCCAACCAGTCGATCGCGGTCTACCAGTCCATCGCGGGCTGAGTTCCAGTCGATCGCGAGAAAATGTTGTGTGTGTAGGCTATCCTCCTACTGTTGTGTAAAATAGGCCTACATTAAAACTTCCAACTTAAAACATCTTAAATAGGCACAATGAACTGCTGAGCTGAGTGTGTAGATTTGTACAGCTATAGTAAGGTAGATCAGACATAATCAAAGAAAAAATCTCACGCGCTTCTTTCTATCTGCGCACGCATGGTATGGTTGCTAGGTTCTAACTAGGGACTCGGAAGGGCGCAAGAAGCTTGACTAGAGCGAGTGGATACTACCATGGCGGCAGAAGCTAAAAAATTTAAAACTTATCATTTTCATTCAGAGTGGGAGGAGGATTATTGTTTCGTGTATTCGAATGCCAAGTCCATCTGTCTTATCTGCAATGCAAATGTGGCTTTACCAAAGAAAGGAAATTTGGAGCGGCATTTCAAGACAGTCCACAAGAGATACGATACAAACTTCCCAGCTAAATCACCACTGCGCGCCCGAAAAGTCAAGGAATTGAAGTCAGCCAGCAGCACAACAGTCCATTTTTACCAGGCCCAATACCAAGAGTAATGCTGCAACCATAGCTTTTTATCGTGCCTGTCGTGTTCTTGCAAAAGGAAAGAAATCTTTCAAGGAGGGTGAGATTGTGAAAGAAGCGTTCATGGAAGCCGCAGATGCGCTTTTTGCCGATTTTAAAAATCGAAAGGAGATTGTGTCTGCTATTCAGGATGTGCAGCTATCAAGAAATTCTGTTACACGGCGATGCGAGGGAATGGCGGAGGATGTTGAACAGCAATTGAGGAATGATATTGACACATGTGAGTGTTTTTCTCTGCAAGTCGATGAATCCACTGATGCTGTGGATGTGGCTCAGCTATGTGTGTTCATTAGAATGGTTTTCGACAATATGGGAATTCTGGAATCTAATGCAGAAAGAGAAGTACCTCAACCTCAGACAAACTGCAAAGAAGTTGGATCAACATATTTGTGCGAGTCTGCCTTTTCACATATGAAAATCATTAAGTCAAAATACAGATCCACCATGACTGATGACCACCTTGGGGCTTGCTTACGGTTGGCACTGAGCTCCTACTGTCCGGACTATGAGAGACTAGCTTCCTCCCCTCAGTGCCAGAAGTCCCACTAGGGTAGAGAACCACTTTTCCAACTTAAATTAGGCATTGTATTAATTGGGTTGTATGTTGTTGTATTGTTATGGGCCAGTCCTAGGCCTACGTGTGCTTATTCTTTGCACGACGTACATTTCCTTCAATAAATGTATTATTATTATTATTATTATTAATAATAATAAAACTTGATCTTTGTGTCAGAAAATTGAGTTATTATATAGGTCCACAATTAATTGTGGCTACGCTATGGCTTTCGATGTGGCTTGGTAGATCTCGACACACTATCAACTTTAAAAGTAGATCTTGGTTCAAAAAAGGTTGGGCACCCCTGCTCTAGAGGAAAACAAAATCACAAAAGGCAAGACTTTATTAAACAGTTTGTCAAAATATGTGATTGATTTTTCCTGTAATTGTTAGAAGGTAGCTAGTGACTTGCATTTTCCTAGCTAACTATCTGGTTAGCGGCTAGCTGGGAGGTTACAAAAGTTAAAAAAAATAAGGATATGGAGTCCCTTACCCATCAAGTTATGTAATTCTTGTTAAAAAAAAAGAGTCACCTGACAACCCTTATCTATTTTAACACATGAAGAGAACTGTAATAATTTCTTGATCAAACTCATGCCACATACTATTTTGTGATTGGTCCTCAGCCCTGCATCCGTTTTATTTTCTTTCTCTCTAGAAGGAAATAGAGTTGAGGCACCACATCTTTACCCTCTGCCACTTCACCTTCCCATTTGTGGGCACTCTCTTTTAGCAATGTCACCTTTCTCCCTCCGCCTCCCTCTGTCTCTTCTCATGGGATGTGTCTCACATTCATGGGTCTGTTTTGACGGCATTGCATTTTGCAAGTGAAATGTCAACTTTAACTTTCCCCCCTGTCTATCACTGCCAGCCGCAGCACCTATGCATTAAATATCAGGTTTTTCGGAAGGGCATAAGAAGAATACGAGGCTGGAAGTAGTTTGAGTTCACTTGGCAGTTCTGAAGGAAATCTCTCCCCGACTGATGATTAAGCCCAGTCCTCAGTCTTCGTAAGCTGGAACAGTTGGTGAACCACGGCGAAGTGGTTATGGAGGAGCTTTTAATATTTCCCTGATGTAAAAGCACCATGGGAGTGTTTGAATATTGTATGAAAGCACACCGACTTTGGTACACTCATACACAGCAGGCATATTCCTCCTTCTGTACGTGTATGCGCACACACACACACAAACAAATGCTCTTCCACTCAGGAACATGCACAAACCTGAACACATTTTCTCATACTCACCCAGAAGGTAATGAGATTAGCATTCTGATGTTCTTGGAAAATGGATGGTTGAGCGAGTAGAGGAAAAATTATTTATAAAAACACAGACTCCCATTGGAACTGAGCTGATGTAGCAGTGATAACACACAAACTTCTTTTAATCAATTTCAATTTTTTTCCAAAGCGAACAAAATAGGTGAAAAGTTGGGGCTTCCTTTTCTTGAGAAGTTGCCATAAAAGTACAGCTTTTCATTTTTATTACTCCGTTTTCACTTCGAATTACGCTTACGGAAAGGCAGCTGTGAGCACGTCTTGATAATTGAGCCGTCAAGCTGCAATTCGATGTATATACATAGCCTACAGGCTTACACAGGCAGCATTACTGTTGACAACTCTGTAAATATTTTCCCTCTACAAAATCACCAATAAATATTTAAAGTACCCAGCTGATTCCTGAGCGCTACACAAATCAGTCAGTTTGTGAGCCATTTACAGAAAGACTCATTCAGTGACGTTCAGTGACAGTGAAATCAAGTTTGTCTTAGTTATGAAATAATACCATGGGTTCAATTTTACAAGACATGACAGTGTTTTCACATTATTTGAACATATGTCCTCTAACAGATGTAGCAACTGCATTAGCCCGTGTTTTCTTACTTTATTTGTTACTGCTGTTACGCTTTAAAACATAAATGTATCATCACTTTTGATGATCATGAGTTGCCTGAGAGTTAATGGAGATACAAAAGTTTACTGGAGGGCTTTACTTCTTACCTTTTCGAGATTGCGGAAAGATAGAACTGCTGCAGCACAAGTGAAAGATGGATTCTGAATTGATGCAGCGTGATGCTTACCACCACACATTAATATTCCCATCCGAACCCCCTTTTTCATCATTGTGACATAAGCCATTCCGTCCTAATTAAAAAATGAGTTGTGATGTATGTGGTTACGTGATATTGTTAAGGAATCATAAATAACTTATGAGAGTTGATGGATGCGTCATATTAGTCATGTTGCAGAAAGTATAGGGGCAGAGGGCTGGATATAGTTTCTCAGTGAGAGAGGAGCTTTAATGTTGGCCAAAATATGTTTGGTCTGTCATATGCTGTCTTCAGTAGTTTCTTAATCAGTGTTATGAATGCAAAACACATCAGAAAAGAGTGACAAATGCATCACGCAATAACATTAATATCTTTACTTGGCTGATTTACATCCCAGAACCCAGAAACCTTTAGTTAACTATCATATAAGATTAAGAACCAGCAAATATTCATGTCTCTGAAGTAGAATTTAGTCAGTTTAAATCATGATTTGCCATTAATGACTCATGCAAATAATTTATTATTCATATTCAATATTTTAAATCATTTTCTGTTGATGTACTACACACAGAGTTTACATCAAGTATGGGTGTCTATGGGAGTACTTAAGCTTCTACAGTAATAATATATATATATATATATTACTAATATATTAGTAATATATATATATATATATATATATTTATTACTAATATATATATATATATATATGTCACACTAGTGACATTGTAGTGCAGGCGGGAAAGTCCGCATTCTACAGTTAAAATAAGACTTCAAAGTGATACAAATCCAAAGAACTTCAAAACAAATCCATTTATACAATTATCATCATGGAAATAAACATAGTATCAATCACGAGAGCTCCTAAACCAATACTGCCAAGTGGTACACACACGCACACACACACACGCACACACACACACACACGCACACACACACGCACACACACTCCCTGAAGGGGTTTAAAGTGCCATGCATTGGTGAAGTGCAACGTGCCGTGCTAGCTTTATTGAGCAGTGCAATAGCTGCAGGTACAAAAGCGTCCGGGAGCCATAAACTGATTCTCTGGGTAAGGGATGGGATGACGCCTGTTCATAATTTTAAAATACAACACAATCAGTGGCTTATTAGTCTATCTGCCCCACTCATCTTCAAGTTATTGCAAACTACAAAACCACTCTCGCATAATTATAATTGGCGTACAATTAACTATATTTTATAGTGTATTTTAGTTAATTTGAATTATAAACAGTAAAGCAATTTCATTTGTAAAAATCATTTGAACAGATTTCCAAAAACTAAAATCAAATTCAGTAGAACAAAGCTGTCCATATTAAAAATCTATAAACAAAAAAAACCCGATTTGGTTTAAATAATCAACCGCATACTGTATATGAGTTGCTCGTTATAAGAGGTTTCGTATAAGAGGCTTGATTTTTATCATATTAAACAAAGTCTGTATAATTTAACAAATTCATAGGTGATCCAGATCACAGCAGGATAGATAAAAGAAACAAAAAAACCTTCAGAGCCTGATTTCTATTATCTCTCTACCAGGGTGTCGTGTTCACTTTTGAGACTGCCTGCTCAGAAAGATCAAGAGCATGTCAGGCGGTTCAAGCAGTTCAAATATTTGACACTTTAGTCAAACATTTTATTCAGGTCTGTCACAGAGATGTCGCTCTAGAGAGATTTGTCATTCCTTGTCCTTGTCAACACAGGCAGACTGCTGTGACTGGGGCTGCACTCACAGGTTGATGGGTGGAGGAGATTTGAGCACTGTCGCTACAACATAGGCAACCACTGAATTGTGTATTCTATATCATTTTACGGTCCCCCTTGGAAAACAATCGTATTATAATTCCTGCTTATCTACGATGCTCTTGTAATTGGAAACTAAAATGGTCTCACGTAGTATGAAATTGTATTGGGGCATAAGTTTATTATGATGACATGCTTGGCAGAGTTATTAAAATGTAATAGAAAAATCAGCTTACTGCAATGGCTGTTCTTCAAGCAATTAATGTGGGCATTGTTTTCTTTGTCATTACTCCCCATTGTAATAGAAGTTGTGCATAGTTTTAATCCTACAGCAATGGTTTGTTATCTTCTTTGAATTAGGTATGGCCGCTGAACGATAATTGGTTGAATTGGCTTACAAAAAACAACACAAACATACCATTGACTAAAAACAGATATAGAAATAGCATGGCATTGTTTTAGTACTGCATGTCCTCATATATGAGGGCAGCAAAATGTCCAACTTTGTTGGTATAAAACTTGTATGTCAACAGAGATTTCAGAGTTAGTCAGCACTTTTACAATTGCTGCTATCTTTGTATAGTTTTTAAACTGCACTAAGCAATATTTATTTTGTATACACAATGGATCAAGAGGGATTCTATTAGTAATAGTATCACATCTAGACAACCTCTGACCGACATGAATGAATTATCCCTCAGCAGTTCCCCTCAGTACTATAGAGCAATTCTGCTGACTGCATTCACAGCATATAAATTGTCTCTCATCTACTTTGTTTTTAGTTTCAGCACACCTGCCCAGCACCCAGTGACTCAAAGATAGAGTTAGCAATTGGCTGGTTTACACATCATCAAACAGCTAATGAACCAGGTATTTTCCTAAGCAGTTGGTGAAAACCCAACACTGCATAAAAAGAAATGTTAAACAGTTAGAAAACACAAATCCAAACGATGGTCTGTATTGGATATGTAATATGTAATTTTTGGGAAAACTTCCTTTTATATGTTGTGTCATCCCCCTAAAAATGGAAAGGAAAAACAGCTTTTAAGGCTACACAATGGCCATCGTGCAATATTGCATCATTACCTAGGGCATTGTAGTAATTAATGCTAATGTGTATCCCTGTCTGCTGGATCTTTAAATGGGGAACAATTTGGCAGATTTCCCGTAAACAGCTTTATATAATGTTGTGTTCTCACTTTGAAATTGGACAAAAGACCTAACACCCTTG
Organism: Eleginops maclovinus; assembly: GCF_036324505.1. Taxonomy (NCBI): domain Eukaryota; kingdom Metazoa; phylum Chordata; class Actinopteri; order Perciformes; family Eleginopidae; genus Eleginops; species Eleginops maclovinus. The sequence goes on from NC_086354.1 coordinate 9,995,387, forward strand.
ACAATTTTTGAATAATATACTTTAAGTCAACTACTTTTTTATCAAACTGTCCAACGTTAAAGTCGTATGCATTTCAAAACAGTTGCCTTGACAATGGAGATACAATCAAACAATATTGATGTTTATTATGACAATTACACAAGTGTAGACACTGAAAGAACATTTAAGACTGCAGTCCCTGTAGCTACTTATTTTCCCTTCTTTTTCTTGTATCTCCCTCCCTATCAACTTTTCTCCAAACCTCCCCCCTTTATATCTCCCTTTATTTCAGTAAGGCTTTGCTGTGGCCCTCAGGCCCTAAATTACTTTGTCGTTGGCCACTCATTTCAACCTGGTGCCACTCTGGGATTAGCATTATCTCCATCTCTGTCACTTGCTTATCAATTTTCTAGACTCTTGAAATAAAGCTCCACCAGTCTTGTGATGTACTTCAGATTACCAGAGGCAGCAGGAGGGTATGGAAATCCTCAGCGGATTAAACTAGATGCCCTTCCTCAGTCTGAGAGGGATGTGCAGACTGTTGGCGAGCATCTTAGAGATGCACTGATACACTATAAATCCCAGGTCCAAGAAGGGGAGGGGAGCTGTGTCCTTCTGCCATTTTAAAAAAAATAAACTGCAGGTATGCCAAATTGGCTATACGGTTTCATAGGGACTTCTGTAAAATGTATGTCAACAAAATATGAAGCCACAACTGTCTGTTTTCCTTTTATGGTATGAGTTATGATGACAATGTGACATTAACAAATACAACTGCAACAACATAAACCAATGCTAATTGTTTCTGTCACTGTTTGAATCTGTGTATCCATGTGCCTTCAGGCTTTTTATTAAGAGTGGACTAAATTGTACACAGGAATTGATAAAATCCAAACAATACACAACCTTATTGACACCTTTTGACAAAAAAAAAAATCTTTCTAAGAATATTGATTCCATGTGAGTATTTGCACAATTTACACAACAATCAAAGTTTACTATGACTACAACTTTAATTCTGGAAATAGTTTAATAACAAAGGCTTTCAACACTTTTTAAAGACTGGGTCAATTATCATGTGATCTTGGTTTTGTGTAAGCACTGATAATGAAGAAAATAAAAAGTACATCCAAAATCAAGATGTGGTACAACATGCTGATGGAATTGTTTTGTCTCTTGTATTCTCTCTGGCTTGCCATGCTTTCTTTATAAAGGAATTACAAATTTATAGCATTGTTACATAAATGTTCCCGATTGTTCAATTAGAGCAGCCTATTTTCCATGTAAGTGTCACACATTTATTTCAGTGTTTTTTAAGAACCCTGAGGTATCTGCCTCAAAGTGAATAAAACCTTATTTAAACATACTGTATAGTACATGTTACTACTAATGTACTATTAATGCTACTTTTAAATGAGGCAGAGGGCCTTCGGGTAACTAGCAATTCAGATCAGTGTTGGTTCATTACTACAATATTCATTTGATTCATAGGAAATTATGAAAATACTAACGTTTCGAATTTTACTCTTAATGGGTATTGATTATCTATGTGAGCTAATGTGTTATACATATGTTATTTATGTATATGTGAATCAGTTAAAATCAGAAATTAGTGGATTTTCCAGATCCAATCCAACTTTGTTTCTATAGCACATAGTTAACCAAAGTGCTGTACATATATAAGTATATATATAAACTAATCAAAATAAACGGATAGGACATAAAACAAATGTAAAACACAGGGCAATAAAACCATACTTAAAGCCACAGATAGAATGACGTGTGCCTGCTTTAATAGGAATTGGGCTGTTGTATTATGTCACTTATTGTGCCCCATCACACATCTGCAATGTTGAAAACATTGATTTCATGATGCAGGGGAAATTGCGGGTATAAAAGGACTAACTTAGCTAATATCTGTTTGAATACAGTTTTCTATGCAGATTTGTCCTTTAACTTAATGTTTTAGTCAACAACATGCTAATTTATTTACAAGACCTACTGGTGGTTATTAATACCAACAGCTTATTGACAGTGACAGTGACACACCCACACTGCTCTATCTGCTTCACTGCATTTACTAGGAGGCTGGATGAGCACCACTGAGCCATAGTTACAGCAATCACTTTAAGTCCATATAGCAAACACTCTGGGAGCCTGTTTACTGTAGTCCCATGTCAGGAATTGTCCTATTACAGAATGAAAGGACATAGTGTTTAGCCATATTTATATGGAGCAGTCGCTTTATGCTTTTTACATATGCATTTACTGGCCTGTAACGCTATCTTCAGTATGCTTTTCAACCAAATGATTAATGATCTAATGGAAATAATTAGTATTTGCAAACTCTGGGCTCTATTTATTGGCCTGACTTGAGATATGTGGCTTTATTTAAATATATGGTGCGGTATGTGTATTGATTTTACCCGTCCTTTGGACCTGAGGACCAAAACAACATTAATTAAGTGCGTAAAAGTGTGCGATGTGCTAGGTTATTGTTTTTTCACAATTAAGAGTTTCTAATCCTACATGCATACACAAAAAGTATGCATGACCTTTGTACCTAAGTGAATTTTGCTCGGGTAAATAAGCTGCTGTAATATAGAAATATTGATAAGTACATCTTAAAGTAAGGTTAATTAGATTTTCAAACGAAGCATTGTCCAAATGTTATAAACCAAAATAAAATAAATGTTTATACACTTCTGTTGAATCGGTAAAATAGTCTGAACATACTTACAATTTCTGTGTGAATACTGTGTGAAAACCTTTAGTTAAATAAATCCTGCGCCCCTTGTGAAGGCAGAAGGATACAAGTGTGATTAATCTAGTAAGTAGTTCCTGGGATAATATGTGTCAATATGGACAACAGTAGCACAAAGCAGGAGCACAATGGTTTCATGACAGACGGTTTGCTGTAGCTGTTTGGAACATTTGCACTCCATCAAAATGTGACATGTCATGTCACAAGTGTTTACAGGTGTTCTGTCTCTCCCGCTGTTACTTCCTCTCTTGTCCATCATGCAAATGTATTGCTGGATGTGTTGCGTCTCCTAAAAGCCTGCGTCGCAATTTATGCTACCCCGTTTTATGTCGTCGATGATAGCAAGTGAAGGCAGACAACACAAATAATCATAAAGAGAAAAAGACAGAAAAGATGAGAAAGAGAAAGACAGAGGGTGTGAGAGAGAGAGAGAGAGAGAAGTGACAGAGGGGTTCAGTGTCTAAATTTAGTGCCCACCGTAAAAAAACAACCACTCGTGTAATCGTTGTGTGGCGCACATCTTTCTCGCGACAACCTGCAATATGAGAGAGACGTTTTACGTGGAAATGGACTCATCCTCTTGGCACCTGATTTATAGTTTTTTATCCTCAGGAGGATATTTGTCTTCCTTTTTCCCCCCAGATTTCTCTTGTGGCTGGATGACTCATCATCTCACTGTCCTGCTTCACCTACAGGATCATATCTGCGGGGCTAGGATTAGGCAGAACGGAAGCTCGATTAAATGGCTTTGGCAACTGTCTTCTCCTACATCTTAATAGAATTCAAAAGTCGCTTCCCTCTCTCTGTTTAGGGCAAAATCCGGCTCCAGTCTGGGTTTGTTTTGTTTTTTCTTTCATTTATCTGAAGTGAGGGGCCTCTTTGAGTCGAAAACTGGCTTACTGAGCTCATGGGCAGGGAAGAGCAGATTAGTCAATTAAATGAAGCCATGGAGGAAAAGGGGCTCAGTTTATGCACATCCTTAAGCCTCTATTCTGTTGCTCTAAAGAAGAAGCTGAGGGAAATCAACTGGCCAGTTTGTCGGGAAAAGTGAAGTAGACAAATTCAGAGGGAAGACAAGCCTGAAAAAACTCTCTGTAATGCCCTAACATTAAAGGAAAGGACAATTTTGTATACTAAAGAAAGAAGGACAACAGGGGCTTTGGTACTTTTATCCTGACTTGTGTATCTTTACAGATTAGGATTTCCACAAAACACATAACCAACAAAGGTAATACAATGCATTTTCTAAAGATCAAACCAATACCCCTTACCAAAAAGCAGCTGATCTCTTAAAGAAATGTATATGATATTGCACCTAAAAACTAGATAAAAATTAGGATTACATTTCAAAAATTACAAACAAATTTGTGTCCCATTCAACAAGGTCTGTAAAGCCCCCGAAATGTAGCAGTCTCTACCCATATGTCGGGTTTGGGTAACCACTGGACCTAAATACAAAACTTAATTGAAATACTTAAAAAACAACAACATGTGGACTACACTGTATGTACACACTGACCAACTTCCTGCTTGGGAGATTACATTCTTTTCATTCTTGCTGAGAGATATGAGATATATACCGCAGTCGTATCCTTACTTTAAAAATTAAGTTACCGTTGTGCAAGCAGTCAGCTTAGTTAAGCATAAGAACTGCATTTTGATGTTTTGTACAGATTTTTACAAACAAGATCCAACAAACAATAAACATTTTATCATGTCACTGTTAAAGATAAAACTCTCCTCAACCTCTCGCCTTTGAGCATCATCCTTTGATGCTGAGGAAAAATGCAGTGCTTTAGTAACTGAAATTGTATTTAAACCATAATTATTCATCAGCAAAGATCTTAATATGGATTGTTTACAAATAGGCATGATTTCTGAATCACAATCAGCAGAAAATGAATATTTGAATACCAACTTTTCACAAGCAGTGAATAGGGAGAAGAAGAGAATTGGTAATAATAGAGGAGATAATTACAGCCCTTTTTGTTGTCTGCTGGCAGGATAAAGCAGCATTGTTGCGCTAAAGATCCTTAACTAGCTGCATGTCTGCACGCCAGACTTGCTTAAAGGTCAGGCCATTGTGTGAAATTAGCAAAGACAGAAAGGTCATTGAGATTGTTTCCGGCTAATAGTTAAGCTCTGAGGCCTTAATCGGTTCATGTATTCCCTTTCTATCGAAGGAGGATAATGCCCACAAGCTGACCCTTTTTCTCTCTTATGGGCCTCCATACACACATACAGAGAAACACTTACTTACCGATACACCACAAAAGAAAAACAACATAGCGTGTAAACCGGCCGATGAAGTTCTAAGTCTGAGGTTGAGTAGGTTAATGAATAAGAGATGAAATATAAATTATTGTACAATGGTTTGCGCCTTAGCTTTTACCGCTGTCGTCTATGTATCTCTGATTACAATTTCAAGTCTTTAAGCACGGAAAGATAAAGGGGCTGTGTTCAGGAAGCTGTGCTTAGTCCTGAAGCAGCCAGGGTGCACGTAAGCCTAATAAATCATATTTTTTGTAACCTCACAAAGGAACACAAAGCAAATGCTAATACATTGTGAATTCAAGACTGAAAATGAAAAGGGGACTTGCTGATTACTAAGGAATTGTAGGGCTTTTCACCAATTGGCAATAGAAAACACTTTTGTACACTTGTCTGTTCCTTAGACAAACACCACAAAACTTTGTATTACATTATTTTCCGTTTCTTTTGGATATACTAGTCTCTTGCATGTTGTGATTACCTATGGAGAGGTTATCTTTCTGGTGTGTCAGCAGGGTAAAGGAAAAACTCTTTACAGGGCTCAACACTAACTTTTAAAAGTGGTTTCCAGGCTGGCAACCAGGCATCAGTTTTTGGTCGCCAAAACTGAAAATACGGTTGCCATTTTCAGTCGTCTTATATTTTAAATAATTAAGATACTATACAGTTATACATCAACTTAATAATGGAAATGTGACACAAAATAATGTTCTAATGCTTTATTACAATAAGAAATTAACACAATTATTTGAAACTCAAGTGGTATCAGTAAACTTGTCATCCCTCAATTGCTGGTGCACAAAATACCACGACTGCTTTTACCGTCATACTTTAAGTACGTCTTGATGCGAATACTTTTTCCCTTTAGTAACATTTTGAATGCAGGACTTTTACTTTTAACAGAGTATTCCTACATTCTGGCACTTAGTACTTCTCTCACCTCTGAAGCCAACTCCCTTTCCTTTCTCACTGTTTTTCTCATACTACTTTCCTTTCACTCTTCTGGTGACGTTTTTTTATTTGAAACTCGTTTTGTTCCCGGCATTTGGCCCGTTACCGGCGGTTTGCGGGAGCGCACAGGAGCCTGCTCGTGGTGCGCTCTGCTGCGGAGAAGACAGCGTCTACAGCGTCATCAACTATCAAATCTGCCTCAAGAAACGCTACGTTTTTGCGGTAATTAACGAAACGTGCATCGCTCTCTGGCTCCGTAATCACACTAATGCATGTGCTACTTAAGAATCAGGTTCCGACTGGTCACAACAATAATTAAGTCACTCTTAATATAACAAATAATTAACATTGATCTATTTTGGGGTGCACATTTTGCTGTTTGCTGTCCTTAGTTCTATATGTTCAAAACTGGTTGCCAATAATGTCAACCAAAGGCCAAGAAATGGTTGACATTTTTTCTGAATGGTTGCCAATGGCAACTTGGCAACCATTACTCTTGAGCCCTGCTTTATATTGTGGAGTGGATCAGAATCACGGGGCGATACACAAATTATGTTATGTAAAGGACATTTGTGCTGCATCAATGTGGTGTTTGAAAGTGTTCCCCGCAGGGAAAAACATCTTTGTAACACACATGTTGTTTCCACATTACAACTTAGAGCCTTAACATTTAATTTGTAATAGAAATGTTCCCACCATTTAAGGATCTGGTAAATAACCATTTGTCTTTAGTAGGATATTTCAAAAGACAGATGAGCAGACAACTTGCTAGCACCTAGCACATAAGTTCAGTATTGATATGAAGACTGAACCTAGATAGCCAACAGCTTACTGTAGCTTATCTAAAATATAAAACAGCATTTCTTGACCTAATTTGCTAAGAATTCGAGAGAAGCTAGACTCTGCTGGTCAACTGGCGACACACATATTTATTTAACAATCATTTCAAGCTGTATAATTGCATATAATTGTGGAGTTTTTGACAAATAGATGCTCTTAGGAGTAGTGTTTTCACGAGGGGGACCTTTTTCTAATTGTATGCACTGGAATGCTATTGCTTGCACACATGCACTTGTGTTATGTTATGCACAGTTGTGTTGCTTGTGTTATTCCAACGGACAGCAGGGGTTGAAAATATGCTAAAATGTCTACAATGGCAGAAAATAAGAAAACTGCTAGCAAGTAAACATGGATGAAAACAATGTGGGATTTGAAATCTCCAGGAATTCACCTTATTGCAAAAAAGTGATGAACATCTTTTAGATATTTTTGAAGTCAATGAAAAGCTTAATGCATTTTGGTGAGAAACTGTGAATTCAAGCAGTAGAGCAGTAAAAGTGTGTGTGTGTGTGTGTGTGTGTGTGTGTGTGTGTTTACCACTTTAAACATTGAAGGTGAACAAATGTTTCTATTGTGATGCATGAGTCAGGTGAAATATTATTCAGTTGTCATTTATAATGAAATACAGTAATCTCCTCGGTGTAGGGGCCAGACAAAATAACATTTATTTTTACCTTTGCGTGATTCATGGGGCCAGGGAGAAAAGAATGCTCACAATAAAAGTTGTATTCTTTAATGTAGAGGGAATAAGCCTGTAATAGAGAGGAAAAACTTTAAAAACAATACAGTTTGGAAAATGGACCCATAGCAGAATTCAGAGGGTGACTTTCAATAGATTGTTTGGAAAGAACAAAACCATTTTTTACACAGGAAATACCTGTCATGATATCAGAAGTATGGCTTTTTCACTGGTGCAGCAAACAAAGTTTCTTTGCTGTAAAACGTGGCTGCAAGTTCCCTCAGTGCTTGATACAGAGTGCATGTACCTGAGCTCAGAATAGATTCCAAATGATCTTTTCTACAGTGGTAAGCCAGGGTAATACATATAAATGCTTCTACTGGGAAGTGATTATAAAACAGCTGCCAGCTCAAATCTGATTATGAATTTAAATGCCATCCCCGTAATATTCTGACCACCTCAATTTCAGGTACATTCAAACTACTCATGTAAACAAGCATTAACCGTAATCTATAAAAAAAATAGATTTTGTTCTCATGTAGAGTTAGTCAATGGACCACATTATGTGTGGTATTTAACAGCTTAGGTGTGATTTAAGTATTTGAATTATCTTCTTCCACAAGTTCAGAAGAGACACAGCCTGTAGATGACGTCAGCTAGACACAAATCCTGTAGCTGCTCCAACCGACAGTGATTAATGCAACAACTCTGGGGAACCAATTACAACAACTGTCCTGGTTTTGACTGGGTTAATGCGATAATTTCCGACTCACAGCTCGAAACTTTACATTTAGATGCAACTCATTTGCAGGAAGATTACTGTTACACCTTCTTTGGGTGGAGAGACTCAACAGGCAAAAGTATTATTTTTGTTAAGTTAAGATTCTAAGAGATGTAAGAGGCTGTAATTTAATCTGAGACACAGTTCGTGTAAATATCCCTTTCTTTGCTGATGGCCAATATTATATTTTACTTATCTGACACTATCTAAAGCGACTTACATATACACTTCAAACACATTTGGGGTATCTTACCCAAGGACGCTTTGATATGTGAACTGCATCAATTAAGATAATTCAATAGTTTAAATTAATGAGCATACAGTGTAAACAGGTTAAAAATGGGAGCCAATATATGACAAGTATAATTAATAATCTTTAACTCTAACATCACATCTGTTCATTTTAGGGCTTGGCTCATTATGCCTCCAGTGCCCCAGCTTCAATGTTTTTAATAGGCAATAGAGAGCAGCTGAGCAGCTCCTCAGGGTGCCTTCGCCCTCTGCTTTCCACGGAAGACTCACAGCAGGGCGGCTCCAGAAACTTCCTGGAAAATAAGTAGTTTGACTGTGGAGTATTCTATGATGCCTGGGTTGAAATGGAGACACACATGCACTCAGAAACACACACTCACAACTTTGTTTTTAAGTTCAGTATACGCAATAATGCCAATGAAATTTCAAAGATTGCGAGAAGAATAAAGATGAGGGTAGTTATTGCATTATTCACATTGCTTCAGCTAGCCTAGCTTTCTTGTTCTTTCAAAAGAAAAGTTTGATAGTGAATCACAAGCAATCATTAATAGATCATTCCAATTTAAAGATTATTAAGATAGTCCTCGACATTATTGATACCTAATCATTTTCGGTATTCTGTTTATACAGGTAATGCTGTTTGTGTCAAGTTCTTTACGTTGGTTCTGTTTAAGATTGATATAAGAGCAAAACCGGCTGTGATGATAAGGTGGCGCTGATCATGATGGAGGTGGAAGTGATTGGAACTATGTATCCTGGCCAGGCTTGGTTGGGGTCAGTCTTTTTCTGGGCGGCATTTGTCCCCATCAAAGTCTTTCAAGCAGAATATCGGTGCATGTTGCCACATTTCCATGTTGTTTAGGTTCAGACACACATGATAAGATGCATGAAAAGTTTGACCCAAGCTCTATTTACCTATGACTTTTGGAGAGTGTTTGGTAGTAGTCTGGGAAAACAATCCGTTTGCAATGACAAAGGGGCTGAACCCACAATCTTATCATAGTCATAATCTTGACAATAATAGTTACCATTGTGCTATCTTTTCTCACCAAATAATGCTTTATTGAACATTTGGTTCACCTTCTCCACTACTTTAGCTCTGTTTTGGGCTGCAGCAGGCAGCTCTTTTTAGAGAAAAATGCTGCCAAAAGAAAGTTTAAAGTGCCTTAATGACCCATGTTCTTCAAAAGAAGATCAGTAGGGGCTCGTGGTGCTCTGATATAGGCATGCTGTAAAAGTGAAACATACTCAGTACATGCTCCTTAATAAAATAAATAATAGTAAACACACACCAAGCTTCCCTTCATCAGTCGCTCGCTTTCTCTGCATGTGCACTGTCAGTGCTCTGGAAGCTGCTCTTCAGCTCTTTTAGTTTCCTTAATTAAACTGACCATCGCTCCACCAATTTCGACCCATTAAGGAGCTGTAAATCTAGCAAGCAGCCCCGACTAACAGCAATTTACCCACACAATGATGCAATCGGCTTATATTGGCCTTGCAGCCTAATAAACCCCCATGAATAAATCAGAGGGTATCGAAGCAAGAGGGAGGAAGAGATGTTTAAGCATTCAGGTTGTGCATGTTGGAATTTCCGTGATATTGACTTCTTTGGTTTGTTCCTAAGGATGCTTTTTTAGTAAGAAATATACATTTAAGTTACTGCTGTGCACTGCCAACTAAATATAGTAAATAATTACTTGATTTTAGACATATAGACTACAAACAAGTACATGTACATGCCAGTAGATTAATAACACTGTAGACCTCCTTTAAAAAGAAATATCTTTGGAAATTCCTCTTCAAATAAGTTTGTAAAACACTCACTCTAAGCACTGTATTAGCCAACATATACCCAAACTAGCTTGTCAATTTTTCTCTAACTATATTCTTTTTTAGTTTAATAATAAATAATAAAGTCAAATATTTCTTAATTACAAGAATCATCATTAGCCATTCTGTCTTAAACAGAGAAAAAGCATTTAAACTAAACTAAATCACACACTTCACATTGGGAGGCAGCTCAGGCACTGAACAGATGGACGGAGAAGGAGTGCGAACCAAAAGTGTCAAACATGGGAGAACTTATTGTTCTGCTCATTTTTTTTTCTGCAATTTTTTTTGCGGAATCTGTCAGTTTTGGCCCGCAGCAAACTCTTCCATGTGTATTGCACAAGACAGCCTGTTTATCGAATGCCGGACAGAATGGATGAGAATGTGTTTCTGGAGGGGGGACAGACAGCCATGAATAAACTCACTGTGCTCAAGATGCACAAAGCTCTACTGTGCAGAAATCTCATATGTTCCGTGCTCCTGTTTTTGCTGTTGTGATCTGTCGACATTTCTCCCTTTTTTGTGACATATTTCTTTCATCACTGACAACAATACACAATAACTTTGATTTTCAAACCTGAGAAAATTGTGATCATATATAAAAATGAAATAAATAAAAATGCACCTGTGACTATGAGTGCACTTCAAAACCAAAACCCTGTTACTTTGATTCAGAGACCTTCATTTGGGATGCTTGTTGGATATTGGAGAGTCCTTAAGTACCTAATAAGACATTGCAAACTGTGATGGTTATAGTGAGTTCTTGAAAATATGTCTATTTGCAAGAACAGAAAATACCTAAAATACCTTCTTTCTGTTCAGACGATGCTTTCGAATTTCACCTCATAATCATACCATAGGGTAACGTTGGCTGTATTTTCCTCATGTAACATTTCGACTGTTGGGCCTCATCAAGTTTCATGAAGGAAAACCATTCATCATCATATTTTTTGTGCCCTTCCTGGGCAAAAACCAGAAATGCGTGGCCGGTGTCATTGCAGTCATCTATCACATTTCCTGTCATGCATTGCGGTTTCTGCCATCTATCATATTGCCCATGATGAACTCTGAGTTTCCAGATATTCTGATATGTCATAGTTTATGTACATCCTGTTAGGTATAAGATGTGTATATGTGCTGTGTTTTAAATTTAGATTATATATTTTTTTCACACTGACCAGAAACCTAGGTCCCCACTTGGCAGAGTCGTAGTCCTCTTCTGTGTGTGTGTGTGTGTGTGTGTGTGTGTGTGTGTGTGTGTGTGTGTGTGTGTGTGTGTGTGTGTGTGTGTGTGTGTGTGTGTGTGTGTGTGTGTGTGTGTGCGTGTGCGTGTGCGTGTGCGTGTGCGTGTGCACGTGCATGCATCTGCCTTTAAAATGAGACACACAGAGATGCAAGATAACACCTGGAGGCTAAATGTAAAAAGCACCTTTCAGAAGTGCATTTATGATAAGGAAAGAGATGAGACAGCTTTATAATGCACCCACACACACCCACACTTCTGAAATCTGCCGCTGTGTGTATTCTGCATATCACTGCATTATATGTGGAAAAGAAATACTGCCTGGAACCTTGTGAGCAAAGATGAGAGAAGAGATAGTTTGATATCTTCCCTAACACATTCTGCAGTTGCTTAGTGGTACTGTAAGGCTCAAACACACTTTGATTTTATCTTTTATTAAAACAATACGTGTCTTGCTATGTTGAAGCCAATTTATTGTTCTTGGCAAATAAAAAACCAGAGCAGAAAATGTACTGCAAAAAAGTGAGGTAGAGCATAAGAAATATGTGGTTATCGGACTCCTTTAAGATTCATTGTGGCACACATTGGTCACCTCGGACAGTATATAATAAGAACACTGGTAATAAACGTTCCTTTTGCAATAAACCAGCTAACGTAACTCAAAGTATGAAGGTGAACCTTTTAATCTATAGCTGGATCTATCTGGAGCAATTTCAAGTCTCTTAAGAGATATAGTAGCACCATTAAAATTAAATAACCATCTTGCTGTAGAGGGAGTGAAAAATCACTTTAATAATCACTTGATATATTTCATGCTAAAGAAAAAAAGCATGCAGTGAAGACAGCAATACCTTATCAGGGACATATTCCTCTCCTGGACATATTACACATTGACACAAGTTAAGAGACAACACTGTCTCAAAGAAATTTGGTTTCAATAAACTAACTTGTTTTACCATCATTGCTGGGATAGGAAACATAACATCTGCGATAAATCAGTCCACAGTTTTGTCAAGTAAATGAGGTCCAACATGTTTGAGCCACAGTATGGAGAATATTAAGAAAGATCAAGATGTCAGTCAATTTGAGACATTGATTTAGGGTTAGGGATTAGAGTTAGGGTCGCTTGTTTTAAGCAGTGCACTTGTTTTTTTTTAGGCAACCAATGGCAAAAAGCTCCACCTTAAGCTAAGTCATTTGATTATAACAAATAATCATCACACTGTTTCTCTTTGTAGCTTGTAGAGGACTAAATCACTTGGCACAGTGCACAGCAAGCACTTTAGGGATGATATATAAACCAAAGCCACAGGCCTGCTGTTTTTTTCTCCAGCATGATCAATAAGTGTAATGTTACCTAGCTTCAACCTCAAAGCTTTCCCCTGCACCTCCCTTCACTACTGTATATTCTCATGGCGAAGCAGGATTGTAAAAAAAGCACAAAACAATCAATGGATTAAATTGCCATCCTGAGAGTGAGTGTCTTGAGGATATGTTAGTCTCATGTTTCTGATTATGTATTTTCCCTGTTAGGGTAATTCTCTATTGAATTGGCCTCGTTTACAGGCAATAAGCGGACTCTATCTTTGTTTCAGGTTTGATTTGGTTAACCAATAAATACTTTTAAAAATTCCAAAAAATAAAACAGCAGGAAGGGTGGTCTTGTTTATACATAGCCTTATCACAACAAGTACACGCCTTCAAAATGCAAAGACAGTCAGCATGTTTCTTCAACCTGGTGATGATTTGGATTACTTTGAAATTAATACCAAATATGTGTCATTCCCATGTACAAGTTCCAAAAGATTACAAAAACATCTTTTTACACTAGTAGTTGTCGAGCCTCACACACCTCATGACTGTAGAAATCAAAATGTCAAAATCGTGTTTCCTGAAGCAAAAGGCGTCCTAATACCTGAGGTTACTGTCACAGAAGACTTCTGGGGAGGATAGACTGCAGTTTCTGCTGATTCTGTATCATGAAGGATGAATGGATAACAAGTGACCTATCACATTTAGACTTTTGAGCAGCAGTCTGAGTACATGTAGCAGGCTGAACAAACACTCTAGGGATTTGTCTTTTGTGTGTTTATTTCACTATGACATCTCATCGCCGGCTAAATGTTACTGCTGGTTCTCGTCTGCCGCAAAATTGGAACTTGAAGCAAAAGACAGCGGCTGGTATTACAAGCATAAATCTCTCCCTGTCGATTCCTATATTTAATAATACTTTTCCCAGCCATGACAGCCACGCTGGTATTGTTTTTCACCTTGTGAGTCTCAAGATTTGCAACCTTCATATCATAAATATGGAACAGATGATTTAATATTCAGGAAAAATACATCTGCCAATATATCATATCATATATCAAACAGGATTGGATTAGAATACAACGCACATTTAATCTCCTATCTCCCAAAACTGGCACAGACTTTTAACAAGATATGACAGCAGTGACACACTCAACTTAACGCTAAACACCATGACAAATTAACAGAGATTCGACAAACTGTTATGGAAAATGTCGTATACGCTGTGAGTGAATACAGCGGTCTGGCTCTTTTTCTGTACATATTCCGCATTTATTCTCAGAAATATATCAGTGCAACATAAATCAGTAGTCATACAAACTTACTAGACTTATTTGAGATAAGTGCACATTTACATGGTCCACACTCCTTCAGCTACGTATGGTTGAACCCTATCCCTGCAGCATCTGTTGGTGCCTCGCTAAGTTAAGCTAGCAGGTAAAAAAGTAGAGTACACATTGTCTTTCATCTGGGAAGATTAAAGTGCTGTCCAATAGAAGCAAAATAACGACACAGCTGAAAACATTAGGCATGTAGCATGTCAGTGGTCGTGTAGTTCATGCACTGGCCAGAGTATCTGGGTTTGAATGTTTTTATTTTTATTTGTAAAGGTGACATGTTGAGGCTGGATAGCTGTGTTACTGGAGAGCTACTCCCTAGAAGTGTTTGTCCGAAATTGCTATGTCTGTCAAAGGTACTGTTAGCAACCTGAAATATCCTACAGAAGTAAAAAATAAATTGATATGCCATGGAAGGAACCACTTTGGAAATAAAAAGTAAAAAATGTAAGTCAAGTCAAATGTGCTACATACAATGTCTCATCAGGCTGTGCATGCATAGCTTTCTGACATCGGAGAGAGGAAGTCACCCCGTATCATTCTTAAATGATCTCTGTTCTCATCCGGTCTGAATTACAAGTCATGGGCTATTTCTAGAGGAAGTTTTGTCAGCAGTTCTGCACTGAAAACCTGATGAGCCACGTACTGCTGATGCTCATCATCATCAATGTCCAATTCAATAATTATAATTCTACTGCTTTGCTAAGGGCTACCTAAAATATTTAACATCGTTCTTCAAAACATATTTTCCTATCAGATTAGGATGCATGGACATATAATGGAAGCATTCACCAATAGAACATTCGCAAATGAGCAGCTGGTCCCTGACAGGGCGCATGCACAGATGTATTATTGGAGCCGTCACTAGTGTTCCAAGATGGACCATAAACTATGAATGCAATTTGGGATGCATAACTTATGTACAGTCAAGTCAGCGTATGAATTAAACATTGTATGTTATTTTGGTTTCTGGCCTTTCAATGTATATCGGCCCTAATGGCTGAAATTGTGATGATATTTTAGAATAAGTTAGGGATTTTTGTGCTGCTGAAAGCAAATCTGGAATAATGATAATTATATGCTTTTCCTCATAGAGTTGATGAAGTAAATAACTGATAAAAAGAAAAGTGAGGTTCCCTTTATATCATTTAGCATGCATTGTTTTCCTACATTTTCTACAGCAATCACTGTCATCAGCCTTAGTCAGGCCACCTGTGACTAGTTAGGTTCAGCGTGGAGCTATCAATTAGTGGATTTACTTCTCAAGTTAATCAATAAGATGAAATTAAAAAAACTTGTTGTGCTTGTCTGTTCAATGTGTAAAAACCTTGGTTATGTTTGCTAATGAGCTTCCATATTTATTACATGTGTATTTGTCGTTATTGGCAATATGGGTGAAGGAGGAATTGGGGGATGGTTTCCTTATCCTTACCAGACACTTTGCTAGTAGTTTGGGTGAGCACAAAGTGATGCTGCTTTCGTTTCTTTCATACTTTAAAAATCAAGATATTGTAAAACAGTAAATACAAAGACAGTAGGCATCACTACTTCAAATTGGATTAAATAAGGTGAACAATTGAAACTAATTATCCTTCATGTGACAGGCTTATCAACAGATAAAGATGCTGCATATTCTTACCTACTCAATGTGACAACAATTCTGAAGAGACTCATCCATGATCTAACAGATGGTCAAGAAACACAGCTCTGTGCCGTGCCTTTGGTTCTTTTTGGTTTGCGAGAACACCTGTTACAGAATAAGACACTCTGATTTTTGGATTCTAAATTGTTTTTCTGATGAACTGGTCCCCCCCCCCCCCCCCCCCCCCCGGAGCCAGTTCACCATCAATCAAAGCTGTGCACCTGCAGCCAGATGTCCCAGATTTACTGTTTGATTTGTGGACATTTTTTCTTCTAACTTGAAAGTCTGTTAACTAATTATTCTTATTTATGGCGTATTATATCCTAATCTTTCATTAGGGTTAATGTCTCATGACTTGTCATTATCCTGACTATGCCCTTTAGCAGTATGTTAATCATGCTGATTTTTATACGATTACTCTTTCTATTTTAATCCAAGATGTATATTTAAAATGCCTGTGTAATTTAGGTTCACTTGCTTTTATTTGGCAGAACAAATAAAGATAACATCAAACATTGATTAAATGTGATAAAATAGGTTATTAGAAAGCCAAAAACCAACATCACATACCAATTACACTCTAAACTAATGTCACAGTCCTTTTAAAATCATATACACTCTACTACTGTTTCTGTTTATTGGACAACATTGTAAGAATTAGACTTGTTGTGATGATGGCAGTTGTCGGTTGTGACATGTTCCTTTCATTGGTCTGATCCCCACTGATTAAATTAATGGATTTTGTCTTTATTTTTGTCACAACGAAAGTAAAATGTTCAATTATTGTGAACACTTTTGTCCCAGACAGTCACAATGCAGCTTATTCAGAGGCCTTGGGCAACATAATAAAATAGAATGGCTAAAATACATCCAATTTGGTATCTGTTTGGAGGCAATGTTGGCCTATATTTATTCTTTGTGCTAGAAACTGAAGAAGAAAAGATTGCATTCTTCGTACAAAAGCTAAAGCAAATATTGCTTTTATAGTGGTATCATTGTGTCAGATTATAATAATGTCTACTGGGTATTGACTGTAGAAAGAAACGCATGCTTTTACAAATACTCTTATTTTATGTTGAATTCATTGTAACAATGAACTCTCAGCTGTGAAACAATTACGGTACTGAACGTATAGTGTTGATAATTGTTATTTTCTTCACAATGTTCAGTAAAAAAAACATCAATATTGATTGTTTGGTTCGTTTTAGTTGTGAAACCTTAAACATGTATTTTTTAGGTAATGAACATTTCTACTTCTTGTAGGGTTCTCAGACAACCCTTGAAAACAAAATAGAATGTCCCCTTTTTTCCAAATTGAAAGTGACTTTATTGAGCTTTTACTCAACTGATCTGAAATAATTGATTCTGGGAATAATTTAATCAAAGCTGCTATTCAATATCCATTGCACATTAATGACAACCATGTAGAAGCAGTATCATTTGCACTACAACACTGGCTATTATACATTCTTTGTGTAGATCATCATAGCTGTCAAAAAGCATTACTGTTAGACTATGATGATGGAAGAGACAGTCTATGCCTTTTAGCTGTACTGAAATGGATAACCCTTTTAAACCCTCACAGGTTTCTGCAGAGCCTTTAGGCTGCACCTCAAGTCAGCTCATTGCAGCTGATCTGAAACTACAATTTTAACCTCAAATGTTTTTTTGGGCAAAACTAAACACACATATATGGAAAGGTTAAGACATCATCATGACATTAAGCTACATAAAAACCTGAGTCGTACACTGTTGTTCTCCCCATTTGAACATGTAGGCGGCATATTAAATGTCCTCAGCAGAGCTTTTTCCCTTCCTTTTACATTTTTTTTCCGTCATGGTGATAGCGAGGAAGGCAGATGAAGCCAGGAGGTTGAATAGGAGCCTGAAAATGATGTTGCCCCTCCATTGCTGTGAAGCTCAAAGAAGATTCCGAAAAATGCCTGTGGATATAAATTCAGAATCGAGAGGGAAGCGAGTTATGTGAGAGAGGGAATGAGAGAGATGGCCGGAGCCAGAGAGAATACAGAGATGAAGAGGAAAAGAGGAAGAATACAAAGAATGTAAGTGAGAGCGAGGCCACTGACGGAAAAAGACGGGATGCAGCCGCTGCCTTCATTATCTTCTGATACATTTTTTATAAACTTCGGGAATTTAGGAAATTAATTTCAAACTTTTACCCTGTGGGGCCACGCTAAACGGTGTCTTAGCGGCAGAAAGTGGAGCGAGGCAATTCCTCTTTTCTTAACATCCATGTCTAACTGTGGAGAAAAGCAATCACTGTCTCTGTACTGTGGAGCAGTGCTGCAGAGTAACAGCTTTCATTAAAGGGCAGTTCAGTAATCACTGCAGCCATTAATGCTCAGTTAGCTAACTATTGTGAAGTAAAGGTTTCTAACTTATTCGATGGGGCAAGTCATTCAGTTAGTTTTGTATAGCATCAGCCAAATGAGATGAATTGTATACAGCTTGATAGCGAATGGATAAAAGGGGTTGTGTTACAGTTCTGTGGCAGAATTAAAGCTTTTTTTTCTATAGTAAAGCTTTATTGAAAAACCTTTGATAAAAAACACTGTTATATAATGAATTTGATAATACTGGAGATATGAATATATACAAAGAGAATGTAAGTCGAACGCCACATTATTGCACATTACTCTAGTTTAACATGTTAACATTCTTTAATGTTTAAAAAGCTCTACATTTTTCTCATACTGTCTGCTCTGATTGGTTAGCTGGCCCGCTCTGTTTTGATTGGACATCCGCCTGGAGATGTCGTGCCTCTCGCACCTATGCAAATCCTGCACAATGTGTTGGAGTGCTAGCCAATAGAAGCATGAGTGTTAGGTAGTGATGTCACTATGTTATCGAAGAAAACAAAGACATCCAATAGAGGTATTTTAGGCAGGGGGGAGTGTGTTGGAGAGATACTCTCTCTGGGGAGAGCTTTGGGATTTTAGCCTTTGACGATAATTGTCCTGCACAAAAAGCTATACCACGCTACAAGGAAAGGGAAACCCCAAAAGAGAGGAAGTAACAAGCAAATACAAAGAAAGACAAATGAGAATAAGGTACATCTAACAACTAAAGTGGGCTAGCTGCATCCATGCCCTATTGCTTTCCAGAGGCAGCAGCCAGCAAATTAAGCTTTCTATTCCTGTTTGCTCTCTCTTTACCCCGCTGCCTTTATCTCAGCCATTTCTTTTCTCTCCTTCACACTGTGACCCTCTCTCTGTTTGTGACCAACTCTCATTGAGCATCAAGAACAGAGAGGTGTTTGTTTCTCGTTAGCTGTTGGCTTCATCCTCCCGGGGGACTCAGCTGTTTTGTAGCGAAGCAGGACACATGATTGGAGTTGGCATGGCAGCGTTACCAGGGGCACTGTGCCTCCAGCATCACAGACCCGTCCCTACACTAAGGGAAGTCACGGTGGCCAAAAAAGCTCAATGTTTTCACCTTAAAGTTCTCCTGGCATTCATTTAATAATCAACTCTTCTCATGTCCATCTGACATGCTATTCTCTCTTTATGTATTGTGTAAACACCACACTAGAGGGCTGACCTGTACTCTTAGCTTGTGTCCTCTCTGTATTGCCGCTTTTCTCCTCTCTTACCCCAGGGGCAAGTTGTTGGCATGACAGTGCTTTTCTGCAAGGTTCAGCACCCAACCCACCTGCTCATAATTATTTAACACCACAGTTTGACAAAGCTGGAAATAGCGCACGCCATAGCTCCAGAAACATCTAAAATGCATTTGCGCTTATACTAAGTCCAAAGTAAGTTATAAATGGACACTGTTTTATGTAACATCAATAAACAGGAACTACTTTCCTCTGCTTTTCTTTCCCCTCTCTGTTCTTTGTATAAACGGGGTAAAAGTCCCATGGAGATTGCATTATTTCTCAAGAGAGAAGGTCGCATTAAAACTCAACATTGTTAAGACAATAACAACATTGTAAATGAAAGTTCTCTTGTGTGAAATTCAATATTTAAAACATGTAGAAGATAAACAGTGCATATAGATACTGAAGAGACTGTGCAGAATATAAAGAAGGAGAACGGTCAAAACAGTTTAGGCTACAGTACTCTATTTTTGAACAAGAATTACCTTGTTTTTTAGATTCAATGCAACTGCTGCTTGTTTGAAAAATGAGGATTTGAAGCGCTTGCGACCTTCATGCACAACAGACTACACACCATATTGGGATGATATCACATCAGTTGTCACTCCAAATTGGGCCTAGGGCTTTCACTTGCTGGTCAATGGCCTGTCCCTTCTTTATACCTCACCACCTCTGGAGCCCTTGCTAGGATCACCACCATCTTTGACCTGAGCCTTAGATTTGACCTCACATAAAGACCTGCAGAGTTTTGGGAGACAAATTGCTTTTGCGACTCTTAAAAGTTAAGTTTAGTTATATTGAGTGCATATTTCTCCTTCCTTCTTTGTATTGAACTGTTGCACCTCAATTTCCCTCGGGATAAATAAAGCTTCTTGAATCTTGAATCTAAAAGCTATAAGAAGTGGTTTTCTGAAGGGACTCTATGAAGAATTATTTGCTGTTCACTTAGAAAACAGCCCTATTCAAATAAACTTGTTTTTCTTTTATGTCATTAAGTGCTTTATGAATAACAAAACAAATGAATAACCTTGCAAGATTAACATCTTCTGAAAAAGGAGGAATTTATTGCTGCTCTTCAAGTGTCATCCTTCTCTGTTCACATCACAAATGACTTTGAACTCAACTCTCAAGAGGTCAAGCACCGTGTGCTGAACAAGTTTTATTTCCCTGGAGTGTGTGATGTTTTCAACATAAAAACTACATTTAGAGGCAACTTCTCCTGTCAATCTCTCTACACTTAGTGGTGAAAGTTTTGGTTATCTTGAAGTAGTTGAAGCAGCCCCTCACTGACATTTAAAGTGTTCAGTACCCTTGTCACAACCATACTTTCTCTCCTTTTTGGGTCAAAGTGCCAGCAATCTCTCTCTATTGGTCTGTCTACCTAAATATATTTTAATGGTCTCTAATCTTTTGCCAAAGAGCTGCATTTAAGGTTTGAGGCTGTTAGAAGAAGGTGTCTGCATCCAGCTGTCAATTGTGTTATTAGTAAAGGGCAGGATAGACCAGGTTAGAGTTCAAGGGAGATTTTCAGTTTAGTAAAAAACAAAAGAAAAATTGAGAGGATGAAACAAATGGGAAATGTTGAAAGTAGCGCAGTCCCCAGCTCCTAAAGTTCACTAGAAACAATTACCCATTTTGAGCGGGGATGTGAAGATGCTATTTTGGTATTTTGCTTCTGGAAAAGGATATCTTTGTACTTGTCCTAACTCCTTGAAGCGAAACACAATTTAGAGGCAAACACACAAATACAGCTTACTCATTCACTAAAGGTTCTTACCGGGAAAGAAGGTTGTCAGAGTCAAACAAAGATGGACAAATCACGCAGGCGTTCTTTCTTCTTCATTTCTTCGAGTCTGTTTGTTCAGTGAAATAAAAGGGTGTACTTTGTTGTTACCACAGTGTCATGGGAAAAACAAAGATGAAATGGAGCTTTGATGTCACTTTTGAGGCAGCATTTGTGCATCCCACCCACCAAGCTATATTCTCAAAAGGAAATAACAGTCATGGCCTTTTGATAAGGAGCACTGTTGAATCACTTTGTCATGATAATCCACCAACTTTGAGAATAACCATTTTTGTATCTTGTCTGTAAGCGAGCCTGTCTATTAGAATAATGATTCAATTAACAAATGCACATCTACTCATGACCAGGTATTCATCCATTTGAAACAGAACAAACAAAGACTGAGCAGTAGAAAGGGTTTATTCAATATGAGCTCTTGTACAATCAAGCAGAACTTACAACATATAAGAGAAGAGGTTTCAACGTAAGAATATAATTCCTTCTTTTTTTTCATGAGGCCATTTGCTTCTGCTGGTTTTTTAAAACCCCAAAACATACCTCTTAGCAAATCAGCATGTACAGCAGTTTGGTATCTGTGTTCCATGCACAAGATCTGAGATGTTTGACAAATTGACGTGTGTGTAGTAGATACAGCTACCAGATCAACAATTAAGCTTGAGCGTTTATTTTCTTCAGCCATTAAAGTGTGACTGACTCGATTTTACTTAGTCATGCCCATTGCATCCATTTATCTGCGAGACCATATCCAAGCTCAATGTGGCCCAATCTATTTTCTCATCTCGGCTCAGTTCAGTTCAGCTCGGTGTTATTAGAGTGGAATGAAAGCCCATGTACACAGCCACTTTACAACCGTAAGACTGGGAGAAAATTGCTCGTCAAATGGCTTTAGCAATTCTATAGATCCTGGAGAGAAGTCCCGATGTTTTCATAGTGGGAAATAAGCAGCTATGACAAAAAAAACTCTCCAAGCTGCTTACATTTGGGGCCTGGGAATAGTTAAGGTGATCAATTTCCAGCTTCTTCATGTCTACAGAAAAACAGCCTTTCACCGATTACGGATAAGGCCCCATGAGCAGCCATGTACTAGTTTTCTTCCTCAAAGGTGCCGAGAGGAAAAGTCATTTTCAAAACTTTCTGGTGCACTTAGAGACCAAAGAGCAAATGGTGTGAAGTCTCCACACCTCCAAACACTGCAAAGGCTCAAGCAGACCTGACAAAGCGTTCAACTTTTACAGACATAAATGACTTCCCTAAAGAAACATTTGCGGCCTTGGATCTTCACTGTAGTCATGCGCGGTAGCCTGTGTGTAATGAATTCAGAACCATGCAGAAGTATTGTTATATCGATCAACATGTGCAACCCCTGAAGAAAAGCCAATAGACATGTTATTGATTCTAAAGTAGCTCTAAGACTCTTTAAGCTTTGTACATTTTGTTCAAACATAAGAGGCAGTCGGAGTAGAAAAATACTCTTTTTAATTTCTGAGTCAATCTATTAAGGCTGTATAGGTGCCAATATTTTCAGTGTTTTTATTGGTTTAATGCAATGTATTGCTGGTTCATTATCTTTGTCTGTATCCTACTTTTAGTTCCTGTTTAAGATCTTTCCAGTACCTGCTGCCTTTTCATCTTTTTGCTGATCTTTCTCTGAGATAACAATGTATGAGGTGTATTAGAATTAATTTGAGACTCAGCTGTAGATCTTTGACAAGCTAAGACTGAATTAAAATGACCTTATTAAAATTAACTTAATAAAACTTGCGATTTCATGAATTCTAAAATATTTCCATGTATTAACCAATTGCGGATCTCCATGTAGCTGCTAGTGTAATCAGAACAGGGTGTATGAGTTCTTATTTCTGCAAACATCAATTGCATAGCTAATGTTTAAGGCAAACATGCTACCAGCAGAGCATTATAGACACGCAGGCCTCTAAGGAAGACATTGTCAGTCAGTCGGTCAGTCCACAGCTGAAGTCCAGATTACAAATTGTGGAGGATTTGCCAAGGCATGTTACTGAAACATTCATGGTGGCAAGACATATAGTCCATTAAAAATATAGCTCAAGGTTGCCATATTGAGTTTTTTATCGAGCATTCAACCACGTGTCATGGGTTAAAAACACAGGGTGTGGTTGATAAAAACTAAAATGTTTCTAGAAAAAAAGAGTAGAAAGTGTACACAAGATACTTTTTACCATCATTTATCAAGGCACAATGTTGCTGTAACAAAATATATTATTCTATAAAAAACATTTTGGTGTGAAATCTGACGTTATTTTGGTCCAATGTGACCCTTGGCCTTACTGGAGATGCCGCTATGTGTTACTTGCTAACCGCACAATTTTTCTTCAAATGAGTAGTTAGATTTGTGGTACAGCACATATTCACCGTCAATGTCGGTATATGTGTGTGATGTGAGGAAGACTTATTCCAGATCCAATATGCACATGTAAGAGGACACAGTGTGACAGATTTAATGTTGCCTCTAATATAAAAGCCAAGCTTCCGACCCACATAGAAACTTTATCTTCCTCTAAGCTAAAAATGGACTGAGGCTAAATTAAAGCAATTTGCTAATGTAAACCATTAAAGACATGTGCACATTTCCAAGTCAGAATTTTTCTCTGTGTCCCTGGAGGAATATAATCAGCAACAGAGCAGTATTGTGTTTGACAAATGGGCTTCATTATCAAGGCTAATCCATAATAAAGAGATACAAATGTATTGTGGTGTAAATGTGCACGACACACATTTGGCTTGACCAGTAATGTTCTTTTGCTTTAAAAAGGTGTAGAGGTTTAAACCTCAGTTCATAATATAGAAACAATATTAACAAAGGTTACAAAAGCCAAAAACAAATTGCAATAACAATTCTGCCATTTGCCACAATATTACGGAGAAAAATATACATTCATGTGTGAAATAGTAAAGTCCAAAACTATAAGCTGATGAAGAAAAAAGGAAGAAGAGAAGAAGAGGGCATCATAGAAGGACAAGACTGAGAAAAAGTGAGAGACAGATATAATGGAAGTAGATGATAACTGGGCCCTAACATTTCCGAGACATTTACAGTGGAGATTTAATCTACACCACAACAATCAATTCTTGAACCGCCCTGAGAATATCAAACATTTTTGATGGACCTGCGCTATCCTTTGGTGTGTGGAGGATTACAAAGGCTGCAGATATAGCCGAGCACTTTCAATAAAGTGGCTGTCTGACATGCAATGTTGTTTTGATTTAAATCACACTTGACATTACAAGATAAGAGAACCCTAATGTCAGCTATTTTAGAGTCATGGTTTGGTTTGGGTTCTTGATACTATATCCTGTGAAAGCAATTACACTTTCTAAAATAATCTGTGTGATGTTTGGTACTGTTTATCTGAGCCTTTTTGTTGCCTGCATTTGTTGTTAACCAGGTTGACAAGAGTTGTGAGCGTGAACAAAAGAAAGAGTGACGATTCAGGCCAAAAAATAAATAAAAATAAAGAGCTAAAATAACCTAAAGTGCTGCTCTCCTGGAGCTAAGGCGAGATGTCAAATTGTGTGTTAAATAAAATGGAGAAAATTAGCTTCTCTATTTATTCAGTATTAAGGTGTTCTTGAAAATGGGTTTTGTTTTAAATCTACTTTGCTTCCAACATTAATTTTCCCAGAGTTATGCCAACAATACAGTTGATTTAGAAAAAGACAGAGAGACAGATGGGTAAAGAAGAAAACAGGCCTTGGAAACATCTGCAGCAGGATTGAGTGGATGCACCTCGTAACCTGAGGGGGATTAAGGAACGAGGAATAAGCCCGTAACAATAGCGTGTACACACACCTCATGTGAACCCACACCTCATAGAAGTACAGCACAGAAGCGAGGCAGTCATGCTGAATGGATAAATAAACTTGCTTGCATGTCAGTTTCTAAAGTGCTTGTAGGTATAAGAGCACACGTCTGAGCGGCAAGATTAAAGGAAAATATAAATGTCCATTTTTCTGCTCTCTTTTTTAGTGTTAGCTTTGAGATCGGAGTGTGAACTTCCAAACTCCACCGGTGTTGCTTGTGAAACGTGACATGAATTCAGTGGTTTCGCTCTTGCAGTAAACTCTTATTTCTAGTCTCAAAAAGAAAATGTTAGATAAGAGGCATTTTCACAGATGCCTTCTGCTGACAGTATCTTATGTTGCTTTGGGGTAATCTCTTTTTACAGGAAAAGTGCTGAACATTCACACAGAGAAACATTTGCCGTGTGCATTTTTGAGCAAAATACCATTGGTGTTCGACATCCTTTTATGTCGTAATAACAAAAGGAAAATAGTATAAAAAAACATGCCCATAGGTCAATACGTTTAATATAGATTAATACTATATTGTATTTACATTTGAACCTAGATGCTATGAAACCTGGCTTTTAATGCTGTAATGACTTTATTCATAATTGGCTCCTCTTAAAATGCCTCCTTCTCTTTCTGTCTTCCTGTTAGTAAGATGTTCTCTTGACTATCTTTTGATTTTGTGGATTTTTTTTTGTGAATCTTTCAACCCTTCACAGTGGCTGCCTTGGATTTGTTAACCGGATTCATGTTCTCACCCTTTTAAATGACCTAAATCAATCTAATGAGGTCGTTTTCTTGCATTATATAGTACAACGGTGGTTAGTTGGCATCAAGCATTGCCATTGTGATTTGTGTGGGAATTCAGCAATTTCAGTTTTGCTGATTAAATTGCATTTAAGTGATTTCATTATATTCCTAAAACGTTTCATATTGGAGAAATTTACTGAATATTTAAGAGATCAACATTTTGGCAAATGTGACTTTTTGCTTTCTTTCCGACATCAGACTGGAGTAAGCCTAGACTGGAAACGAGGGAAAACTGTAAGAATGATTCAATCCAAACTAAATAATGTCTACGACAAAATGAGATGAAAATAAATTACACATTTGTGATTAAAAAAAACTATCATCCATTAAAAGGAAAGAACTTCTGTATTTGGTCAAAAATTATTTAAGAGGTGAGTTACGAGGAAAAATTGGAAGCTTGAAGGAGCTAAAGCTGTAATGTACCAAATATTTTTACTTATGAAATACAATTTTTTAAAAAGTAAGGAAAACAGATTCTTCTTTTAATAAAGTTGAAAATGAAATGAAGTCATTTCAAAAACTATAATATATAAACATATCCCTCTTCTAAATGCCAAAGCTCCAATGCAGCACACAACCTCTAATAGAGTATTTTGTTTAACCAGGGTGGACCTGGCTCTGACTAATCTAAAGTGGCATGCCCGTATGAGTGGTCGCACTGACACTTTAGGTCTGAATAACATCAATGTATTGACTTTGGTAACCTAGAAAATCCAGCAACGCTCCATTAAACTAACTGTTTCAGAAGTGGTAAGGGTACTCTCAAAGGACAGGCTGCACCAATTACAAATGCATACTCCCAAACACATATACAGTCACCTACATACAAGTAGAAAGTCAATGAAGGCTGACCTTTGAGTGCTCTCTGAGTGATTTTTTAAATAGTGGTTGGAGTCGTTTAGAGATATGTCGGCCGATGCATTGCTATTGATCTCTTCAGTTAACCTTTACCCCTCACCCACCCATCATCCCACTTTGCTCAATCTAAATCTCATTCATCAGAGTTGTAAAGAGAGGGCAAAAGAGTGCACTTATACATTATGGGTGGATGAATGTAAATGTGTAACTGTATAAGGCTGATGAGTTCAGAAACACATTTTAATGTCCATAACTGTCTGATATCCTGCTCTGAAAAGGCAGATGGTGCATGAGTAAAACATTGCATTAACCATTCACTAGCCTAAACAAAACATCTTGGGTGTCAACATGTCCTTCAGGTGTCATCACATTAAAAGTTCCAGAAGATAATCCTGAGCAATGACAGTCGGGTGCCCATGAATGGTGAAATAATGAAAAGTTGTGGCATGGACAGGCAAGGTTGGGTTGCTATAGAGCAATTTAACCTTCATGCAACACTGCTTTGTTAGAAATTGAAGACTTGATTGGATTTTAATGGGAAAGACACAAACTAAATGTCTTAACTAGAAACTGCACTGCATTATTAACAACCAATGTGTAGGGTTTCTTTGGTGCCTCTTACTTCCTTGCTTCCTGTTGGAAAGTGATCAGCTTTAATTCACAGTTCAATCTGACTGACATTGAAATGCTCCAATCGGTTATAAACAGGAGGAGGGATGGACCAATTGTAAAACATTGTTTGAATTACTGGCTACAGTCGACAGAGGTTAACATTAACATGTTTGGTAAAATGCTGGTGATTTATGTGCAGCAAGTATCTGCTTGTATCAATGTAAATGCCCCCGCTGCGGGACTAATACATGATTTTGGATTTCTGGTATTCTATCTCTTACAAAAAAATAAGCTATGATGTATTCTGTTTGTTACTCTAATATTTTCATTTTTTATAGCAGTCTAAATACACACAACGAGCCATTGAATAACTGCCATTTTAGACTCGAGGATGTTCTATACTTGTCATAATGAGCACTTCGGTGCTGCCTCTGCTTATACCACTTACCACAGGAACCATAACTAACCACTCTCCTGGGTACTACCACATTAATTTTCTCCATATTGTGAAATAAAAAGAAAATGCAACCTAGAAAAAAACATTAGAAATTAAATTATGATTAATATATTTTCTCCCATCAATAAATGTAAAGCTGGAATAGAACATAGACTTGTACAATATATGCTTAGCATTATGCATTTACATCCTTACGTAAAAATACTGTTATCACGCTGTGATCCTCTGCTTTTACTATTTAAAGTCTTACGTTTAACCTTAATTAAGTAAACGTTTGGAATTAAAATCTTCAAAAAAGAGTGAATGTTTTTCAGCTTCCTGATGCATTTTTGAGCTGGTTCAAGAAGCTTTAAATCAAGTTTATCTAGGTTAAGAACTTTGAAATCACAGAAAGCCAAACTGAAAAAGGACCTGTAGCTCAGCAGAATTGACAGTTCCCTTGAGACATCATTTTAGAATTCAGGAGAATTTGCTGCATGTTTTAATAAACTGGAAAATATGTTCATGTACTGTATAGCGGGGCATCACAGTTGAATTATTAGTGTCTACAAAAAACCTAAGGATTTTTATCTCCACTGTGCAAGTTTTAGGTGATTCTTGATCAATAGAACAAATCTTTTCTGATCACGCTGCTATCAGAGTTGCAATCTGCATTTTGCCATTATCTATTTGATGGTAGTTTATCCTCTTATCAATCACGCAATATATACATGGACTGTTAGCTTGGTGCTCATTCCTAGTGCTTAATGTTTCTCATCCTATAATAATTGGGGGCTCATTTGTGGTGTGTTGTTACTAGGGTTTCTCAATAAGAGCCAAAAATACCTCAGTCTTAATCTAACCATTCTTGAAGAAAAGAATGCTGCTGCTAAATGGTTTACTCTAGATTTTCCTCAAGGTTAAGATCAGAAAGATAATGGTCTGAAAGTGGTGCTTGTTAAATGTGTGGCAAATCGAGCTTCTTCAGGATCGCTAGGCCAGAGTGAGCGGTGGAATTACATGTGTCTGTCACGACTGACATGTTAATAATTGCCCAACTCATGTACTTATCATTTTTTTCTTGATTGCCAGGGAAACACTTGACTGACAGCTCCGAATTTCGATTGTTACCAATTAAGAATGACGAGATATGAGAGCTGAAAGGTTGAAACTACCACCGTTATTCCAGCGGAGATTAAATACAGCACAGATGCATGATGGGCCATTTTTATGCTGCTACTTCTGTGGTTTCTCCTCAGCCAAATGAAGCGTTACCGCTGTGGCCTGGTGAAGCAATTACAAGACCTCTTGTGGCTTTATTGAGGAGCAGTGCTGCTAACTAAATGGTTTTCTATAGGAATCCCAGGGGAAGAGATCATTAAGAAATAGGTCTCAATCTATCTGTGATGCAGTGGGAGATCAACTTTGTGTGTGTGCGTGCGTGCTTGCGTGTGTGTGTGTGTGTGTGTGTGTGAGGTATACATACCCACTAAGACCCAGGAGACTGGAGTACATCTGTTACAGATGAGGGGACTTCTTAAACACATTTCAATGAACTGACTATAAGCTGCTAATGCACTCCTGTAATGAAGGCAGGTTCCTGCTGATGATGTTAAAAGGGGAAATAAGCCTTCAATCATGCCTCCTCTTTCACTTTGGCCAAGAATGTCTGACTCTTTTGGAAAACACGAACGAGAGAAGTGGGGACTATTCCCTCCCAAAGGGCAACTCTGATGAATCTTATACTGATTAGGCCACCCTGTAAAAAGGCCTTGAATTGCTTCTTTTATTGATTCACCCACAATGCTAATCTCAGAAATTTGAATTCCAGAGCTTGTGGCTGACTAGATTCAATTTGCACGCTTCTAATAAGGTTCAAATGGAAACACATGCTCCCCTGAGAAATCGGTGCAGATAATTTTCTATGAAACGGTCCAAGGTTGTAATTTTTGAATGAATCTCGGTTCATCGTGCAAACACCAGCTGACTGCATTACGGCTGGGGCGCTGGGTATAAAGCATGAGTGACACATGTGACATGTGCTGCTTGCCAGAGATGAGACGATGGCCTTGCAATTGGCCTTGATTACACATCACCACCAGAAGCAATAGAGTAACAATGAGGAACATATTTCTGTGATGACAGGGTCACGTTCCCTCCCTGTCACACTCATTCCCCATGGTGATGGAGCAATGGCACGTTGCATGGCTGCCCACACAGAATTCAAACAAACAGAACACAATACCCACACATGCAATTGATAGTACCCTTTTCTTACACTATGTGTTGTAACATACAATATTTTACAGTTTTACCTTTGCTGGGGTTCCCACATGATAGTTGAATGAATAATGAGGCTCCAGAAGACCCAAGGGACAGGATTACAGTTTTCATTTCAGTCCAGGAATCAAGAATTACAACTTCTGAAATATGCAGCAGATGCTCCACTGTTTATCAAAAAACATTCAGATATAGAGGTCATTTGAGAGGGTTAAATGTTCCTAACCAAAAGATGTATTGAGATTACACAACATCCTGATGATAAAAGAACTTAAAGGAGTTAATGTTATGTACTGTAGCGTGTATGAATACAAGGAGAAAATAAGCTTTTTGACTGGCCACATGAAAACAGAACACAGCAAATGTGAAATATCTTCACAAAGATCTGAACAATGCAATGAAATTAGAATGTGACATTTGATAAAGGTGACTGTTATGGTCCGACACGCTTAGTGAAAGTACGACAGCACTATGTGGGCACTAAAAAATATCTTCCTTAGAAGACATTGATCATAGTCAAAAGCAGGATTTATCTTAGTCTTTTTGCTTAAAACCAATGATGGATAAAGACTTTAGGAAAGATGCCATCTGTAGACCAATGCAGTCACATCTATGGTATCATGTTGACACTTGCTTGGATATAGACACTGCTAGGTATGCTGGCCTAGGCAGGATATGTTTTTATTAGACAAATAGGCAGGACACACAATTTTCAATTGCAATACCAAAGTTTGCATTCTCAAAGGTTGTTGTCAGTTGTGGAAAGTAACTACTGTATGCATACTGCAAGATATCTGAAAGTAAAGTTCATTTACTCAATTGTTTTTCTGAAGTATGTTTTTGACACATTTCGACTTTACTTTAGTATGCCAATGTAATGCTTCTTTATACTTTTTACTCCACTAAATTGATTTTAACACAGTTCCTTTGTAAACATAAAAACACACAACTTGATGATATGGTATAATGTAGTACTGTGTTCCCTATTTATGCTATATTTATGGTATCCAAATTTGGTCTGTGAAAAGATAAGATAAGATGGAACTTTATATTTATCCCTGTTGGGAAATTCAGGGTTTCAGAATTTCAGATCCATTTTACATTAAGAGTATTTTTATTTTTGATAATACAAGTACATTTTGATGCTAATCATTTTTAACTGCTACTGAACATTGAAATAAGGACATTGACTTGTAATGGATTATTTTAAAACCAAATTATTTTAACTTTTACTCAAGAAAAGGATCTGAGTACTTCTTCCAACTGCCGTTCACTCTGTTAAACATTAACTGAGGTATTGAGTCACCTAACTCTAAAGAGTTAAATGAGAACATTTGAACCACTCTCTTTTCTGTACAGTCGATATACTGTAAAGGCGTTGTTTAGTTTAGCCTATTATAGTAAATATGTGGGAAAACATCTCTTCTAAAGTGCACATTCATTTGTTTAATCTGTGCAAAGACAAAGATATGTGAATACAGTTTTGACATCTTCCATTCTCACTCTGCAGTGCTCTTCACTTTTACATGATTGAGAAGACAATTAAGTTTATATATTGTAATGAAAAGACACAGCACAGCTAACTGTGTGGCTACCTTCTCTGTAACCGAGATTATTTTGAAGGTCAAACAAAGGAACTGTAAGATTAAATTTAGCAGCTGTGTGGGCGAGTGCCTTTTGAGCATAAATATGACAGTTTTAGAACAAACTCACATTCAGGTTTAGGATGCCAGGCGGCCCTTGGCTCTCCACCTGCCTGCTCACCACTTACTGAAGATGAATGACTTTTTCATGGCCATTACTTACCTTGTAAAATGAACTTAAAAGGGAAGGCATAACCTTTGTCAGCGCAATTGTGACCAAACACCATAACGTAAGGTTCATTTAAAAACCGATGCACTGTAAGAAACGTCAGCTTGTAACACACAGTATACGGTAAATGAGGTTAACATTACGCTGTTTAAAAAGTATATATTTCATAAAGCACTTAACTTAGTTGGAGCATCGAAAGTAAATTATTCTTTGATGTTCTAAGCTGCTTGCAAAACATTGCTTTTTCTATTTTAGTTGTCCTTTATACTTTTTAATACAAACAAAGTCTTCCTATACATAAAATTGTTGTAGCAGACAGTTTGGATGAACAAGTGTCGTACCAACATAGTCCTCCTAAGACCCACAACACTAGCATCACAAAAATAAATACTATATATCTGCACTGAAAAAACTGAAGCATTGACTTTAATCAAGTGTATTAAGTCATACATTTCACATAACTGCATTTACATAAAGTCAATGTTTCTGTTTTTTCAGTGTGATATGTCGTGCACCAGTTGAATACATTTGCCAAAACCTGTACCGTGGTACAATATTTGAGAAAATACACGTATCATTTTGAACTTCTGTGTATGACTGTAAGATGGATCTTTGTAAAGCCCATCTGTCTCTTTAAAAACAGAAATGCATTTCAGCCCAACTTACTCAGAGAAAGTCACGTTCAATTGGACCCTGCAAATCTCACCCTTTTAATTCACTGCTTATTCTTATTCACATCGAGTATTGGCTGCAGGCAGCCAGGTCCTGGTCACAACAGCCTACATGTACTGTTTTCCATACACATTTGGTTAAGATTATGGAGCACTGATACAGTATGTGCTGCTTGAATTAGAATTAGTCCACCTGTGTTTCCAGGTTTGACTATGTGAATCAGAGCAACTTGGCAAGTGGAGCATTGCACCCCTTCATCACTGGACTCATGGTAACACCATGGTTGGCCTATTAGCCCACATATGGCCTGCCTGGCTAAGCTCTGATAGGCCATTAGTGGTTAAGCCAGGTCAATTAACAGCCAACTGTTCCTTTAGATTGTCCTTGGACCTGAACAGAGATACCCAGTCAGTAGAGCTAACTGTTCTGTTCGTCCCATTTGTTGTAACAATGGTACAATACTGATTGTATCAATAGCGTAATGGATTCGTTGACGAACAGTGCTTTGGCAGCCTTTTGTTTGAACTGGCCTGAAAATAATGACCACAAAAAGCACAGTGTTTGTATGCAAGCATCATCATTTATTGGGTAAACAACTGATAGACTTTTTCCTATTTTCATGGAATGAATAAAAGTATGTGTGTAACAAAGCATGAAACACTTGTTGAAAAGTACACTATCCATCACACTGACCTCTGTTTGTGGGTTTGGCTTGTCCTTCATGTCTGTCAGATTATCTGGAAGCTTTTGATGGCTGTAAGTGACGCAATCCAGCGGCAAATATCCAGCTGTTTGTTTGTTGATGGATTTCCTTTAAGGGCTGATGGCCCTTCAGCCACGGCTAATTCTTCTCATTATTGGTAGTTAGTGTCAACTTAGTAGTATTGGTAGATGGCAGAAGTGACATGGCTGATTAATGAATGCTGCCGGTTAACGCCACTGATGGTTGCAGTGATTGCAGTTCATACCTGTGGTGAGACTATTTCTGAGACTTTCAAACAAAGGAAACGGTAATTTGAGGTAGGTAAAAAATCAATCAACCCGAAATCAACCTTCAAATGCACAGAAATATGCCACTATATCAGTACAGCGATAACAAAAGGGAGTAATTGCACAAAATTAATCAGCAAATCCATCTAGAAATTCCAATATCATCCAAATTTCATACTACAATGGCTGCCTAGTGAGAAGGTTTTCCTTTAATTTCATGAAGAAGTGCCTCTGTACAGCTAGAATGTGTATATTACTCACTGAAACAGCTGTGTCCACTAAAGCTGCCATAAGCTCATTAATGAATGTGTCTGTTTAGCAATGTGGTTTCTATTTGCGGCACTGAATGTGTGTCAGTCCAGCCAATATCACAATGACAATGTGGTTAGTTAGTGTTTGCAGTCAAAGCCTTTTTGTCTGTGTAATTGTAGAAATAATCATTGCAGCTACATTTGGACCAGTACTAATTGCATGGCTGCACTATTCACCTACAGGGCCAGACTGGTAGGCATCTGATGGCTACACAAGAAGCTTGATATTTGCGCATTCATTTGCCATTTGTTTTTTTTTACAGATTTTTCTGCAAAGAGCCTGGCAATTGTCTGTGAGCTCTTTGTCTGTTTTTTATTTTTTGTACACAGGCAGCACTCAATATATATTTAGCATCAGTAATTAACAGCTACAATACTGCTATGTATGTCATGACAACTGACTTTTGCTTCATTATTTTTCTACTGTTTTTCAAGGTTTCAAGGTTTCAAGGTTTTATTTGTCATATGCACAGCAGATACAGCGTATATGTTGGCAATGAAAATCTTATGTCGCGTGCTCCTCCAACAACTCAACATACATGGTGCAAAAGATAAATAAAATAGTGAAAAAGAGAGAAGAATATTTACAATATTAACAATACAGATTTGAGGATGTGAAATATATACATATGTGGAATACATTGAAAGTATTTAAATACTTTACACTGTTGAATGAGGAGGTATGGACAGATGCATATATTATGTATAGCAGATGTATATGATATGTATAATATATAGATATGTGTACTATAAACAGATATGTATGGCAGATGTGTATAATATATATATATATATATATATATGTATGTGTGTACTATAAAAAGATGTGAGTAGACATTCACACAGCTCAGGAGTTCAGTAGTCTTATAGCCTGTGGTATAAAACTGTCTCTGAGTCTGGTGGTCTTGGTCCGGATGCTGCGGTACCGTCTGCCAGACGGCAGCAGACAGAACAGATTGTTGCTGGGGTGATGGGGGTCCTTTAATATCCTACCGGCCTTCTTCCTACACCGCTGGGTGTAGAGGTCCTCCATGGATGGCAGCTCCGTCCTGGTGATGTGCTGAGCAGTTTTCACCACCCTCTGTAGAGTCTTACGGTTGAGGGCGGTGCAACTGCCATACCAGGCGGTGATGCAGCCAGTCAGGATACTCTCGATGGTGCACCTGTAGAAGTTGCAGAGTATCCTGGA
Organism: Eleginops maclovinus; assembly: GCF_036324505.1. NCBI lineage: Eukaryota > Metazoa > Chordata > Actinopteri > Perciformes > Eleginopidae > Eleginops > Eleginops maclovinus. The sequence continues at coordinate 10,030,491 of NC_086354.1, forward strand.
GTCCATGTTGAACTTTTGTACTGGAACAGGAGTTTTGTTCCTACTGGAGAGGTTGCTTTTTTCTTGCAGTTATGTTGTTGGGGTACCTCATTGAGCTACTTCAAGAAAGCGAAAACGGCAGCAATAAATCATTGTTATATATTTTATATACATTTTTGGAGCAATACAATTCACAATAAATGCTAAAGATGTTACCTTTTAATAAATGTAAAACAAAGCGCCCAAAAGATGATGAATAAAAAATATTTGTAGGGTGATTTTTAGCTTTATTTCCAAATAACTAATGTATTTGCCAGCTTTCATTTCCATTTTGCTACTTTCTTTCTATGTTTGTCCTCTATTAAAGTTGTTTCTAGGGTTAGTAATTTGTCATAAGAGACCACTCAGTATTACCATCGTAAAAAGTGGATTGTTCAAGCAAACAGATATATTGGCATGAGTCAATTTCATGTACTGTATATTATGAACAAGCCTCAGGTGGGCTTAAAGTATATTGCCTCATGGTATGGTGTAATTTGAATTTCTCATCCCCCCAGCCCTTTATGCTGCTGCCGGCAGAATATCAACTGAAGCCCAGATAACTGCGAGTGGACCTCTTTGGAAGATATTAAACTAGATAGCAGCTAATAAAGGATATGTTGCAGTATGCATACAGTATACGGTAGGGACTGTATGGGGCTGCTTGACTAAGTAGTCAGCAGCTTGTGTAATTTTCAGAACAATAGATGGAGAAAAATCTAAAAGAAGACAGGGGGGGGGGGTACAAGGGGGAGTTGGTTAGAGAAAGCAGGAGAAGAAAGCCAGCAAAGCAGGACTGTAACCATACAATTATCTCGATTTGGCATCTGCAATTACACTAAAAAAAAAAACTGGCAATTTAATTCCCCTGTGGTAACACTCTCACCAACAATGAAATCATTAAAATGTTTTTTGCCCATCCTTGGAATTCATTAGTTACTGCAGGTTTGATTTAAGATTTAAATTAAAGTTTCTCAATCCTTATAAATCAACTTATCCTTCACCTAACCGATGGATTTCAGATCGTTTCCCTGATTCAGTTTAACACAGGTAATCAGGAACTTTAAACTGATTGCACTTTTAAGTTCCTAGCCGCCTTGTTTTCCATTAATTATTCAAGCTTTACTTCAGTGAATGTCAACAAAGTTACAGAGGATAACCTGCAATCCACTGAGACACTTCTATTTTGGGTAATGTTATTCTAGGTTTTTACTGTACCTCTGTTTCGGTCTCTTGTAACCTGCATGTGTGCAAAACAGGGACATTATACATTAATTTAATGTTTACAGTCTAAAAGAAATATGTGCAGTGTGACCAGTGCCTTGTTTTATAGTTGGGTTTACTGGAGTAACAGCATTGCTGCCTATTGTGATGAACACGATTAACCAATTGGTCACAAAGTCTGTTTCTGAATGTTGAGCCTGATTCATTACAAAAGCTTGTATGGCTAGAGAACAAATCAAACCATACCATTGAAGGGTAAGGACTGCGCAGTGTATTTAGTAGCTGAAAAAGTGTGTTGGCATTTTATAAGTGGATCTTTGTACTTATAATGTCCGTTGACTGATTGGCTAGTCTGGCTCCTAAGTGACACTAATGTATTAATGGGCTGTGTAAATACGTGCCAATGATTTTGTAGTGTGTATATCTTTGTATGTCACTATCCCATGAAAAATTAAGAGTCCACTTTGTATTAAATAAGAAGATAGCATTAGTTTAAGCTTTGTTAGAATGCACATTTTTAAACAAAGCTAAACAACAGCCATATCTTACAAACATAAAGAGATTAAGTTATGTTAAAATGCTGAAAAAGACAAATTAGGCTTTTTTTCCGTATTGGAAGTGAATTAAAGTACACTTGAAACTAGCCATTGAGACCACAGACTCATTAGAAAAATGTGTATTAAGGTAATTTATCAAGTGAGAAGCAAGGCATTTTTTCAATTCACTTATTCTTCTTAAGCAATGTTTTGTTATTATTACGACCATAATGACATAAGCGTAACATCAAACTTATGCATACACAATGACAATTATTGTTATAACACTCAAGATCAAACTGTATATTCCGACTTTCTAACACTCATCAGCGGTTGGGCCTCATGAGGTGGTATCATGTGACTCTCCGCAGTGTGCTGCTGACAGGCTGTGGTTTTCCTAATTATCAGCTTGTAAAGATGTTAACAGAGGTATTGATGGGCCTTAATTGACCATATGGCGGTTTGTGTGTCTAGCTGGAGATTGACCAGGGAGCTTGCTGATAACAGTAACACACATGGCTGCAACAAATGATATGCACAGCCTAACATTTCTCAGTTTTCCAGTTCCCCAACCATAGCCCATCAGACTGTCCCTACTGACATTATCAGCATTACCCTGACATTATTGCCAGCTCTGCTGCTTCCCAATCCAGACTTGCTGTTGAGAACATGTATTTGTGTGTTTGTTTGTGGGACTGGTGGGTTTCCCTGTGTAAAAACAGGCTGTCGGCACTATGAGTCTGAGCAAAAGCCAATTACACGTGGCTCTTCTTCTTTTTTATCAGATGCCCTTTCTTAGCCCTTTCTTTTGTCCTCATATGATTAATCCAGTCACACTTTTTAATTGCAGTACACTTTCTTTATCCTTAATCAGTATTCTTTCCCTGGATTGCCTACACATTTTACTTTGCTATTTTAGTGGGCAGAGCTTTAGGTGTGCTGACAGCTTATTGTAGGAGCTATGACGGATAGAGTAATCCACCTTTCCCTGCTTTATTCATTGCATTTTTCTCCTTTATATTAACAAGTCACTTTTTCAGCCCTTCAAAAAACAACAATAATGCAATGCAGACATATTGCAGAAGTCTGTAAAGAGACCCTTATTGCTGTGACAATGTGCCGAACGTGTTTGTGTTTGCTTTCATTGAGTAGGAAGAATTCCATCCAAACTTGTCAAAATGATACCCTCACACTGACAGATGATGATACTGGTTTAGCTATTTATTATTATGAGGCTTGTTTACACAAGTCATATTAGCGTTTCAAAATGGAAATGTATTGAACTCGCTCGGCAGAACAACTTGGGAAATATCATTTTCTGCAAATATAATTACATTGCTCTACTTCAAATCTGAAAGTATTAAAAAAGCAAAGTTGAGGCGAAGCTGTCAGACGTTAATAGCCATAAACAGCAGTGCCTATTCAAGGAGCCACATGCACACACAGGTCTATCTGGTTTATCTAAACTGTGCTGCAATTAAAATAGTTGATTAGTCTGCTGAATATTTTCTTAGTTTATTGATTAATTGTTTGATTTATTTAATTGAAAATTAAATTGCAATGTCTTAAAGCCCAAGGTTTTGCCTTCAATTATCTAAAGAAATTCAGTTGTTATTGTTGCTTGGAAAGTAACTGAAACCATCTGTCAATTAACAAACAAAATACAATTATGTTGACCCACTAATAAAGGGATGGAATTATTGTTACACATTGATCCTTAAGTGTATCCATTACAGAATAAACATGTAGTGTATACCCTACACATAGGAAAAAGGTGACCTTTACAGTTTAAACACTACATGAGCAACATGTGCCGTAGGAGGTTCATTATATGTGCAACTCTCGCATGCAATTGTTTTCCCCTTCTAAAATTGACTCTCCTTTGGCTATGACTCAAATATATAGGATGTAATTAAAAAAAATTGAAATTAAATAAACACGACAACTGAATTTTAATAGGAAAATAAATTGGCTCACAAGCTACGGGTCTTGTCAATCCTGATGTGCTTTTCACCAAATCAAACCTCTAAATCAGATAAATCTTGCATCCACTTGACACTATGCCCTCCAGCAAGTGTTTGCTCTCCCTCCAATGGAGCCAACATCAAAATGTAGATGTGACCTGTCTCTGTCATTTTATTCCACCCTCTTTTGTCTCTGCCTCTGGATTCATCTGTCTTTCCATTTGTCGCTCTCTCTTAACCTCCCTGTGTGTGTCTCTCTGACTGTCATCCCGTTCCGTTAGCATCACTCCTCCTCCGCGATCTTTCGTCCAGCTCTCGCTTTTTCTCTCTGTCACTCTCTGTTTTCCATTTCCTCCCTGCCTCCCCCTTTTGGCCTCAGTGTGCGGTGATCCTGAATTACAGGGGGGTAGAGCAGGTGTGCTGCTGGCTGGCTACTGCTGCTGACTCGCATAAATGCTGAGAGGTGAGTAGTGAGCTGCTGGGGTTGAGGAATACAGCTGGCCTCTAATGCTGATGGACCTCCCTCAGGTCTTATATTTGCCAAGGGCTCGGCCAGGTGCTCAGCAGCATATGCAGGCCTGCACAAAATCTGCACAGATATCCGCAGTTACAAACAGATTTGAAACACATGTGTGTGTGTCAAATGTAATAAGAACTCCTGGCAGTAACAGTGCTACTCAGATTGTGGGCTGACCGATGTTGTCATTTTGCCTGACTCGTAGAAGCTAAAAGCCAGAAATCTCTCCAAATTATTTTCTGAACTCTGAACCATAGCAGAATTATTTTTACGAGTATGGAAGCCAAACCCCTTTTACCTTGGTCACTGATGTTTTAGTGGGAAAGAAAGAGCTGCATTCTTTTCAAGAGCCCGTTTTCCAGTTTAACATTCCCGTCACCGCTTTCCCCAGCTTTTCTGAGCTTTCCCCATGTTTTCTCATTTTCCCCCATCTCCCTTTTTGTGCAAACATGGTAGAACAGCTCACTTCTTACTCGCAAAGCCTGGTGAAAGCTATGGAAACAAAATCTAATAAACATAAGTCGTGGCTCCCCCTCGACTCTCGTAGATGTTATTTAAGCGCGACACGTGGTCGATTTTTCCATTCCACCTTGATGCCCTGACACCTTTCCTCCCCCCCTCTCCTTCAATATGGATTTAAGATGTTCGTGCCTTTTTTACCTTACCTCCTCCTACGTTTCCCTTAGGTTGATAGAAAGAGAAGGGTAAATACGCAAAGGGTGTGTGAATAATGCAAGGCGAACATTAAATGTCAAGGCTAAAAATTCACAATTTTCCCCCATTGTCTCTCTGGCATCCGCACAATGTTTTATGCATTTTATAATTAGCGGGGAGTCTCAGAGGAGAGGGAGGCCTGGCAGTTCCTTGGATCGCTTATTTCTGAAGGAAGTTACAGAACATCATTTGAAAGGCAAATCTCACAAATCCGTAGATGAGGGAAACCAATGCAGGAACTCTTGTCTGAATCAATATCGCTTCCTACATGTGTTAGCTGCCTCACATTTACAGTATAATCTATATTCATCAAAAGGAAGGAAGGAAAATCCTACGAAAAGCGAAAAGATTATTCCGGGATTGAATGGTTTTTTTAATGTGATTGATCAGAGAAAGAATGAACAAATGACAGTTAGAATGAGAAAAAAAAGTGATATTGAGTCGGGAAAATGTCAGAAAGGTTAGAAAGGGGACATACCTAAGAGAAAGTAAATATAGTGTAGAGAAAAGCAAGGTCTGGTACAAAAAGAGCTAGAGAGGAGAAAAATACCAAAGGTGTTTGTACTGTATAGGCACACACTCAAGGTCTTTGCTCCAAACATTTACCATTCACTGTCATTGTTCCATCCTGCCATTATTTTACTCTCTATACCTCTTATTCTTTTTCTTTTATTTGCTTTCTTTCATTCCTTTCAATGTTAATATCACATCCATTGTTTTCATCAAAAGCTCTTCTAATGCTATTTTGTGTTCGGTCTTCCTTTAAGGTTTCACTCAGTGTAACACGGAACAATACGTTATTTTACAGGAATAACTCTAACGCTTTCATGCTCTCTGAGGTCGAATTCCAATCTGTGAAATGGTATGTATTATGCTTAGGTATGATCAGACGGCAAACATATGTTTGTGAGACACCACGTCAAGGACTGACATTACACGTTGGCTGTTGGGTTGCAACGCCCTCCAAAAGGGAAAACAGCTCTTTCGAAAAAAGTAGCTGTAGAAAAAGTATACATATATGAACAGATGTTGTTTATGTGTTTTTCATCACAGATCTATGCTTGCTTTTTGTATTTGATACAGAAATAATTAACTAACTAACTATTCCTTACCCTAAACTTCACATATATAAATTAAAAGAATCAACACTTTTTTATTGTTCTTTTGCACTACAAACAACATACCAGAAAAAATAGGTATCCACTAGGCAACGCATTTTTAATCAGCAGCAGCTCTACCTCTGGGCCAAACAGTAGAAGGAAACGGCATCAACATACCATCATACCAACCCATTCATCATGTTCTCATTCTGCTCTTGGTTATATAAATGCATTCATTTGACAGATGACTTTACTAATTGCCTTTTCAAACTGCAGTAATCTCTCGATGCAGTAAGCGAAAATTAAAAATGCAGTGCCCTGAGTATTGTATTTCAAGTCTGAGCCTGCATTTATCCACCTGAAATTAATTCTCTAATTTGTTTGGAAGATAAACAGGGAATACTTGAGATCCCAATCCACTTTAAGCATCCTATCCACTATTTTGCATATCCGTTCTGAAATGCCGATTTGTCCCTGAAGACCCCGCCCAGAAATCCTTCTTCTCATTAACAGTAAAATGAGGAGCAAGCCTCTGCTCATCGGAAGGGCTCTGTCAAAGTGTTACCTTGAAGAAAGTGTTAATACAGTGTGTGTTCCTCTGCATCAACTGAATGCATGACATAGGACGTTTGGTGTTAAAATCTGAGGGTTCACACTTGAGCTGCAGTGTGATTTGTGCTGATGTGTTTGATGTGTGCTGCTAACACTCCTGATCATATGGAGGCGGGCGATGACATCCCTGTCCAAACACACAAAGCATCAAGAACGTGAAAGCAGTCAGAGCTCTCACTGTGATGCAAATCCAACCCTCACTGGTGAATACACGAAAAATGCAATTGCTGACGGTACCATTAATTGTGCATCATTTGCAACCGCTATCTGCTCTGGTCTGATTCCCGAAAGATATGGCGCTAATAGTAAGGGATGTCACAATTCCAGAAATGAAGTAGTTAATACACGTTAAAATCCATGATTCCATCATACTTTTTCCAGATTTTTTTTACCAACAAGTGAAGTGATAACACCAATGGGAGAAAAAAACAAAGTGCATGCAACTGCTGACAGTGAACTTGGCAGACATTAATAAGAGACAGTTTGTTATGACAACGATATAGTGTTCATGTGTTTGACTTGAGATTTTACTGACCTACTTATTTATCATGTATTACAGTCTCAGCAATGTGGATTTAGGTCATGCTTATTGTCTTGAGGTTGTTTAAAAGCGTTGTGGGAATTCTAGGAGGTCATTTAAGTAGTTTAGGCAGTGAATTTAGTATTTTAAGTACATTATCACACATACCTTCACTGAAAATCTTACTTTTTATAAATATCATGTGGCTAGGTGAACACGATAGTCAGTGAACTCCAGTCTGGATTTTGTCCAGATATGAAACACTTTAAACAAAGGTTTCGTTCACACCAGCCTTCTTTAGTACGGCTGAATCGACCTTTGGAGCTTTTAACCCCTTGGTGCGGTTTCGTTTGGGTTGGTGTGAACGCAGTCCGAGACCTGTCGGTGGTTAATCATACTCCTTACCGCAGAATGTCTCTCATTATGTGTTATAATGTTTCTAAAGCACGTTGTCTGATTATATAATCATATGCACCATCCGTTACAGTCTGTTGATATGCTCTCCAGATTACCAGAGAAGCGGACTATTTGGCAGGAATGTGACCTTAAATAGCTTGTTTGATCACACCAAACGACAAAATACATTTTTGAGAGGAATGAAAGCAATGCCCTTGTTATTTGTGCATTTGTGCATCGTTGCTTAACGATACCTTTAATGTGCACATTTAGAGCAGACATGAATCACACTGCTATGATTGTTGTAAACGCGATATAGTAAATAACACTTTGAGGGTGTGCTGCCTTCATAATTCACAATGTATCGATGGAAACATCCGGAACATAGAAACTGTGAATTTAAAGATGTTTCTTACAATGAATTTAAAACCAAACATTTCTGTCTTGTTTTTTCAGGCCAGTGGGAGGTGATTGTCAGAAGAAATGCCGGTCTCAGGTGCCCTAGTACATCACCACCTGGACCATGGCAACTCCTTGGCTGATGAGAAAAGAGAGGTGCTCCCATGGCTCTGCCTGCCTTGCTAAATGGTCGGCTTCCTCCTTGATGCTCCTATGGTTGCCCTGGGTGTTGCTATGGACACCGTGGACCACCCGAGCTGAACAAGTGGGTGCCACGTTACACGGTGGGAAGGGGTCACACAGTTCCTCATCATCGTCCTCGTCCCCGTCCAGCTCCTCGGCGTTGGGCTTCAACACGAGGCAGAGTGGGGGACAGCTGGACTGGCTGCTGTCAGAGAAAGGACCTTTCCACAGATGTCCAGAATACACGGAGTTCAGAGAGAGGTTCCAGCAGGGATTTTCTACCAGATACAAGATTTACAGGTGAGCAGGGTCAGCACTCTGTGTTTGTGTGTGTGAGCGTGTGTGTGAGCGTGTGTTTTGAGTTTGCGTGTGATTAAAGTGGCCATTTGTATACTTGTATCACAGACACATATTTTTATAACTATAACATTTAAGTTAAGTATCCATTTTTGACAGAAATAAAGAACTTATGTAAGGCATAATGTGCAGCGAGGCGGTCATTATTGGAAAAAGAACACCCGACAGGGTGATAACGGAGGCCGACGAAAAGTGGAGGGATCTGAATCATCCTGAAGGGTGATGTTTTCCCCATAATGACCAACTCGCTCCACATTATCCCGCTTACAACACGGCCTAATACTAAACAAACTAAACACTTGATTCCCAATATTATTTTAATTATTTAATTGACTTATGGACACTAACAAGTCCATAAACAATACAGAGCACATACCGTGTTTCTGTTAGTGTTTACTTCCTGTCGGTCTGCTTCTGGTGACTTACTGTATCTGACGTCCAGCGCTCCGTCATTTAACCTCTCTCCTTTCTCTCTCTTGATCTTCCTTAGTAACGGTCATTATAGTGCTTAACTGCAGTCTGTACTGCTGTCATATTAACCTCTGAAATGTCCGAATTGACCAATCAGAGTCAAACATTCAGCTAAGTCTTTTAATAATGGCAGCTATCAAACATTTGTTAAAAGAATGGCTAAGGCCAGTTGTACTGTTGTATTAAATGGTTAGGTATACAGTCACATCTGTTTTTATAAATGTAGTATCATAGTGATGCTTTGAGTTGTATACTGGACTTTGATCAGGCTTTTTTCCCACATTGATGCTCTATAACTGCATCTTTGTTTTAGGATCCCTATTTGTCAAACACATCAAGAACAAAGTTAGCAAGCAAACATGACACTACAAATATTTTAATACCACTATTTGATGTGGAGCAAGCAAACATCACTGACGGAAATATATGAAAAATATAACCATGTCGTACTCAAATGAAATGAAATAAAAGGGATATCAGTAATATCAAGATGATAAACAAGCACAGGAACAAACACTAGAGGTCAATATGAGGATATTTATCTTTTCAGCTTTGCTTCTGCATAGATCTGTTGTTTTCTCTCTGCATTTTTCAATAATGCACTAGAAATCTGTCAAGCTCTGTCTGTGTAAGGGAGCGTGTAATGAAAAGATGTATGACTTTAACTCAAAATATGCATTATTGTCAAACACAGCCTGTCTATATTAACATTTACTGGATGGGTAGAAACTCATTTCAAGCAGCAGCGTTATGATTTTCGCAACACTGCAGGAAGGACAAAAACACGTCTCCTTTTCTTTTATTAAAGATGTTTTTTGGTTTACAATTCTCATTGAGAAAGAGAAGGATAAGTAAAACACTTTGGTTTGGAAGTTTTGCAATCTAATCAACTAGATATGGATAGGTTTGTTTCTATTTAAGTTTTCATTCACAAAGTCCTTGTTACTTTTACTAAATACAATTAGTTAAACATTGGATGGTTTAAAGAGTGCAGTCACAAAACAAAAGGAATGGTATATGAGAGATTAAAGCCAGAGCTTAAAATAATGTCAGTGTTAACTGTGAATTAATAATAGAGCATCATTGTTCATAATAAGCGTCAGACCCAGAATAGAGTTATGAAACTAAAATATGTTGTTTGATTTGGTTATATTTTTTATTCCCACAGACTTTTTTTCTGATTCTTTCTGTTCTCTCTTGTGAGCTCAGAAGTATCTGTTGAAATAGCAGTTTATGAGGAAGTATTCCAACTTGTAATATAAAACAATATATAGTACATATATTAAAGTCAGAGAAAAGACAACTTTTTATACATTCAGCTTCACGTATCTCAATTTGAGATCGATGTCTGACAGCTCATAACTGGAAACTCATAAATCAGACAAACATCTTTTCATTTTTCAAACTTCACACACATGTCAGCTTCTCTCCAACTGCATCATTCAAAGGCTGGAACCTAGGTTGCAATACTGCAACATATTTCACATCTTGAAATATGAATGAATCATGAATGAAGCCATGAATCAGGAAAGACTTCAGTCCCAGTGTGAAGCTCACATTTGCCTGACAGCTGAATTACAGCAGGTGAACTTAATATCATGGTTTGGCTATCTTTAATATTACCCTGACAGTGATGCAAATGGATGCACATTATAGTAGGTTTGTAAGATTAATTGTTACACTAATGATAACACATTACTAGAGATGATACTAATTATCAAAAGTCAGTGATTAACAAACATCTAATTTAATTAATACTGGAACAGTAGATTGTGTGTGTGTGTGTGTGTGTGTGTGTGTGTGTGTGTGTGTGTGTGTGTGTGTGTGTGTGTGTGTGTGTGTGTGTGTGTGTGTGTGTGTGTGGGTGTGGGTGTGGGTGTGGGTGTGTAGCACACACACACACACACACACAAGTGCAACTGATTGCCTTTTTTTTGTCCTATTTTGGTCTAAAAATAACAAAAACAGTGCATCACAGACAACAACAACATCTGGTCAGCATTGTGATGGGTGTTCTTCTGACTTTCGTCAGTCTCAGTTGGCTAAACATCCTTTTTGTCCTTTCCTGCTCACTGTGATCACATATATTATGCCAAACTGAAAATTATGTTACACATTTTCTTTGCGTTTCCAGAGTGTAGGCATTTGATCATTTGGTATTGCACATTAACCTACCAAACAATACATACTTATACTATATAAGTATATGCAATGCATAATAATGCAATGCAATGCAATAATAATAATAATAATAATAATATTCAAAATAATTGTATTTTTTTACTAAAGGTTCTATGCCTCCCTCCAGTTGTATAATCCACAAGGCTAGAACATCTGCTCTGCCGAACTGATTTAAAAAAGCTTGGTCTCCAGCTAAGTGCAGATAGGAAGCAGACATGGAAAGAACAGGATGCATTTTCAAATGTATCCTGCTGATCCTCCTTGGAGAACATGCTTTAGTCTAAAAAGAGAAAGCAAAGCTCGCCTTGTTTTTGGTGTGACATAATCTAAAGCAGGAAAGTCATAATAACCTGGATTTATTCATTCATCTTTTTGTGATCAATGACAGTACATTTGTTTGGCAAAATAACAATAACTTATATAACTGTTAAGGTTTTGAGGAAAGTGTCTTAAATGTCTAGAAGCTGTTAGCTGTGCAGTCTATACATAATGCAATGCAGTATTTCGCCAGGTCCAGAGTTCATGTCGGTCACCATTATCCAAACTGAATACCAAATGTGATATTAGCTGCATCCGCTGAGGCTGCAATTTGAGTTTCCATTTCCTATACTTGGAATATATTTTACATTTACCGATATTTCACTTTCCTGCCTCCATGAGCTCTTTAAAAAATAGATTTTTCTGAAAGTTGTCCTTTCCATTTGCACTATCAGAAATATAGACCTCACTGGAAAACTACGGATATGATCTACTTATCTGTAGCATTTATGCTTTGTTCTCTGACCGCTGCAGGATTTGACTGTGTTTCAAAAGACTTATTTCTCCTCCTTGCTACCTCTTTCTAACTTATTTTCAGGAACAAGTCAGCTGAGCATGTAAGGACATGTGACGCCCTGTTCACAGTTAAACAGGCAATTATACTCTCAGCTGGTGCCTGTCTCTGCCACTCCTCTCTTGTCACTTTTTGGCAGGAGGTTAGGAATATCTCATTTGGAAGCACTTGCGTATGGATGTAGTCAATATTTGACCAACTCCCTTTAAGTGTAGTCTCTTGACTTTCTAGTGCCTTGAGGTGTTTTTTTTCACAAATATAATCTGCTGTCTCTCATTCCTTCCCATCTCCCCCAGCTTCAACATCAAATGGAAATTAAAGCATCACTTATAGAGGAGGGGGAAGTGTAGTGTGAAGTGACAGGTTTGGAGACATAAGTGGGACAGATTGTCATATGACTCTAATTTGTGATCAATCTGAAGGTAACAGCCCCCCAAAAAAAACGTTTTCCTGTACCCTCAGTACTTTTCATAGTAATTTCATCATTTTTGGCTAAATGTATACATAACGAGCCATTACCAATTGTGTTTGCTCCAGCATTATATTCTGCTTTCTCCATAAAGGCGGCATGTGAGTCGTCTGATTCAGCACGTCTCCTTCCCTTTGCTGGTATTTCGTTTTTATCCTAATGCTCAATTAATGCAACCTCCACCTGATCGATACAGTTTATGAATTGTTGTCATGCCAGCAACTAAATTAAAGACATTCAGCATGGGATCATATGAGGGTGGTTTATTTATACCTCTGAATCTGAAGCCTGAAATTAAATCCTGGATTTATGAATTGTTGTATTTTGTATAAGATTGCATAGGATAAACTTGATTGAACCCATGCAGGCGTAACCACCTTGAAAAGTGAGAATAAGAAAAGCTGTAACCCAAAAAAGATATATATATATATACAGTACATATCAAATATACTTCAACAGTTATTTACAGCATAAATCCTGTATAAATAATGGCTTTTATATCTAGTCTCTTCACTGTAAAGAGATTATTTGTTTATAAAATCAATACATAGGAGACAATTTTAGATCCTAAGGAACCTGTTATTCTGAACTGAATTTTGCTCATGTTTTTTGCATTTAGTTCTGCAACTCTTACTAAAAAGGATTTAAATTGGGAGGGGGCGGTTAAAAATATATGGTTTCACTAGCATTATGAAATCTCCTTGAAATAAAGAGAAAAACACAATGCTGTGCCTCACATTTCAAATCAATAAAAAAGTTGTAAGATGGTAAAATGCGTTTTACTAAAATACTTAAAGCAATAAGGATTGATCAAATAATACTTTCACATAAATACCAATCAAGCATTTCGGTGAATTTGGCAATTGAAAAGTATCGCAAAAACAACAATGTGTTTACCAACTATTTCTGTTGCTATATTTTAATTGATGCAGACTTCCATTTGCTTGAGGAGCTGTTTACTCTTTGGTTTGACAGTGTACTTAGTTTCCTAGAAACGAGTACAACAGAATCACGTCAGTTGGCCTGCCGAATGAAGCTCTAAAAGTGAAGTGCCACATTTGAGATTTAATCTAGTCATGACTCAGCTATATGCAACAGAAATGACTGGAGCCTATCATCTCCGCCCCAGCTATCACTGATTCATGGCCACTCTCTTTATGTATGGGCTTGTAAATTCATTCCTAAATTTCTGGGATTGTTTTTGCTTTTGAGTTGATTGCTGCATCCCCCGCTACCCACAACAACAAAGCACTTTCACATTTCGGCTGACACGTCCAACTACATTTCTCAAGAAAACTGGCACACTTCCTCCCAATTTGTATGAAAACAATGACAGTGACAGTGAAACAAGGCCAACAGCGACCCAAAATGGGCTACAAGGACACACTGCCAAGCCGGGATGAAATGACTACTTCTTCACAAGACAACAACAAAAAACAATGTTATCTAAAGCTCTAGTTACAGAGGGTCATAATACATTTATATTTTTCCTTTTTTTTGTTTTTTATTAAGAAAAGAACACTGCTTGTGTCTTACAATTAGAAATATTAAACATTTTCTGTTCAATATTGGAAATTCTAATCGGCGTAATTCTGTAATGAGGAACATCATTTCATTTTGCAAAATCTGATCAGTGATGGTAGAAACAGGGCATGAATGCATAAACAAATGGAGAGACAGGTGGTCCTGATCAAACTCATAATGTTGCAATTATACAATAATGACATATAATTAAATTAAACATTTTATAATTAAGGAATTGTATAATTACACTTACTTTGCATTACTCTTGAAAAAAGATAACCCTGTGCTAAGAGCCAGATATGATGAGGTCGCACGGTCACTGTGGAGAAAACAATGACTCCACCACATTAAAAGCACCGCTCTTGTGTTTCTCATTTTTCTCCTGTGAGCTTCCTGGAGCTATTATCTGATTATCATTAACACAAATAAGTGCTGGCAGTCTTTTCTCTGCCTTTACTTTCCCTGGAACAAAAACAAAATTGGCTGCTCTCATTAGCTTTTAATAAGAGGTAATGGAGGTGGGAATACATGTTAGTCACATTTTGCTGGGCTGACGCTAATCCGGTAAATTCTTTAATCAAATCAGATGCTACAGCCTGGAAAACGATCAATGGATGAGTTATGAAGACTACCCTTCCATCTTACCTCTTATAGTTGTTGGGTTTGGAGGAATCCTGATCTAACTCCACATGAGAGACGGTGTTTGGTGGCAGCCCATTTGCGGCACTGACATGCAGATGATCAGTTATCATTCTTTGTATTTTTGCACTCACACTTTTAGCGAATCACCTGCCCTTATCTATAGTATTTACTGAGTAAAGAATTTTTTTTAAATGTGTTTAGCCGATTTCAACTTCCCAAAATATTTGAAAGCATATTCGCCATAGTGTTCCTTAATAATAAAGTTACATGTTCAATCACCAACAATGCTAACTCACCAAATTGAATTATATTATAATGTGTGTCAATGCATACCTTCTGCAAAATTGCCCTCTAGACCAAATGTCCATTAACTCATACTCTTAATATTAATTTGTTATCCATTCAAACACGACATCACCTCAAACGCCTACATAGAAGAGTGAATGGTCTCATCTGGGTGGATTTGGATGTGGCAGAACACAGCGCAGCAGGAATAATCACACTCTTTTCAGTTTTCATATGTCTAAAATGACCGAGAAGAGAAAACGGAGACAGGGGCTCTGCCTAATTGTCACTTCTACTTCTTTTGGACTTGAAAAAGATTGGCAGCTGATGAGACACAGGATGGGGGTGGAGCGTGGTTGGGGGCTGTCGGGGCTTAGACTGCAGGCTTCTTCTGTGGTCCAAAACATCTGAGACACAGAATGCTTAGCGTGAACAAATCAGTGGGGCAGAAACAGGCCTGTGGTTCTGTGATGGGAACAGTCAGGAAGCAACATTCTACGTGGCAGGAAACACTTTGCCTGTTGTGAACACTGTGTGTGTGTGTGTGTGTGTGTGTGTGTGTGTGTGTGTGTGTGTGTGTGTGTGTGTGTGTGTGTGTGTGTGTGTGTGTGTGTGTGTGTGTGTGTGTGTGTGTGTGTGTGTGTGTGTGTGTGTGTGTGTGTGTGTGTGTGTGTGTGTGTGTGTGTCCTTGTGTCCTTGTGTCCTTGTGTCCTTGTGTCCTTGTTTACTGGTTACGGTGGCCGACAAACAGACACACACACGTGCACACAGGGCCTTTACTGTTCGACATGTTAACCTCTCTATTTCATAAAAACATGCACCAACTGCTGCACACATTCCCAGTTGGCTAAACCACCAACTGGGTTCAATCACACAAAGAGAGGCGGAGAGGAAGATATTAAGAGTGCGCAGAGAGAAATCACAATGAGAGGCGGACATAGGCTTACATGTAATGTAACCAGACAAAAGGGCAAACAGTATCTCCAATGTACAATATACAAAGTATGTGTGTTCATTGCACAATAACAATGATTGTACCACATGTAATGTCACTCAGGGCGTAGCAAATAAACAGCAATTCACTCTTACAACATTTGTGGCTGCTGGGTAAACCACCGCTAAAGGAGCAATAGGTCTAAAATGGTCACGGTCAATGCTCATCATTCCCCCTCTTCTCCTCTTCTCTTTGATCTTGAAGTATAAGTCATTAAGTTAAAGTCTCCACTTCTCAGATACACAGATAATTACTACTATCCAGTCGGTTTAAGGCCAATGAAAGATACTTGCAAAAACACAGTTGGATTTTTCTGTGCATCTTTAGATTGTACATTAAAACATAGACATCTGTAAATCCCCTGGACAACATAGTACCGTTAGCTCGTTAAAGTTGTAAAAGTTGCAAAGAATTTGAACAAAATCAGGGCTCTTGAATGAATTAACATATAAAAAGGGAGGAAGCCATAATGAGTGATGTATTACCTTTTTTAAATGAATCCAGCAGGGATTGCGTGATAAAATAAAATAAAAATGTCTGTAAAGCATCAGGTGAATACAAAACAGACCTTGTCCTTAGAACGTGAATACAAATTGATGTAAAGCTTGCTGAGAGAGAGATTTCCCATTAACCTTTAATATAAGCGTTTGCCATCAAATCTATTCAACATAACGATTATTTTATTGGCTGACAACATTTGAAACAGACGACCTGTCCGGTTTTGCAGATAATACACCTATACTGGTTTTAGGGCGGACATAAAACAACAACAGTAGTGGATATTTAATGTGTACATTGTGTACAATTACTAAAGTACTGTACACTTCTAAGGTACCTGTACTTTTCTTTAGTACATCCATTATATTTTACTTTACACTACTCAAATATATATCTCAGAGGAAAATATTGTACTTAGTTTTGGAATCATAATGGATAAAATGCACAATCCACAGCTGCTGAATTATGAACAATAATAAGCAGTTCTTTCCATGAATTGTGGCACACAACTCATAATGACAACTTCATAGCGTCTTAGTGAAGGAGTTCAACAGTAGTCTGAAAAGGACATTAGCATACTGAATCATTCCCACAAACTTTAAAATGTACACTATTTCTTCCTGAAACACATTTTTTTGTTTTACTTTTAGTGGCTCCTTTTTGTTGGTTGTGAGCCAAAACAGCAAATTGGAACAATCATGTACTCACATTAAATTGCATACTGACTAACCTGATGGTGCACAAATAATGTATGAATGAAGATTGAAAGTGAGTGAGGGAAAGTGTTGAAGGAAACTACATTTCCTACTTCTAATGTATAGATTCTCAGTTCAACTGTGAAATATGTTTGTTCTTTTACCAAGTCCCTTTGAGGACAATCAGGGCGCACACACACACACACACACACACACACACACACACACACACACACACACACACACACACACACACACACACACACACACACCCTCAGCCTCCTGCTGTGTTTGTGTGCCTTAGAGATAGAGAAAAAGGGAAAGGTTTACAGAAAGGAATTTGGAGCTACACAGACAATAAAACATCAAAAAGAGCTTTCCGTCAAAGAAGATTACGTTAGATACAACACTGATGGGATGGAAATCCAGGCAATATTTTTCTCTTTTTTCATCATCAAAAGATTAGGTTTTCTGAATAAAACACTACCACATCACCCATCTACACTCACACACACCAACTCAGAAAACCACAGAAGTACACACTATCTTTTTTTTCTTTCTCTTTGGCCTCTCCTCCCACATCTTTCTATAACAGACTAGAGTTGGAAAACTGATGAGTTCAAAGTGTCAGTCAATTTGATCAGTAGAGTTTGGAGGAATTTGATGTGGGAGTATTTCATAGTTCTGACGATTCAGGCTTTCTATTGATGTGAACAGGATTTGAGTTTACTTCAATGTACCGCATGAACATATCAAGACATTTGAGGACAAACAAGCTCTGAATTCTTTTGGTATTTTAAAGTTTTTTACCTATTGGATTAGGACAATTTCAGGAGATGTATGGTCACAATATGTTTATGTTCTTATTGTGGATTTCCCATAATAATGTGTATAGTCAAATATGTTTTGATGTGCCTGATTTCAAACAGCTGAGGGAAATTACCTTTTATTTTATTTGTGATGCTCTTGTAATGTGGAATCCAGAACTTCTGGAATGAACTCTTATCTGCTATTTTGAGTTGAATAACATATAAACCATAGATGTGTACTCTTAGGTCCAAACAGCCTTAGGCCTCTTGAATATGTGTGATTTTAAAACTCATCACATAGCAAGGTGGTGAAATGTTGGCAGCATAGAAGCATCAGGCAGCATCAGGCAGCTGCAGCCAACTGACTTAATAAACAGCCTGCTGATTAGTGATTGGCACCATGCAGTGGGTGGGAGAGTTTGGGAAAGTAGTTTGAACCAGAGGGGAGATCCCTCATGAATGTTAAATTGAAGGAAGCAAGAAAACATATAGATAGGTGGAAGCCAAGAGGCAGAGCTGCGCTGAAGTAATGAAGCGCCATGATTTAACTTGAGCTAAGATCCATTCATCTGATTTATAAATTTCAAACTCTTGCCACTGGACAGAAAGGCTATATTCCCTCAGTTATTTATAAGACTTACATGTCGTCTGGTGTGTTAATCTCCAACACGGAGTAAGGCTGTAATAAATGGCTTTGGTATCACTGTCCACATTAGCTTGATAAACATCTTGATGATGATCAATCATTACATTTCTCTCGCAGTACGTCATGGTTTCCCTTTGCAGAGTGAAGAAGCTTATCAAATGTATTTGATTAAAGCGCACACACTACGCTCGTGGATGGTATTTCCAAAATCTGAAAAATTCAAACCTAGGGTACTGAAAATAAAGGGTTCTACCATTAGCTGCCCACAGCTAGCTGTTTCTTTCATTGGGATAATATAATAAATGCAGGCAGAAACTCTAGAGACTATATCATTTTGTGACACCAAATAGGCATAATGTTTGAATACCCAACGGCCCCTGTCCCAATTCATAACCCCTTATTCCAATGCTCAAACAATGTACTCAAACCTCAATTTGATCTGAACTACACACACGGTATGTTCTGACTGTGTCCTGAATTGTTGTGATGCTATCACAGTGACAGATTATTTTGAAACCTCCTTCGTGATGGTTCCCTCTACAGTATGTGTCTACAGGAGCACATATTTCCATGAAGACACAGACAGAATCATAAGGGGAAAACAATAGCAGCTTTGTTGTTAGTCAAAACCAAAACACTTCATGAACGAGGGTTATCTTTTATTGTCTATCATTGTCTCAACAAATGAGTTTCTCGCCACTCATCACTGAACAGAACCCACACAGAAAAGGGCTTTGGAGCTGTCCATTTGAGAAAGCCAATAGTCTAGTCTTGTTCCATGAAGTCAAAACTGACCATATGTCTTTTGTGGAGAGTATTAGGAGGCGGAGGATCAGTACATGTTGAGTCTGTACACATCATTAACCATTTTAGTCATATTTTAGGATGTTCATTCACCAGTTTCAATTCACCTGTCTCTCGACCATTCTCTTCTTTTTGGGTCTCAAATACAGCAACATTTTCCTCTTTTTCTTCACTCACAAATGTTAAATATGCTAAATTACTTTTGAAAGAATAATGAGTCCGCCTTTACCTACAACAAATACACCGTGGCACTTTTTGATTGCAGAATTAGGATTTATCTCTCTTCTCGCTCAAGAGTTCGTTGCAGTCTTAGCCAGTTTAGTAACGTGGCACTGCGATGAACATAACCACTGGCAACCATAATCCTGACAAACCCTGGCTATACTGGTTCACTGGCATCTTCTTTTATATCGTTATACAAACAGGTTGATCTGTGCTGTATCTTGGGGCAGAATAACTTATGAACTGACAAAGTCTGCAAAATATATCAAGAAAATAGTCAAGACAAGATTCCACTTGCATCAGGTGTCACATCCTGTCTTTGTGTTGTAATGTTTAGTAATTGTGCCAAAGAAAAAAGCAATTATGTTAATGCTTTCTGTACAATTCATCGGGAACACAACCCATCAGTGGGTGAAAGGCTAATCTATTCTACAATATTTGTCCTTATTCTCAAGTTACCCTTGAACCGTAAGGGTCTTCTTTCAATGTCCAGAAAAAACCCCATTTCTCCCCATTCCCTTTCATGTACCTCCTTATTACGGACGTCATGATTTTGCTAAATGATGTTTGCTTTGTTCACGCTTATCCGTTGCTCCGATGATCCACAGACAAATCTCTGGGTGGAATAAACACTCTGGTTTGGATAGAAGAAGACGAACCGGTTTACTTAACAAACAACTGTAAAGAAGCAGACAAAAGAGTTTCCAAACAGCAAAATATGTAGGACAATGAAAGGCTGAATGTGCATTGTAATATTACCTTGGTTGGAAAGAGAGCGAAAAGAAGGATCGGGATGCAAGACAGACATTTGAAAAAAAAGATAAAAGACAGCAAGATATGGAAAAGTGTGTGTGTGTGTGTGTGTGTGTGTGTGTGTGTGTGTGTGTGTGTGTGTGTGTGTGTGTGTGTGTGTGTGTGTGTGTGTGTGTGTGTGTGTGTGTGTGTGTGTGTGTGTGTGTGTGTGTGTGTGTGTGTGTGTGTGTGTGTGTGTGTGTGTGTGTGTGTGTGTGTGTGTGTGTGTGTGTGTCTCTTCAGTGTGAAAGCAGAAGACAAATTGACCATATGGATAACAGCAGACGGTGGCCAGGTTCTGCTAAGAACCAGTTAGTTCTACCACATTGTGTTGTTTGGCAGGAAGCCTAATGTTTAGCACACTGGGAACTGGCAAACTAATGGAAGCAAGCAAACTGCCACAGCTCCGACTTTTTAAGGCTTCTAGGACGCCGCAAGGTGCATTTTCTGGCACAGATAAGTCATCTAGAACTGCAGAGCAATGGCTGCATGCAAATACAATATGATAATGTAATTAGATAAAAATGCTATGTAGAGATGCCAAAGCAAATATAGATGCTTTTGAAATGTGGTCAGTGTTGATTTGTGGTGATACAATGGGCTTTATTTGAGTTCAACACATTTAAATGTAACCCAAAAAAGAGAAACATTAAATCCAGGTGTTAAAATACATACAAAATATGTAAACTTTAACCCTAAGAATGTTAACAATATCTATTAAGATTTTTTATTTTTTAAATAACATAGTATTGAGTAATTGAGCTTTAATCAGCTTTATAACTTTGATATCATATCATTTGTTTATTTTTCTGTAAGTATAACCAAAACCAGACTGATCTTGCTCTAAACTTGGTTGGTTGTTGTACACAATGTATTACAGTAAGTGTCATATTGGAAGTAATATGAGAGCGGTTGCCTTCTAATAGAACAGCATTGTGTTCATCAGCCCCTCCATCTCCTGCTTTTAATAGCTATCATATACAGAGTCCTTTGGAGGTTCAGGAGCAGCTGAGAATCTTCACCCCATACTATTGCACTGGAATTGGATTGTAATTGGTCCTCATTCCCACATGCGTGCACAAGAGTGTGTGCACGCATGTGAATGTGCTAGTGAATTGGTATCACTCCAGGACATAGTAAACAGCTCAAAGCAATAGTAAGTGCCACTGGATCTGTGTATTAACAGATACTGATTCAATTATTTCATCCCAGCTGGAACTAAAAATACACACATAAACTAATTTCTTTTGATTCCTCAGATTTACTGCGGGGAAAAACCTCCCGGCCAATTACAGTAGGAAATGTGAAAACTCACATTTGTACGCCTACTGGTGCACCCTCTCTTTTCATTTAGCAGAAGTCAATTTCAATTATATTTCTGGGGTTTAGTCTCAATTCACTAAGTGGACGGTGGGTCAGATTTAGGGGGCCGGACGATTCATGGTGTCTCTAGCAATGCCAGATCTCACTGTGTAATTGTCCCTATTACAAAATAAGAGAACCAGACATCTCTGTGTGGCTTTTTTAGGCAATGTAAGCCAAAAAAACTAATATGGCTTTCTTTTGTTGATATTTTTCAAAATGTTTAAAAATATACAATTCAGTTTTGATAGCTTTGCATTATTCTGGGTGGAGTCATTTAGCGCTTATTGGGAATTTTTTTTTTAACCCACCCCCTGTCAACAAGGATATTGGCTTCTTAAAAGAGCAACTACAATTCCATCTAACAATACATAGTGAGGCGGAGGACCCACTGCCAAGATAGTCTTTGTTCAGGCATTATTTTTCTCATTTGGTGGGGGGGCTAGATGTTTTTTTTTTTTCTTTTACTACGACCCTTCTAACGGATTTTACAACCATTTATAAACATAGATTACAAAACAGTATAGAGGAATTCTTACAAAATCTGTCATAGGCCTTTTCCACTTTCCACTACTTTGCTCTAAATATAGGATTTTAAAATAAGAAAATACAGATAGACAGATTTAGTGACACCCCTACTTAAGAAACATAGACAGGGAGGAAGAAGCTGAGAGCTGCTTCCCAAATTTACCCCATTGAGTATGTAACCAGTCCATTGTTTAAGCTATTGCTAAACCAAAGATATATGGCATATTGAAACTAGGGCTAATTAACCATGTGTTTTCTCTACATTGTTTCAAAATAGATTTCCATGTGCACATGGATCTGCCTTCAATGTACCGTTTATAACCAAGAAGTAGTGCATTCATTCAATCTCCATAAAAAGTTTGAAAACTTTCTTGCCTTGTGATTTGGGACACCTATGCACATCAATAAGTAATCTACCCTTGCAGTAGGGGATATGAATAATGCAACCATACATATAGCTGTGCCTATTTCAGAAATATGTCACTGAAAAGGCGCAGAATTACCACACAGTGACAGACAGAGCGGATCTTAACAAATTAATACTGGCAGGTAGCTTTTTATATCAAAAACACCCAAGATATTTAATCTCAGTTTCTTTCAGAACAATTATTCAGCCTGAGAAACAATCTAGTTTTTGCCTTCTCATTAAAAATAAATTCATTTTGATGCAGACAGGGGCTCATATCTCTTTTGGGGGCTGGAAGAGCCGATACAAATATCAATACCTCCTACTTTGTTAATTTTTGAATGGACATAGGACACATCAGCCTCCCGTCACACACACAACCACACACATACAGGGAGATTAGCTGCAGCACGCCTCCCAAAATAGCTAAGATAAATTTAACAGGGAAAGTGAAGCGTTCAGCTCCTTGATTTCTCGAGCATGATACTAATACAGGCAGGCAGATCGGTTGCAGATTCAGAGCACGTCACGCATCCTCTGGGTTAACTTGTTTTTTTAGTCCCCCCTCTGCAAAACGTGTTCAGAAAGCCTCTCCTGAAGAAACATTGAAATAAGCTTGGCACAATTTATTCAATGCAATGCCAAGCTTACTGTATTGTTTCAATTCAAATCCACAAATGAAGCCAGTGTACAACACTACATTGCTGCACTCTTTCTATGAAATTCTTTAGAAAAACACAATCAAGAAAAACCTGGTTTAAGTGTATCAAGGTTATTTCTTTGAACAAAACCATCATTCCTGCAAACAATCTACATTTTTCTAAAAAGAGAAAAACAATAGACATTGTTTTGGGCAGGCAGGCAGGATGGATGGATGGAAACAAACAATATAAACCTTAAAACATCCATTTGCCTTGCTTTAGTTCTGTGTTCATATGCTTAACCTAAAAAATATTCCATAAGAATGTAGATATTTGACCAGGATCAATTTAAAGTGTTATAAAGTGAATGAAAATATGTTTCCTAGATATAACTTGCAAATTGAAAAACAGAGACAATCATTTTCGAGACAGATTTGAGTTAATTGTTTGTGTTAAGATTAGACCCAGTATCACAAGCTGCAATTTAACATTTAGCCACTTGAGGCTGCAGTACGTAGACAATCTTCTTAGACCCCATGTGTTTTCACCTATTAAAAAAATGGTACAGTTATATACATCACATTAACAGCCAGGAACAAAAAAATGCTGCTCCAATTTGCTGCAATAATGTCAAATCTCAGCAGTGTCATCAACATATATCGTATCAAGTGTGCCTTATTGGGCCAACAACATTCAGCTGAAGCATGACAAATTTTAAAAATAGCTGACAGAGACGCTCAACCTAGATATGCCAGCCTTGTAAGCTGGCAGGTGATACCTTCTACAGATTCAGGACACACCGTGCAAATTTAACATTACCACACATTAAAATTGGTTTAACATCCCCTCCGTGAAATAAACTCAAAACCTGCATACTTGAAACTTACTAGCAAAACTTTACTGCTTACCTTAAAATACTATTGAATCAGTCAAAAAGTCAAATAATCTGTAGCTTTCCATTTACCAGCTTCCATTAGGAGTCATAATGGGATCAGCGTTTGGGGTCCCTTGCAGTCAGCTTCCAGTTTAATTCCTTTCAGGAGATGTATAATGATTCTGGTGGGAGCTGCTCAGACATCATTAAAAAATCATGCAGTGGCTTTCACCCTCCATGCTGGGTTGAGGGTCTATTTCTAGTGGGCACCAAAAAGACAGGATTGAGTTTTAATGAACTCCCTGGACAAGCGGTTTGACTTCGGCTCTCTGGCTGAAAAGTGAAACATTGCAGAACTCTTTAACTTATTTGATTTAGAGTATTTTGGGAGTAATGGTATAAGTGTTTGACATCTTAAAGTCTGACATATTTTTATAAAGCCATGGAGCTCCTAAAAAGGCATCCTCTTAAAAGGCTTTTTCCATGATTGCTTTGGTCTTGTTTTTGATGTGATGAGATGTCAAGTATATACAAATAGGTCTTATACTGTAGCTGTTTGTCAAAGGGAAGAATGATGAAGGCATCAACAAACAGGATTGTGATGGCAGTAACAATATATGAATTTGACCAAGCTCAGCCTAACCTCTTTCAAGTCCCAGAAGGGGGTCCCTGCAAACTTCCTCAGACTCAACCCAGCTATTGCTATTGCTTTGGCTATCTCATGCCATAATGACTTTCCATTTTGTTTGCAACTTTTAGAGCCCTATTACTACTATACAAATGGTGTGTTAATTATACTTGCATACTGTATGTTTTAGTATGCATTTAATTTATTTTCCAAGCTGCCATTGGTTTGTTGTTATTTTCACACGGTGCTCAAATTAATTAAAAGAAAACTGGAACTTTCTTAAGTTCCACAATCTATCATATCAACAGCGATCCGCACTGATTTTTCACTAAAATTAGATGAAAAGGTGTCAACAGACGTGTTGTCACATACTAATTGCATTAGTTTCCTCTCTGCTGCAGTAACCAGGTTCCTATGAGCTTAACAAAAACACTTCCCATGGAGGATTGGTTGTAAGCATTATAGCACTGTTTCATTGAAGGAAGTTAAAGGTTGTGTACTCCACACACCTCCAAGAAACAGACAGAAACAGTGTGTGGGCAATTTCGTATTAACAGGTTAGACTGTACCGCTGGTATTCAGGTGAAACTGCTCATTATAAAGTTTCAGCTATGTTCACTTTTAACACCCTATCCATTATGACTTAAGGCTTAGAACAAATAGGATTCTCACAAACTGTGGGGTAGAGTGTAAAAGAAATATAGTGAACAAAAGTTGCAATTTTCTTTCTTCTCTTATCCTCCTCTCTGTCTACTACCAGTTTTATGGAACTGTCAACCCTTATTTTTCTATCCACAATGAAATGTTGATATGTTAAATGGAAAAGTTCAGATAGGAAGACAATTGCTAGGAGAAGTATCTTGACTAGGATTACTTCTTTGTTCAAATGGATGGATGATTAAGCAGCAGGATGACTGGCCTAGAGAAACAGTGCCCACATCTAGGTAGGCAGTGTTGCACCACAGGCTTTTTTGCTGCTGAATCGCCACCTACACATACAGTACAAGTGTGGAGGCAAAAGCACACTCAAGTGATTTAAATTACCTAAAAGGCACCTGTCATTTGTTTGGCATTGTGGAAAAATCAGTGGAACATTTGAATGATTTAAAGAAAGAGAAAATAGAAAGATGTTGATTAAAAAAAAAATGAGGATATGGGTTAGAAAAAGACTATTAGAACATTTTATATACAGTAAAGTACTCTCAACATGTTTTGCATTTGCTATTTCTAAGAATAATGATAATGGTAGTACAAGTGATAATAATAATAATAATAATAATAATAATAATAATAATAACAACAACAACAATTATAAATATTAATATAAATAATATTATTTCTTAAAAAGTGTTTTATAAGATGCACGTGTCTCTGTAGTCCTCAGATCAACAATGTATAACCAAGAACATGCCACAACAAATATGTGATAGTGAGTTTACAGGCAACAAGTACATTACAGTTTATACTGTAGCTTTAAAGATTTGAAACATTAGAAAACATCAAAGAATCAAACAAAAATGTTCTGCTGCAATGTAAACAAAAGTTGCATGTGCAAATAAATAAAGCAAGATTGAACTGTAATGACATAAGGTAACATAAAGCTCTCTGCTTCCATAGATACAGTTACAGCTTTTATTCTTCTCCGCTGATGGCAGAGAAAACCCTTTTTTGGAGGATTCCCTCTCCTCCCAGCTGCTCTGATGTGTGTTTGATATATTTATTCACCCTGTGAGCCGTCCATTGCTCTCTCTGAGTCTGACAGCTAATAACATCCAGGTGTTATTTTCCAACACGCTGCCAGAAGAGACATCCTATAGAAATTTCTGCATAGGCAGAGTTTTCTTTGTCTTTTTTGAAAAATACAAAAAATCCCTCTGCTTCAGCGAAACCAAGCTGCAGGTGCAATCAGCGCAGTGCTAAAACCTTTTAATTAACTCCATCTATCATCATTAGCCAGATAATCAGCAGTCCAACAGTCTCACCGTTAACTCTTTGTGAGCAAAGCGAGGAGAAAAGTAAATGATGCACTGCTCTTCTTTGCGTTTCGGCCCCTCGCCGACAGCTTCCCTTCCACGTGCTACGTCAGTGTGGAGCAGCTCAGAAAACACATCAGTCTAAATCAGCTCCACTTAATCAGTGTGCAACCACTGGCCTCCATCCTGTGACTCGCTTGGACTAAATACTAAGCAAAAACTAAAGCCTGCTGATGCATGTGATAGCATGCAGACTAATTGTTAAAGTTTGCCGCATTCAAATGAGATTGACCTTTTGGTGGGGATATTTGTCATGTAACTGCTGCTTGAATTCAAACAGCTATATTTGTTCCAGGCATTGAACATTAAATGACTTTCCCCATTTACTTTAATTTAAAGTTATAAAAGCCGTTAAATGTCATTCAGAACACATCGACTTTGACTTTTTTGGGGTTGTTTATCATTCTTCTTTCTGGCTTTGTACAGACCAGAAATATGACACACATAGTATTGAAGGAGGGAATTTGCAACACTGACAAGTTGGAGGGATAAGTTAAGCTGAGAAATTGAGTCACAATAATGAAATGTCTAACTTTTATAATCATTTTAGACTCCGCTTAATGTTATCCACCCAGCAAGTAAGCCACACCAGTGCTTATCAATCTTATACATGTACAACAAAAGAAGCCTGCTACACAAATTAGTAGGTTGTATCATTGAACACAGTTGATCAAATAAAGAGTGAATACGAGGTCACCTGCATTGACCTTACTAATTATGACACAAACACAGAGGTCAGGTTACGTGGAATGAATAACATGGGACTTTTTAAACCCACAAATGAGTGGTATTATTTTGTTTACATTAAAAATGTTTGCTTTAGTTTCACTCCACTTTTACAAGGCAATAGGTGTAGTTTGGCCCATCTGACATCATATAATTGTAGCTTACTTTATAATGACACCTATTGAAAAGGTTGCTAACAATCAAAACGGGTATAGATGTAGAGGATGGGAATTATGTACAGTGGGGCAAAAAAGTATTTAGTCAGCCACCAATTGTGCAAGTTCTCCCATTTAAAAAGATGAGAGAGGCCTGTAATTTTTATCATAGGTATACCTCAACTATGAGAGACAGAATGAGAAAAAAAATCCAGGAAATCACATTGTAGGATTTTTAATGAATTAATTGGTAAATTCCTCGGTAAAATAAGTATTTGGTCACCTACAAACAAGCAAGATTTCTGGCTCTCACAGACCTGTAACTTCTTCTTTAAGAGGCTCCTCTGTCCTCCACTCGTTACCTGTATTAATGGCACCTTTTTGAACTCGCTATCAGTATAAAAGACACCTGTCCACAACCTCAAACAGTCATACTCCAAACTCCACTATGGCCAAGACCAAAGAGCTGTCAAAGGAGACCAGAGATAAAATTGTAGACCTGCTCCAGGCTGGGAAAACTGAATCTGCAATAGGTAAGCAGCTTGGTGTGAAGAAATCAACTGTGGGAGCAATTATTAGAAAATGGAAGACATACAAGACCACTGCTAATCTCCCTCCATCTGGGGCTCCACGCAAGATCTCACCCCGTGGGGTCAAAATGATCACAAGAACGGTGAGCAAAAATCCCAGAATCACACGGGGGGACATAGTGAATGACCTGCAGAGAGCTGGGACCAAAGTAACAGAGGCTACCATCAGTAATACACTACGCCGCCAGGGACTTAAATCCTGCAGTTCCAGACGTGTCCCCCTGCTTAAGCCAGTACATGTCCAGGCCCGTCTGAAGTTTGCTAGAGGGCATTTGGATGATCCAGAAGAGGATTGGGAGAATGTCATATGGTCAGATGAAACCAAAATAGAACTTTTTGGTAAAAACTCAACTCGTCGTGTTTGGAGGAGAAAGAATGCAGAGTTGCATCCAAAGAACACCATACCTACTGTGAAGCATGGGGGTGGAAACATCATGCTTTGGGGCTGTTTTTCTGCAAAGGGACCAGGACGACTGATCCGTGTAAAGGAAAGAATGAATGGGGCCATGTATCGTGAGATTTTGAGTGAAAACCTCCTTCCATCAGCAAGGGCACTGAAGATGAAGCGTGGCTGGGTCTTTCAGCATGACAATGATCCCAAACACACCGCCAGGGCAACGAAGGAGTGGCTTCGTAAGAAGCATTTCAAGGTCCTGGAGTGGCCTAGCCAGTCTCCAGATCTCAACCCCATAGAAAATCTTTGGAGGGAGTTGAAAGTCCGTGTTGCCCAGCGACAGCCCCAAAACATCACTGCTTTAGAGGAGATCTGCATGGAGGAATGGGCCAAAATACCAGCAACAGTGTGTGAAAACCTTGTGAAGACTTACAGAAAACGTTGGACCTCTGTCATTGCCAACAAAGGGTATATAACAAAGTATTGAGATGAACTTTTGTTATTGACCAAATACTTATTTTCCACAATCATTTGAAAATAAATTCTTTAAAAATCCTACAATGTGATTTTATGGATTTTTTTTCTCATTCTGTCTCTCATAGTTGAGGTATACCTATGATAAAAATTACAGGCCTCTCTCATCTTTTTAAATGGGAGAACTTGCACAATTGGTGGCTGACTAAATACTTTTTTGCCCCACTGTATGTTGTGCTTCCCATTTTTCTAAATTAGCACACAAATTAAATGATATTGTGCAGTTTCATAACCAGTGTTAATTTCCATTTGCATGGTTCTTGTCAACCTTGGGTTAATGACACTGCTCCTACAAATGGTAAAAGCAGTGCCTTTGAAATCAGTAGCTTTCCAACATTGAGTATTAAAGGAATACCATTCTGATTTTACTAAACCCATTGACTTTCTGGTAATACTATTAAATGGTTATATAATGTTTTTAATGTTGTACAATATTTTGTCATGTACTTTTACTAAATAAACAGTGACAGAAATATAATATTTGAATGTGTTTATCTGAAATTGTATCGTTTTTGAGTAGAAAATTGAATCTTTTATTTTATGATTTCCATATGTTTACATTATAGTGATGCAAAATATTCCCAAATATCTTCCTGGTCGGTGCTTGTGAAAACAATGGTTTGCAGGTAAGGACAAAAAATCTGGTCTCGACAAAAAAAAAGAACCCAATAAACTTTAGCAAGGTGTTATTTCTTCTAGTGCAGTGGAATTGGCTATAATACATTTTATATAGTAATACTTTTACTGCTACTGTCACCAAACTTTTGTAATGTGAAGGCAGGCTGTTTGAAAAACAAGCAGGTAGCAATCATCCTGAATTAGGGTCGGTGTGAAGGATAAAGCATCAAGAGCAAAAATTATAGAGCATTGCTTTGCTCATGCACTGAAAACTGCAAGATGTTTAAAGCTATCTGTTTGGATAGCGTACTTGGATTGGCTGTAATAAAAGGGTATATTGTAGGAAAAGTAAAAGAAAATGCATGGGTCGGTAGATGGAGTAGGTGCCCCTGAAACACATCTCAGTTATTACTCATATGACATGAGTGGGTGTTTAGAGGGTATTCATAAGATGTTCAATTTCCTTAGCCTTCAATATGACTGACTCATTTTAAGGTAAAATAAAGACCAACTAAAATTAACTAGAAAGGGAATATTTAACTGTTTCGTCCTAAGATAATGTGAATATTTGATAAGTGTAATGTAATTATATGCAAGGGTTGACTCCAGTGTTAAAAATGGGTCCAATTGTTTAGAAGTCTAGCCAACCCAATTTTTACTATTTCTTTTACTTAGGTAGACATTTTCTTAGTAATGTTCATGGTCTCAATTGCCATCTTCAGTACAGCATGATGTTCACTGTAAATTATAGTTAGAGTAAAATAGACAGCATAATAGGCATTTTTTATGGCGTGGTTACCTTGTGATTTTAAGGTCACTTTGACAGTGTTTTCCAGTCTGTGTGTTCTTTGTTTTGTTGCGTTAGGTTACATTTTACACTAAGGTGGCCGACAAATGCCTATACAACATTTGGATGTACCACTCCCTCTTCTGAATCAAAACAAATCAGTTTGCAAAAGCCAGAAGGCCAAAGTCAAAGCTTTAAAGTGGTCTTCAGATCAATGAGTGATGTAATGTTGATTACTCTCTTATTTTGTACACTCTATGGGTACAATTTTGTATTATAAGACAAAAGGCAAATCAATAAGGCACACATCTTTCTTATGTGTTTACCACTGTGGGAATTACTTTTATTGTTACTGTGCATCCAGTAAAATACTGTCTTTTGGGTGCTGGCGTGGGGATTTTGTTTCAGGTACATGTGAGATTATGAAAAATGATCCAGGGAATTCAGTTTGAGTAACAGATCCCTGTGTTTGAAGGGTCATCAAACAACAAACAGTAACACTGCAGTTTTTAATACTATGATACAGGGTTTTATCACAAAGTGAATCATTTTATCCTTCGTCACAGTGATTGCAAGGTAAACAGTTGAATAAGCCGTTTATGTTACAAAGTCATCCATGAAAGTGCATTCTCAGTATCTTCTTTGTATGTGTGTGGGGGGGGGTACACTTTGCACTGCATCTGTGTCCAGGCTACTGACATAAATTGGTGCATTATGTAAGGATAAACCTCCTAATGAAGCACAAGTTGACTGTATGCTCCTGGGGCCATTCCTACAGAGGAAAGCTTTGTCATGGTTTGTGCTAAATGGTTACAAATCTGAGCTCTCCTTTGAAGACTAATATGCAACGTAGCAGCTACAAACTAATTACATTGCTGTCTTTGCAGGGGTGCAGTCTGAATGACCATATGCATATTAATAAGGGACTAGGCCGATTGTATGCATGCAAGTGTTTTCATATCAGGATATCAACAACATAACACAGTATAGTTTTGCTGGTAATAGTAAACTATTGACCTCAAAAAAGTCACTGAAAGTGCAGCCAGTAAAAAATAAGACAGTGATACAATATATGTACCTCCCTCTGTGTGTTTGTGTGTGTGAAAGGGAGAGTACTCATGGGGAAAACACTGTCACTGCTGATATTTTGTTCAGAGGGAATGCATACATAATGTGCTAATGTTTAACGCTGCTTGTTTTTGCCAGCAAATGAATGCGGATCTGTACTTTTCTCCTGGTATTTGCATAATGTTCATATACCTTGGGGTTCCGCTGTGGCAGGAGAGAACTGATAAAATGATTATCAGCTACTTAAAATGGATGAATTTTCAGGACTCATCTTTCTCTCTTGTTGCTGTGCTGTTGACCATTTGAATTTAAATTATTTCTTTGCTTTTGCACAATATCTGCTTCACAATATTTTATTATACATAGCAGTTTCCTGAGGCTTTTATGGCATTTTTTTTAGCAATATCATTGTAAGTGCAGGTGTATAAGTTAAACTCCTAAGTGTTTGTTGGGGGGGATTATTCGCCAAGTTATAAGCAAAACAGGAGGGTCTTCAGTTTGCAACAGAAGATGTGTTGACTCTCCGCTGTCCTGATATCAACGGGAAGCTCGATCCGCCATTTGGGAGTCAGGATAGGAAAAAGGCGTGTCTTTGTTGAAGTGTACCTGGTTCCACTTCGCAGTGAGGGAGAAGCAAGCTGATGCAGAGCATGTGCTGGAGTCTATAGTTTGACCATGTCTTGGAGCAGATCCTTTTACAGCAGGATAGGCCAGTGTCTTGAAGCATATTCTGGCAGCCAGTTAGCGAAGGAGAGGTGTAGTGTGGGAGAACTTGGGGAGGTTGAAGATCAGTCTGGCTGCAGCATTTTTAATTAGCTGTAGAGGTCGGATAGCATTTCAAGGTAGACCAGCCAAGAGGGAGTTAAAGTAGTCAAGATAGCACAATATCACATACTGTGACCAGGAACAGTCAAATAGTTCTTACAGATAATGCTGGTGATGGTTTGTATATTGGTTATTGTCAATACATGCTGTAAAAACACCCAACATCAACATAACATTTAGAGTGAATCAAAGCATGACATATCCCATTCCTCTGTTAAATAGAGCTGCATGGGAGTGCCACAATGACTTTTTACAACTAAACTACGACAAATCTGATATGATCCTCATTGGTCCAAATTCCCTCACCCAAACAGCTCAAGATTTCCACCTCACTGTCAACAACTCCACACTGTCCCCCTCCCCCCTCTGCCGCAACCTTGGTATCATCTTCGACAATAACCTCAGCTTCAACCATCACATCAAACAAGTCACCAAAACAGCCTTCTTTCACCTCAAAAACATCTCCCGCCTCCGCCCGTCACTATCTTTCACTGCCGCCGAAACCCTGATCCACGCCTTCATTACATCCCGCCTCGACTACTGCAACAGCATTTTCTATGGTACAACCTCCAAACTCCTCCATAAACTCCAATACATTCAAAACTCCGCCGCCCGTCTTCTCACTCACACCCGTTCACGCGATCATATCACCCCTGTCCTCCAGAACCTCCACTGGCTCCCCGTCCCTCAGCGTATTCAATTCAAACTCCTCCTTCTCACCCACAAAGCCCTCCACAACCAGGCCCCCTCCTACCTCACTGACCTGCTTCACCACTACACCCCTCCCCGTCACCTCCGCTCCTCTGATGCCAACCTCCTCACTGTCCCTAAAACCAAGCACAGAACCTGGGGAGACAGAGCCTTCTCCGTTGCTGCCCCTACCCTCTGGAATTCCCTCCCCAACCACATCCGTGACTGCAATGACCTCACACTTTTCAAATCACTACTCAAAACACACCTGTTCCACTCTGCCTATAATTCTTAACCACCACTTTTCCTAATTCTGTTTTTGTTCTGTCTGACTGTTGTATTGTGCTGTTCTATTTACAATGTATCTACTTTTCTGCGTTTTCTTGTGTTTCTGTGTTTTTAAATGTATTTTAATTACTTATTTTTCATCTGTAAAGTGTCTTTGAGGGATTGAAAAGCGCTTACAAATAAAATGTATTATTATTATTATTATTATTATTATTATTATTAAATGCTCCTTCATTGCCATGAAGATGTAGATTGTTTTCTGAAGTATTTTGAGGCAAAAACACATATACCGTGACGCCACCTCATTACAGCACCATGTCTCCCTAATAAATACAATGTTTACTTTTGTTTGAGTGTAAAACTACAGTGCCTAAATGTTCTTGTTAAAGATAACTGAGCCTTAATTAAAGGTATACATAGATATTAGGTTAATTTGGTCATACTTAATTATAATTAATTCTACAGTGATGTGAATGTTGCTTTAAACTTCTGTTATTCTGGCCCGCTTCAGTCCCTTTCAAGCCTCTTGTGTATGAATGTGTCCGTATGTGCTGTTAAGCTCTCCTGTTTTAAAAGCAATTTGGACTGTGTGTGTATTCACCTTTTCCTGTATTCATATTTTCAGGGAGTTCAGCCACTGGAAGGTGAACAGCCTGGCAACAGAGAAAAGAGATTTCCTCAAAGCCCCATTGCCCTTAGCACCAGAGTTCCTGCGAAACCTGCGGTTACTGGGGCGACGGCCAACCCTGCAGCAAATCAACGAAAACCTCATCAAGAAGTACGGGACCCATTTCCTCGTCTCTGCTACCCTGGGAGGTAAGGAAGTGACACACTCGCCTTTATTCTCGGGTTATGAAATGTCGGGACACACCAAAAATAGAGCTACTCATTTTGGTTCTCAGAGGAGTTATAGCTATGCAAGTCGAGTGCTGCAGGAGAGTAGAATCTATGCCTGCTGATATTTTTTTCAGGTAAAAATGTCAAGTGACCTGCAGAATTCATCAGAGGTTGTTTCCCACAGTTGTTTCCTTCTCCTCTTTCCCTCTGATGATCATTGCATGCTGCTACAAGGGCCTTACAAAGCAGATGAGGGATTACATTGACCCGTTTCTCAGCATATGTCTCTTTTTTTATTGGATTTCTTTTTACAACCGATCTCAGAGGAGAGAAGTAACTCACAAAACAGAATCGCAAGGGCTATCGATTGTGTGCGTCCGACAAAATAGGGCTGAGACCTGTGTGACGACCTCATGATGTTGATACACTGCTGATCCTTGTCACCTCATAGCAGCTTAGATATACAAGTACGGTTTTACAGTTTGTTTTTTCTTGTTGAAAATTGATAGTGAGTATAAAAGACTTCAGCATCCAATCATTACTACCATCAGAGTAAAAGGACATTTAAAAGCCCAGGCACTTGCATTAGTTAAAACCTTAATTGTAAGATGATACTTACTACATATTACAGATAATGGACTTCAGATTAGTGCCATACATGTAATGTTTAACATGTATTTATTACTAGATATAACATTTCTTTACAGGCAGAAGAACTGAAGAAAAGCTAAAACACATACCTTGTGTGTCCTGAAAAAGAAAGAATTTAAAATATTTATATGTACGTGATCAAATAAATACAATTTTAAAACATTTATAAAGTAGCAATAAGAAAAACATGGGTAATAAAAGTGAAAAAACTCCCAGCAGACCTTCGGATGTTTTTTGTTGATGTGTAATATTTGAATCCCTCACCACCTAACTTAGGCTCCTCTTATCACTGGGCTGCATGGTGGCATCAGCTTGGGAGACAGAGACAGACATGAATTCAGAAGCAGACTGATAGTTAGACTCTATATGTAATTAACAGCCTCGACTAAATAGTCTGAGCCAGTCTGCATACTGATGAGGGCTGAGCGAATGCGCACATACCCAATCTCATTTTCTCTATCTTTTGTTCTACTGTTTTCATCTCTTTCTTGCTTGTTATGGCTGACTCCCAAGCCATGGTTACATTGAGCTGTAAGTAAACTTTGTGGTTTTGAAATAAATAAATTGATGTCATGACTGACAAAAACAAAAAACAGTCAATGATAACTATTGTGAAAGCAATGAAACATGTTTGTTAGTTATTGTAGACACAGCATCAATTGAAAGTCTGGCCATCCATGGAGACGGATCCCGCCTTATTGTTGTTCAAAAGATTATTTCATTTTTCCCAGTTAATTGGGTATTTCTCTTTTTCTTTCCCTTATCCTTAAATGGCTATTTTAGGGAGTGCCTTGAAATCAATCTCAGCCTCCACTCCCTTTTACATACACACAGTAGTGTCACTAAATTCTGATAAAAAAATTCAACATGCCTTTGACTGTAATTGACACATTTATACTTACATAAGACTTAAGTTCAATGGAATGGGGTAAATATAGTGCAGATTATAGTGAATAAGAAATGATTACATACTCAACCCCAACTAAGATTATAAATGCAGTCTACTTGTGAGTCTTGGAATGATGAAAACCAAATCAAAAGTATCCTTACCGAAAAAGGGGTGGGCTAAAGTATTAGCCTATTACTGCAATTACCAATACAATCAAACACGACTCTGTAATATAATAATCTAAATTCCCACCAAACTTAGGTAAGGTTGTGCCCCATCATGGAAGCTAGGAGTGATGGCCAAAGTTAGCATAACTAATATTCAACGTTGTGTATCAGGCAGACCTGTTAGCTCGCCTGGCTGTCGCCTCTCAGTTGTCGATATCTACAGCTGAGCTATCCAATGAAAAATGCGTGTATAAAATAACCCCCCCAAAGATAAATAAAAAATAGAGCCCCACTGTCATTTTTGAGAATGTGGCGCAAGCTAACAATTGTTATATTTCATTAGCATTAGCCAGCTACTGCGAATGCATGTGATGCTAGCTAAATGCCAAATTGCTATATTAAACAATTATCTTTGAACTCTTTATCAGACTTTCGGTGTGTAATTCTCAATTTTCAAATGCTGCTTTCAAATCTTAAATTGAGAGTGCCTGTTGGATAATTCAGGAAGTGGGCGTTAGGATTAATGCCAGTAAATATACAGAGCCCTGCCAGCTCTGACTTTCTAGAATGATTCAAATGTAAGTAGATATTTAAGTGACAGGAGTGACTGGCATTGCTCAGCAAGACTTGGACGCACTTGATTATTGGTCATTGTTTAGACATAACATTACCCTTGACATCAGTATCCTGTTTTTTTGCTACATTATTTTATGAGGAACATGCATATTTGTACTCATAATGTGTAAAAAATAAATATAAAGAAAAACTAAACGCATGCATGTTATTAAATCAAAGGACAAGGTAAACCTACTCTGGTGTGGCGTTGTTAATAGATTTATAATTGACTGATGAAAGTGAACAAAACAAAATAAAAATGATATATTTTCTGCAAAATGTTAAGCAGAATGTCACTTATTTTCTGGTAAGGATAATATCAGCCTGCCGCACTGGCACAGTGAACCACTATAATTGAAGTGACCCTTCAGCAATTTCCCCTAGGTAAGCAGAATAAAAAGAGAATTCAATACTTTCTTGGGTTAGATTACAAAAGAAATTAGTAGTTTTTTCCATAAGATAATGATAGAAAACAGAGTTGAGGGGACTTAATAAGTTACTCAATTTAACAAATGTTTATTTATCCACAGGAGAGGAGTCGTTGACCATTTTCCTGGACAAGCAAAAGCTGAATAAAAAGTCTGAGGGTAACAGCAACAGCTCAGTGGTGTCTCTGGAGCTGCTCCATCAGCTGGCTGCTTCTTACTTCACAGATCGAGAGAGTACCCTAAGGCGACTGCATCACCTCCAGATTGCCACCTCTGCTATAAAGGTACTGTACACATGCGCACAGTGAGAGACTAAACATACACACAGCACACACACAGATACATTTTCAAGCAGAGCCAAAAATGTATATATGTCACTGTATAGCACCTGTGCAAATACCCTGTTTATTTCCTTTATGTAGACTCAGTTTGCAGTTCTCCAGGTCCACAAACAACCACTCATCAAGGTAGACACGAAAACATTAACGCTCCTGTAAAACTGTCCCTTTTGGATGTATTACTCCACGCTGTGCCTCTAACAAATAGCTGTGCTTGGTCTCAATATATGCACACAAACAGTCTTTTTTAAAGATTATCTTCAAGGTGCATCATTGCTCAAAAGCTAGGGGAGGGACGAGGAAAGCATGCGAGGACATAAAAAAAAAAAAAAAACTGGCAGCCTGGAATAAACGCACAGTGTATGCACTGCAACCCACAGAGGCACTAAAGCGAGGCAAATGTCAAGTTTCTTGAGAGTCCCAGTGGGAAAGTGTGTTTATGCATACTGTACTCTACTGTACGCCACCTGGAATGGGTTACAGGCTGCTGTGTTCTCTCCTGTAAGTACTGGTGCACTTGTATGCATGAGGGTTATAACACCTGGTACTTATCGTTAGTTCTGTTAAAAGCTGTTGGACTTTTGACACTAGAATTATAAGTGGTTTAACACGTTTTGAGCATGTATTGGCATGTATAACTCAGTCAATTCACTTTACTCTCCCCTCAATAAGTTATAATTTACCCGAAATCCATCACCAGGTTTTTCAGTCATTAATTGCATTAGGAGCATCCACTCAAAGAACACTGACAAATAAATCCTATTATCTCCTGTGCCTGGTTTTGCCTTGTTTAAATCGGTTTATTTCCTCCTGACGGAAGCAAAGCATTATTGTGAGATACATTTGTCATATTGGAACAGATTTTCTGGCTGTTACGCAATGACAGCAGGTGTGTGGGTGGGTGTACTCTGCTTTCATGCTTCAACTTCAATAGCAAATAAGATTGAAATGAGTTATAGCTAGGTGGCTACTTTGTGTGTACCTTTACAAGTGCTGTTCTTGATGACGCTGTAGGTGACAAGTTGCCACTATGCAGAGGTGAGATTGACCATTTATGTTTCCAACAGTCAGTTTAAAAAAAGACACTAAAGCAAAAAAAGTTACCTAAACTCTTGGCAAATTACAACATGTTATTGAAATATAATGATGGGAAAAAATGTGTTTAATGAAGAAGATATTAGGTACATATTAGTGAAAGGGAATCTGTGGGAAATAGCATAACATACTTGGCTACAGTGAAGAACATAGTGGAAGAAGAATAGACCTTTGCATACTTGGAGCAATACAGTTTTTATTTATTCGCAACAAACCAACACTTTATATGCAAGCAACAATAGCATTCAAGAATTTAGAGTATTAATGCTGAATCTCATTAAAACTTCAGCAGAGAAACACATTGTCTGCTAAGCCTGATTTAATAAGGAGCTGAAATCTTTGCTCAATTTGATACATTTGTGTCTGTGGGGGGAAGCTAATGAGTAGCTGCTGCACTAAAACAATCCCTTATCTTTTGCAAATAAGTCAACAGTTGTAAATAAGTAAATGGCACCACTAAGATCTGTTTTCCCGTGTCAGTTAGTCTGGTTTCAATCCATCCAGTATGTATTTGTGAAATGCATTTTTTACAAATCCTGTTTCTCCAGCCTATTAAACAGCCCTGCCTTCAGTCAGTTTGACAGTGTGTCAGATGCTGCAGTTTGGTCTGAGTGGAGCCTCCTTAAATATACAATTATGTATAATATCACATAATGTCTGATATTATTGACATGAAAGAAGCATTCAAAAACATTTGGTATGATAAGTCATATTTAAGTCAGTAGTAAATAGGGCGATCCTCAGGAGCATATGATGTAATGAATCTAGTATTGTTAGAAATGAGTAACTACCATTAAATACTGCGTCACTACCCCAGGGCAAATTCCTACTTTTACTGCTCTGTATGTCAAACTGTTTTAATAGATGCACATTCTCCCAGAAATGTGCAATTAAGAAAAAGAAAGAAAGATACATGTGGTTTTCAGTTTAAAAGGTTAACATTTCTAATTTGTTGGTACTTGATGTAATTTTACCTAAATCCCTTTAGTCACAGTTGATTCGACAGTCATTTAGATCACCTGTTGCGCAGGGTTTTGGGATAGGCTCATTATTAATAATTGGATGCAGCTTGGGGCAGTAACTATCTTGGCCAATCAGGGCGTGTCTTTAGAGTTAAGTGAGGTTGGGAACTTCACACTCTGGTAATTCTGATCCTTCCTTTACTTAATCTATATACATAATTCCAGCATATAATGTCCGCAAGAAACTCAGGTCTTTTAGTCCTTTTGAAAATAATTTCCTTTTCTCACTTTTGTGAGTAGCTGTGATTTATATGATTATTAAAACCTAGCTGGAGTAATTTTACACCTTTACACAGGGTTACCTGTACAGAGGAAGATTTTAGTGATATTCATGCAACAGTTCATGCCCACAGGCTTTATTAACTTGGTTTATTTGAATACACATTTCCCTTTAAAGAACAAATATTCTCTTTTTATACAGCGTCCTTCACAATTGAAAGGCTTCTACAAAAACACACACAGTTCCCACTATGGTTTGAAAAGAGACTGCTATGTTTGAGTTGTTGTCAAAGCAACGTGGTGTAATTTATCAAAATGAATCCACCGTTAAACCTTGTTTTTTCACACCACAGTTCTCTCTCATGACAAAATAATATAATTAGGATGTGGAATATGTACCTGAATACATTTGCATATTAATCATGAAATGCAACAAAACTAATTTCCTTGAAACAATTCAAATTCTTAATAACCTCAGACCAACCATGTGCATATAGAAATATGCAATGTATGCATTATTTGAATTTAAATGTATTCATTCTTATCAGAAACTTTCATGGAACATCTGTTCGAAAATAATATTAAATGGATTAAAAACTGCACATAGAGTATGAACCAGATTACCTGTAAATCATGACGTAAATAATGCAGCTTTCCTTCTGGAAGAAAGACAGGCAGGTAAATAGTGTAGGTGTTGTTCAGCTTTTGCAAACATCCAGTGTTTTCTCCTGCCTGCCCATATACACACACACACACACACACACACACACACACACACACACACACACACACACACACACACACACACACACACACACACACACACACACACACACACACACACACACACACACACACACACACACACACACACACACACGCGCACAAGCACAAACTCACAAGCACAAACTCACAAGTGCACACTCAACACAAACAAAACCAATCCCACCCGGAGAGGAGCATCCTTTACATGTGTCTGCTAAATGAGTATCTCCGGTATGCAAGCCACCTGCCGGGCCGTGTTCTGCCAGATCAACTCATCACCCCAAGAGGAAGTGACACTGAGTGGGAAGTACTTGACCTGTGTCCATGTACGCCTCTGGGCTCTGTCGCTGCAGCAGTGTGTGGGAGGGGGGAGTGAAATACATTATCTTTATCTCTGGCAATAAAGTGGAGGAACCTCAATCACACATTTAGTGCAGACTTCCGTTCTTTGAGAGAAAACTAAATCCTCTGTAACACCTGTGTGAAATGTTCTGTTTGTAATGGGAGGAACTGGCTGTGTATGATGCAAAGGAAGGCCGTGTTTCATTTTACCACAGCCCTGCCATTTTCAAGATCCTGAATCCGCAGGGAACTGTAGCCAGCTCCTCTATAAAACCTCATCATGTTGTAGTAAAAAATATTTTGTGCAAATTAACATTTTTTATTGACCACTATAGTATATAGCCATATAAAAAGGAAAAGTAAAGCTTTTTACTCCTGAAAAGTAATTTTAGAAATACATCTCCACAACTTTAGCTGTCACTTAAATATGCAATAATACTTTATGGTGTTTACATTTAATTGATGTTGTCATATAACAAAATAAATAACTTCTTAGTAGTAAATCTAGCAGTTTGTTTTTGGGATGCAATGGAACCAGGTCATAAATTGGTCCTTGGTCATCACATTTGCTAAAAGATAACGCATAATTCCATATGTTTTTTTCTTTATCAGCTGTTTGTCTTTGTCACAGGGATCATCCTAAGTAGCACTCCTGGAACCGGGGCTTGTCTTATTCTATATCTATATCCGTATTCTAGTTAAAACGTGAAGGGAGGAAAAGACCATCAGTGCCATCTTTTGATACAATGCACATCAATGAAGAGGTTACATAAGCATAACAAAGTAAATAGAATGATGTCTTGTTTGACAATTGTTTATATTATCATGTGGCTGTTGATACAGGAACAGTTAGGGAATGTAAAACAAAGTGTTTGGGGTCATGAGAAAAACACACAGATCCTGCCATGTTTGAATAAACATTAAAAACAAAAATGGGCAAGGTTGAATTATCCACTCAGTGAAGAGCTCTTGGGAGTTTTCAACAAATGCACAGACGGGGGTGGCAGCTCTCAGGTGGGTTATCATTGAAGTTCCTCACATGAGTTACAAACAAGCCCAGCATGTATTTGGTGTAACACAGTTTAAAGATAGCGTTCTGCTTTCATATTTTCTGCAAAGAAAAGCAAGTAAAGTGTAGACCAAGGGAATAAACCATGCTAAAGGAAAATAAACATTTAACATGAGAAAAAAAGAAAAGGACTCATGGAGTTCTTGCATTAAAGTGATACTTTATACAAGTATGCACCTGTTAGCATCGACTTTATTAGGAACAGGCTGCCTCAGAAATTCCCCCTTAGTTCAGTCTGATCAGAATTTAAGAGGCTAACTTTTATTTTAATACTAATATTTACTAACTAATATTTTTTGTCAATAAAACAACAAATTTGAGATGCAACAGTGGTGTCTTTTTTTAATTATCAAAGCAAAGATTATCTTCATTCATCTTAAACAACGCCCCAACACAGCATCTCTCCCCTCCACTAATCCCTCTTTGCTTCTCGCCTTTATGTTCCTCTAATCTTTAACCACATCTCATTGACTTCTCTCTTTCTTTGAGATATTTGAAAGATGTTTGAGATATGTATCTTTTTGTAGCGCCTTGAAGGCTA
This sequence comes from Eleginops maclovinus, assembly GCF_036324505.1. Classification (NCBI taxonomy): domain Eukaryota; kingdom Metazoa; phylum Chordata; class Actinopteri; order Perciformes; family Eleginopidae; genus Eleginops; species Eleginops maclovinus. The sequence continues at coordinate 10,073,020 of NC_086354.1, forward strand.
ACTTCCATGTCCTTTGATAATAGATGCAGTCTCAATGCAAGAAACAGTGTGTAGAATTGAGGAAAAACATTAAGGATGGCAAGTGCGCACAGATTGCTTCATTTGCCAAATAGCGTGATTTAGCTGGGAAATGGCTTTGCCAGAGGCTATATCCGTCTTATAAAGCTAATTGTACTACCTTAAAGCACTCACTCTGGATATAAACTATTTTTTGTACCCTTGCTCATTCATACTTTAAGTTATTTCTCTTTCTTTCCTCTTCCTGTCTTTAGTCTTTAATCCTCATGTTCTGTTTTTTCTCAAGCGTGCTCTTTGAATATATCATTTGCGCCCACATTCCTACCCTTTGACTCTTCATATACTTGGCTTTTATATCTCATCCGCTGCTCTCTCTCATTATTGTGTCTGATTTTTTTTTTTTGCAGCCCTATAGCTTTTCACAACATTTCAAAAAGGATGTTTTTTTGTTGTTATACTAATGAGGTTTGCGGTGAAATGTTTCATCTGTAATTAATATTTAATTGATGTGACAGCAGATATGTGGATTACATCTCTTCTGGTCAGTAAGTTGGTTTAATTCATTTGTGAAATGAAAATACCCAATTTAGAAACATATCTGTATCTGTCTACAGAAAGATAGAATGCTAATGTAAGGGCAGATGAGAATTGGTTATAAAAACACATACATATACCGTACATATTTTTTTCAGGTTTTCTTTTCAAGGATATCAAGCAGCAGGAGTCATTTTTAAAATGATATAACATTTTCATCCACCTCTCTGTTCGTTGCTCATCTTGCTGTTGTCCTAAACGTAATTTAAGTCATGTTTTAAAACAGCGGAATAAAGTTCAAGATTCAACATTCAAGAAGCTTTATTTATCCCGAGGGAAATTGCTGTGTAATAGTTGCAGGACAAAGTGGGAAAGTAATACAAAGTGAGAGGTAAAATCAAACTAACATAAAATAAACTAAGTAAATACTAAGTAAAAGCAATACAATTACAGTTAATACATAGGTATATACAATATACAACAATACACACTGTGCAATTTAGCAGCATATATAAAAATAAAACAAGTATAAACTAAATAAAGTGATACATGGAATAGGATGAAGTGACATTTTGGCCTCAGGACGCAGTGTCTCCACTGTTCCTCTGACCTGAGGTAGATAAGTTAAACAGTCTGATGGCCACAGGAAGGAAGGACTTCCTTTGGCGTTCTGTCTTACACCAGGGGGGAATGATTCTGTTGCTGAAGGTGCTTCTGTATGAGGTTAGCACCTGGTGGAGAGGGTGAGCGTTGTTGTGCAGGTTACTATGCAGTTTACTCAGCATCCTTCTCTCAGACACCACCAACAAAGAGTCCAGTTGGACCCCCAGGACGGAGCCAGCATTCCTGATGATCCTGCTGATCTTGTTGGCGTCTGCTGCCCTCAGCCTACTGCCCCTGCCTGTGGTGTGGCCACCCAGAATCCAAAATCATAAGACCTGCTCCAACATCTTTAAAATCTTACCTTTTGAATACTAATCTGGTTGCGTTCAAACACACACTTGCACCAATTCTTTATTAAACCAGAACAAGGCCTCAGACCTAATGCAACCTTCCCTTTGTATCTCTTTAAAGTTAACATGTTCCTTTTCAAACACCTGTGCTTGCTTTCTTACTCCTTTCCACGGTTCTCCACGAGACAGCCACCACATTGCAGGCAGCTCTGGCTGCAGGTATGGGAGGGAAGCAAAATTTGGCGATACTTTTCCCTGCTGTCGGGGGCTCTGCCACATCCAGTCCTCTGCCTGCCTTCACACACCCTGCCTGCCACAAGCTGTGTACTTTACTGCCAGAAATGGGAAAAAACACCAGTGCTAAACAACAACATATATATTAAAATATATATTTCCTCTGTTTCCTAGGTAACTGAAACAAGGACGGGCCCTCTCGGCTGCAGTAACTACGACAGCTTGGATTCAGTTAGCTCGGTGTTGGTGCACAGCCCGGAAAATAAGATCCACCTAAAGGGTAAGGCTCTATATCACACACACATACAACCTCTCATGTATGCTCAGCCTACATTTGTGCAGACGCATGCACACACACACACACACACACACACACACACACACACACACACACACACACACACACACACACACACACACACACACACACACACACACACACACACACACAGACACACACAATCACAGCACATTGACAAAAAGAAAAAGGTCCACCGAGGGATTTCACGCACACGCACACACTTGAACACACACTCTGTCACCACCTCCATCCACCACCCTGCCAAGACTCTCACCTCCTGTGTGTAGTAGTTGGCCGGGATGACCCTTTACTTTACGCTGCAGTAGTTTATATGTCTGTTCTGCCTGACTGAATCTCGGTTTCATGGGGAATGGGTTATCTTACCATGCTGTAGATGGCCCATATCTGGCAACACTGACCCCAACCTGACCCCTCTGACAACTACACCAGAAAAAGGAAAGCTGAAGTGGTAATCAAAACACATAACCTAAGCAATCTGATGATGGTCATTGGTGGAATAAGAAACCTCTCTTTGACATTCAATCACACCGGTTAAAATAATTCTGGGTAATGTTCTTAGCCTTTATACCCTTATTAATTTTGGAACACTTGGTGTGCAGTGAGTTTTGCAGCAATTTGCCCAGTGATATAGTCCTACCTACTGTATAGTTTTGTATACACTTTGTGGCAAACAAGAAAAGGTTTCAGTGTCAGCACTTGTTGACAACTGATTACATTCAGAATGGTCCATCTTAAATCTATGTGAACCTTGAAAGTTTGATCTTTTTGTAATACATGGCTGTCAGACAATCAGTTGTTGTTACTAAGGTTTGTTGTATAGCGCACTGTGCTTGTATGATTGTGACTGATAAAGCTACTCGAGTATCTGTTTGGCAGGGCTCGTGTGTTAATACAATAATTATGGTATTTGTAAGTATTATTAAGTAAATGATCACCACTCAATGGGATACATCTTAATTAGATATTTGGAGGGGAAAGCTGGTGGTAAGTCAAACATTAGGATAAACTATAATTTAAGTGTGTATTGACGTACACAGTATTTTACAGTAAGTAGCAGCCATAAACATGGGATGTTCAAAATGTCTAATGTTGGTGATCCGGGAAATAAAATGTATGAACTAAAAGCATCTGATGCATGCTACAATATTAGCAGGCCTGCTTCCTAGTTAATATTGATATTTGGAAAGACCCAATCACCTCACAGGTTTCTCAGGCTCCTATCTGCATCCAAATGTTGATTTTAGTTGTTAATAGTCAAAGATAAAACTCAGATTATTTTTGAGTATAGCATAAAAAAGGTAACGCTATTGAACATGTGGTTCCACTGATGATATGATTAAAATTCCCTTTGAGGACGGCTTGTGAGCCATGCACACAGCTGCTGATGGTTTACACATATGCCGCGACGGAGCAGGAGGTGGTCAGTGAACACTCCAGTGAATATCGGCATCAGCATAACACTCTATATAAATGGGAAAAAATTTGCTTATTTGCCACATTACCATATTTAATATGGACAAGAGATCCCCATTCTTCACAGCGATTACACTACTGTGCCTTAAAATAAATGTAAGGTGCATGTTTTTCGCTTCGCTGTAATGCTGAGTATGCACCTTGTTTATTAGAAGGGAGAGCCTTACTGCCACTTCTAGCAAATACTAACCTTTATCAACAAAAAGACAAACAATTGCCGTTTAAAATGTGGTTTTAAGTTGAAATGGTATCTTTATAATCTTGAGTTTTATTCACACAAATCTACCTCTTTTACCATACAGTATACAGACTAGCTCCCTCTAACTGTCCTTGATGTTGACACATTGCATACCATAGTTGTGGCAAAAACGCAGCCGAACAAAAGATTGGGTTACTTTTCAGGAAGAATTTTAATATTAAGGCTACAGTATTTTCACTTCATTGTTTGTTTACTATACTGTCTAGAATGTTGTGTGTAGAGAGGCTACTGAGGGTAGGAAAGGGCTTGCCTTGAGTCTCTGCTGTGTTGCATATTAATTGATACTGGATTATTGCATAATAAACAGTTATATATATAAAAAAATTATTCAATGCAGATTATTTTTAGATGTCTTAATCCATGCCATAACATGATATTTTAAATAAGCTCTGATATTACCATAGTTTTTTGTACACCCTAATATTCAACGGGAACTTGCAAATCACAATTGACTCACAGGGTAATTTCCGTTGGATTTTTAAGGGAGTCAGCATTTTCATCGTGGGGTGGCTAACTACCTTGGTCCCATTGTTCTTTTAGACCATGGAGAAAACTCATCATACTTTTGAAGCAATCTCCTATAGACTGTATTACTGCAGGTGTTAATAATTCAATTGAATTGATGATTGCAACTATTTTGCAAATCTTTTTGGCACAATCTCTAACAGGGCAAGCTTTTGGGCACACTGTCTAGTATAAAAAAAATATTTAAAGAACATAAAGAAAAGGAGAGAATGTCAAAATACTAATACACTCCCTGGCCAGCCATCTATTCCCTTTCCTTTTAGGATAATTATCAGTAGCACTGATCTGTAATCTTTTCTAAAAGGAAGTCAAAGGGAGGGCAGACTTTCTTGTCATTTGTGTGTGTCCTTGCGACTGTACCTAATCCCAAATTTGAGGTATCACACATTGTATTGATCCACTGCTTCACAGTGAGCACTTTAGCTATTGTAAAGCCAAAGGCAATAGTGTTGTTGAAAGGAATATGCTATGTCCTGCTCTTCTAATAAGAGATGAGTATTATCAGCAGGGGATCTAAATTATGTGGCATCCAACAAAGTGCGAAAAACAGGTTGGTTTGAGAGCAGCAGCTCTATTACGAGATGAATTTGGACTAATGTCATACACTCATACTGTATGTCTTATTTGATATTGTTATCTTATCAAACTTGTTTCTAGCAGCAGGCAGTAGCTTTCAGACAGAAAGCTCTAATAAACCAACTGCAATGTACTGTATGTTACATGCCCACTAAATTACAGACATAAAATGGACCAATTCAAAGACATGTTTCTATTTCTATCTTAAAACTCTGATTGTACAAGTGTTCTAAGTTCGATTAACCTTTTTTCTTTTTGTAATTTATTTTTTATTGACATTCAGCATCAAACGAACAATTCAATACAGTTCAGATACAGTATCCCATATATCCATGTTTGCCACAAATGTCAGAACAGTTTTGTATAAAAGATACACACATTTAAAAAGAAAAAACTAAACAAAAAGGATAACAAACTATGAACAGGTAGGGAGTGATCTTGTCTTCCTAACATAGGCCTAATCAGTGGTTTGAAAAAATAAAATCAGGTCTATGGGGCGTTATGTTGTTAATCCATTTTTCCCAATGTGAAGCAAGTTGTTCCAATTTATGATTAACAGCTGTTATCTTCTCCATTTTGTAAATGTCCATTGTAATTCCTTTTTTTCTTTTTTATGCACAAATGTGCCGTTAAAGACTAGTTTCAGCCTGATGAATACTAGTTATCCGTAAAAAGGTCATATTCCATTAGCATCTTTACCGACCCCTTAACTGCAATGATAAAATACATCTCAAAAGCCAGATGACACTAAATAATTACAAAGGTTAATACTAAAGCTGTTGACGATGTGTTTTACCTAGTTTGATGCCATAAAACATTTAACTATAATCATTTCAAGAGTAATATGAGAGAGAAAGGTGTGTCATAACCACAGAGATATTAGATGGGATAATATTGTAGCCTAGGTGATAACACTGTAGATGTAACAGTAAATTGATTCTCGATATGGGACTGCGTAAATATTTATAACTGATCTCTTCAAGGTGTGCATACCTGTTATTTTTGTACACTATGTACCTGAAAGACATACCAGAAAATGCCACAAATGATTGTACATACCACTAAAAATGCATGTGTCTCATTATTGCACAAGACCCAATGTGAGCAATTAAATGTTGAACATTTAGCTAAAAGAACAGATGTTTGTTGGTGGAGACCAAACTAAAGATACAAGTATACAAATAACATACCTACATTGGTCAGGTGACCAGAAATCCCCCTCCCAGCAAATGCTATTGTGGCTTTGTGTCTGTTGATAAAAAAAATAGCTAAGTGACTTTTAAACTCATGCCTATCATTATTTTAAAAAGGTTTGATTGATGCGTTGTTATACATGGCTTATCATTGGGAGGAAAAGGAAAAAAAAAACAAACATACAAATTACAAGTATTTACTCAAATAAAAAGGCTAGTTAAGAGAAATTAATCAACGTTTCATAAATGATGTTTGGATTTTTTCAGGAAAAGTATTTAAGACATCTACTCATCTTTCAAGTGTTAGTTATGGATACATTACATGAAACTGACTGCCACTCTATGAATCCCATATATTGTCTTATATATAAGTTTTGTGATTTTCCCCTACACTGGATGCCTAAGCTCTCATTCTAATTACTAATAGTGTAATGTACGTTGATTTTGTAATAGGATTGGAGAACCAAAGTAATGTCCAAGGGTAAACTCATCTTCTAATTCCAACCAATTATCCTGATCGGTTTCATTTAACCAGATTTGAGGACTGTTTTACTGGCAGTCCAATCAATAACAATTAGATATTGCAAGTTGTTTCTGGCTTTAGCACTATATTAAAATTGTATTTATGTGCTTATTGAGTCATTAGTTATGGAATGACTATCTACAGGGAAGCTTATTTAAGACAGAAAGCTCTGTCGGAGGATACATTCAAATATAACTGTTGGAAATGATTAGCTTTTCCCAGTAATTCTTTCAATTCCTACATGTAAACCTCTTCTCAGAAAAGGATGAACCACTACAGAACCTCTTTGCATTTGAGGCTCTTAACTGCTGATAACTCACAAAAGCAAAGAAGAAACCATATCAGTTAGAAGGCAGGAAAGGGTTACATCATTTCGTGGTGATAGGGTAGACACTCTAAAGCTCAGTCCTGTACATTTTCTTGCTTTGTATTTTCTATTCCCGGATGCTTCAAGACTCCACTGTTCTTATACTCTCTGATCTCTGATTGCATGGCTGTGTCTGTGTTGTGTACCTTTGGGCTTTTGCCTGGGTGTATGTGTGTCACTGCGTTGGTGCCAACAGTGGCTACCCTTAATGATTGTCAGAGACTGCCTGATTTTAGCCTTGACTCGGAGCCACGCTTTAAAGTGTATTATTTAAATGTTTTTGCCATTCCTTTTGCTTGCCAAATCAATCCTCTTTAGCTGTGCAGCTGTAGCGTGCATGTTAATGTGGTTGTTAGTGTGGGTGGTGTAATGAATATGAGTCCATCAACAACACTCAAGTGTCTAGGGACAGTAAGTTTGGTAACAACGCACTGGAGAGTGTGGGGAGAAATGTGGTATTCATAATACATAAACCACTGCATTATATAGAATAAGCAGCCATTGAACATCAAACTAAAGAAAGCAACCCGTCTCTCATTACAATGCCCCATGTGGTCATCGGGTTATAGGGGAAAAACTCAAGGCAAAGGCAAGTGGACTCAAAGAAATACAGAATATAGTATGTGTACCCTACATAACATTCATCCCCGAATCTCTGATGAACATGTTGACAGATCCTGACAGAAGGTTTACTGGGACCTGCAGTGATGTTTATTTTCTGTATGTGTTGGAATGAAGAAAACCAACTCCCTCTGTGCCCTGAATGATTCTTTACAGTGTTTCCTTTTTCTTTTTTGACTCGATGCCTGAATGATAATTTATTTTCCTTCTTTAAAACAATAATACATCTTTGAACAATTAATTTTAAACAGATGTAAAGTTTTTCTACCCACTGAAATGATTTCATTATTGAGCCATTCCATGCTTAATATTACCCAAATTGTATTATTTAGCCATAGCCATAGCGATAACCTGTAAAATGCTTTCACCAACTGCCCTACACTGTATGGATGTGACAGCCACCATGAACGTTTGGTTGAAAGAAAAAACCATCAGGATAAATTATACAAAACAATGCTATCCATATGACAAGAATTGTGTTTTTGACCTATTATGTCGAGACTGGAATATTTTAATTTAAAGTCGTCCAACCAGTTTTCTCATTAGTCAGTCCTCAGCATCCACAGCTTTCATAGCAGTTTTTGTGCAGTGTTGTCCATAGTGTGTGATTGCTGCTGATTCAGCTCCCTTGGCAACCCCTTTAAAACTTGATTTTCTGACTGCTCATGTTTCTTGTTGCAATGCATATATTTTATGTATGCAAATGTGTTTATTGGAGTTTAAGGTAAGGTGAAAGAGGTTCAGAAACTGAGGAATGAGAAGGGTTGAGGGGTGAGATGAATTTGGTTGAGAGCCAGGTGAGGATAGGGATTGATGATAGGCATAGGCCAGGAAATGTAGTGGTGGGAAAATCTAAGGAGTGTGATTCTGGGTTGGTACAACTTCTCAATTTGGTCTCATGCTTCATCGACCTCCTGCGGTTCCTGTAATAAGATAGAATGTGGTAAGGGAGCAGAAAGGTTATTTTGGAAGGGGGAAACTAACTGAGAGAAATGGGAGAGAAAGTGTCCTACTCTAGATAGCACATACAAGTGGATCAGTTAAAGCTTTGTTCTTGATATTCAGTTCATAACCTATTACCTTCCCTCACAAAATAGCTGTTCACTGCCCTTACAGTACCAACCCTTATAACCTCATTGTCAAGCAATGCTACATAGTTTGTAGCATTGAAATGCTAAGTAGTCTTTACATATGGTTAGTGTAATTGAACCTTGATTGGTATATTATTTATTCTACAAGCCTTATTATGGTCTTGTTAGGTCAACATCATTTAACATTCAATAATCCCAGCAATGACCTGGTTGAGTGAAACATCTTGACTGAATAGAGATTTGTTTGAATAGGATTTGGCTAAGGGCTAAGGTTGGGATTAGTGTTTAAGGCATGGATAAGGCTGGGAAACTAAAAACGTAGGTTAGGTAAGGTTAGGAAAACACTGTGAAAGTGTCCAATATAGACATTATCCCTAGGTTTATAGCCTGATAAAGAGCCCAACTGCAGATATCAAGTTAAAATAATATGTGTTTCGCCCCACTGTGCTAAAACCCACTTTGTACATCCATTATTACTTGATCTCCCTCTGTATTGGTAGCTATAAAACGTTTTAATTCTCCATTGAGAGCATTTTGAGTACTCTCAGGTCTCCAACACAGCCCAATGATGCTTGAGAGTAGCAACAGTCACTTTATTTGTAGCAGCAGGGATTCTACCCTCAAAGGACTTTAGCAACAACCTCAACTGTTTGATACTCAGGCTGTAACCTTGTCCCCTATTCCCTCCCTATCATATGTCCACATTCTCCTGGAAAGTGCTTTCATAGCACCTGTGCTCTCGTTTAGACACTAACTTTATAGGTTCGAATCCTTGAATCATTCCATTTCCCAAAAACTCTTTCAGTATATTATATTTCCAAAAGTGAATCTGTGTCGAGAAGGCCCTTTCATACAGACTTGTTCAAGGCTTCACATAGTCCTTGTACATCGTACTTATCATAATATCCTCAGTGTATGTTTGACACCAACTCACAGTCAAGGAAAGGTTATCTCTGTGACATGACATAATTAGATGGTATGTTTATGCATATTAGGAGATGAAATGAATTATATTATGCAAAGGGAATTGTTGCAGTTTTGGTGTATTGCAAATGTATTCATTGTAGGCCAATATTCACTGGCCTATGAGTTATCTACTACCTTATTTTAAGTTATTTATTTCATCAACTGCGACTATGAGATTACGTTTAATAGATTTTGAATAGAGGCCAATTTTAACTGGTCTCTATTGTTGTTCATTCCTCCTAAAAATGTCATTTTGATTTATTGATTTATAAATTTGATCTTGCGTTGCAAGACATTACCATGAATGTATTTAACACAAAGTTTATTATCTAAAATGTTAGGGAGCTACCGTGCTGCTCGTTTAGGTGAGTGAGTATGCACATAGATAGCAATCTATGGGCAGTGAGGTGTGGGGTTGTGTGTGTGATGGTGTGTGTGGTTGAAGTTGTGTTGCTGGTATGTTTTGGTTCAGCTCTCAATTTGAAAAGAAGTGAAAAAGAAAAAACATTTAAATTGCCATCTTAATGTCAAATAAGTTACCAAATAAAGGGTTTAAATTGGCTCATATCAATATTTGTAGCCCAAGAAATAAAGTGTCTGAGATAGAGGAAATATTATCACGTGGTATTCATTTGTTAGCAATATCAGAAACTCACTTAGATGACACCTTTAATGACGCTGCAGTGGACATTCAGGGATATAGTATATTTAGAAAAGACAGGAATGCATATGGAGGTGGGGTGGCAGTATACATTCAAAAGGAAATACCAGCTAAAGTCAGATATGATTTGATGTCTGCTGATATTGAAGTACTTTGGTTGCAAATTCATTTACCTCATTTGAAACCTTTGTTAGTGGGATTTTGTTACAGACCTCCTAATTCAAACCTAAATTATTTAGAAAAAGTATGTCAAATGTTAGATAAAGTTTGTGATCTTGATAGAGAGATTTATTTTATCGGTGATTTAAACGTTGACTGGAATATGTCCCACTGTGCCTTAAAAAATAAGTTGCAGACAATAGCTAATACAAGTAACTTGGTACAAATGGTGACTAAACCTACTAGGATATGCATAAAGAAAGGTGGAGCAACACGTGCAACTTGTATTGATCATATATTTACAAATGTTAGCCATTAATGTTCACAGGCAATATCAATTCCAGTAGGGTGTACTGATCATAATTTAATAATTATCGTGAGAAAGACAAAGGTGCCAAAAGCAGGACCGAAAGTAATTGTGAGGAGATCAATGAAATGTTTTTGTGAAGAGTCATTTATAAAGGATGTTCAAAAGATATGTTGGAAAAATATTTTTGAAAAACTAAATCCAGATGATGCTCTTGCAGTATTTAATTTATTATTCATGCAAGTGATTGATAAACATGCACCACTTAGAAAACTAACAGTAAGGAACTTTAGAGCACCCTGGTTAGATGATGAATTAAGAGATCTAATGAAACAAAGAGATGATGCCAAAATTGTAGCTTTCTCATCAAGTTATGAGTCAGATGGGCAAATTTATAGAAGGTTAAGAAATTATGTTACAGCATTAAATAAAAAGAAAAAACAATTGTATTACGGAAATAAAATTAAAGATATTAAGGATGATAAGAAACAGCTGTGGAGTTTAGTAAATGGCATGATGGGCCGTAAGCCGAAATCCACCTCAACATATCTTGAGGTGGAAGGGAAATTCTTGACTAAACCAGTACAAATTGCTAATTATTTGAATGAATATTTTCTTGCTAAAGTGAATGATCTCAGGAGAAATATGAAGCAACCTATAAATAGGAACTCCACTTTTCTAATAAATGATTTAATTATGGAACATAAGAATTGTAAATTTAAAATAGTGAAAGTGACAATTGCAGATGTTGAATGTCTACTAGGTAAATGTAATGATAAACCGCCAGGTGTGGATAATTTAGATGGTACATTTCTTAGATATGTTGCTAATTTGGTTGCAGAGCCTATCTGCTATATCATCAATTTGAGTATTGAAAAATGTATTTGCCCACAGGCATGGAAAATAGCAAAGATTATTCCACTTGCAAAAAATCCAGCTGGACCATTTTCTGGTACAAATAGCCGCCCAATAAGTTTGTTACCAGCATTAGGAAAGATAATGGAGAGAATAATTTTTAACCAAATACAAAAATACTTTGAAGGTAACAATCTTAACAGTGATTATCAACATGCTTACCAGCCGGCCGGGCCATTCAACATGTACTGCTTTAACACAAATGACCGATGACTGGAAGGTGGAAGTAGATGATAGGAAGTTAGTGGGTACAGTACTACTTGATTTTAGTTCTGCCTTTGATGTCATTGATCATCCATTGTTGTTGCACAAGCTAAAACAATATGGTTTTAATCTGAATGCGCTGAGGTGGGTAGAAAGTTACTTGACCAATCGATGTCAAACTGTTTTTTTTAATGGAAGTTTGTCAAAGATTAAGTCAGTCACTTGTGGAGTTCCTCAGGGTAGTTGTTTGGGGCCACTTTTATTTTCTAATTTTACAAATTATCTACCATTAATGCTACAAGAATCCAAAATTGTAATGTATGCAGATGACTCGACAATATATGGAGCAGCTTCATCTACAAGTGAGCTGAGTCACTGTATGAACAAGGATCTAGAACAGATCTCAGAGTGGGTCATAAATAATAAGTTAGTACTTAATGCTGGAAAAACTAAATCTTTAATGATAGGATCAAATCATCAGTTAAAAGGTGAACCTAAATTGCTATTACATTTAAACCATATTGAAATTGAACAGGTCAAGCAAACGAAATTGTTAGGTATAACTCTGGATCAAAAATTATCTTGGTCTAAACAAATTGATAATGTTGTATGTAAAATGGGAAGGGGTGTGTCACTTGTTAAAAGAATTGTAAAATCTAGATGCTTTGGTTCTGTCACAGCTTGATTACTGTTTTGTTATTTGGTTTAGTGCTGCAGAAAAAGATCTAGACAAACTACAAGTAGCTCAAAATAAGGCAGCACGATGTGCACTGCAGTGCTCCTACAGAACCAGAGTGACTGAAATGTTGGAGACCCTTAAATGGTTGTGTGTCAGACAGAGGTCCACTTATACTTTGTTAAATTTTGTTAGGAATATTACAGTGACACACTTACCACATATATTATCACAAAGGTTTATATCGCAGTACACTCAACATAACTATCAAACAAGACATGCAATAGAAAGAAGGTTCGTATTACCCACATCTAAATCAAATATCAGACAGAAAACAGTCATGTACAGAGCCATGGTCAGCTGGAACTCTTTACCAGTCCACATAATTCAGGAAAATTCTCAAGTACATTTTAAAAGGTTGCTAAAACATTATATGAGCATTACAGAGTAAAATGTAACTGTGCCTGTGGTTTGGCCTTGTGATGATGGCTAAAATGTGATGACCATTTTTTTCACTTCATATACCATTGTTCATATGATGAAATGAGTTGTTCTATTTTGCTTTTAGTTTTGTTTAATGTTTGTTCTGTGTGTGTGTGTGAGGACCCCAGGAAGAATAGCCAACGCTTATGCTAGTGCTAATGGGGATTCTAATGAAGAATAAGAATAAGAATCCTGCGTAAGGACAACTCACAATATTGGCCATAACAGAATCGCCTGAATGCAAAAGCCTTTCCCACTAAACTCAACCTTCTCCAGCCTCAAAACCTATTAGAAAGTAGTGTAGCATTCGCGGCTCCGCTGCACGGCTGGCTAGCTTTTTGAATAAGGAGGACACGGAGGATCCAGTTGAACCAGAGAACCGGGTTTTATTACCCTCACCACAGACTTAACCCCGGGGTTGGAAGACTGCCCAAAGCAACAAAAACAGGCTAGACTATCTAGGAGGCGGACGTTCTTCTCCCCAATTGTCTTTCTCTCTTCTTCTTCGCTCTCCTCCATCTCCGCAGCTCCACACTCTTCTTCTACTCTCTTAATTCCCACCCCGTCTTTCTACCCACCCTGTCCAGTTAACTAGGGCAACATCCTCCCCCCATAAATCCCCCCCCCTTTTGAGTCTCTCCCTCGTCAGCGCTGTAGGGTTGCTACATTATGTAAACATACAGTTTGTACATAGTCATTTTTATTCCAATAAGCAAAATTCCCCTTGAATTATGTGCCCGTCTGTTGACAGTCCCATTGAAGGGATAGTTCATCAAAAGATGTGTCTGGAAGTCAATAGTGACTTGCCTCTAATATATTACACAGTCAAGGCTGTGTCTTAGTATATAGGAAGGATTTGAAATGTCCTTAAAGAATGTTCAGGCCGCACTTTTAAGAGAGAAAGCACACCACCTGACAGCTGCTTGGTGGCCTTTTCAGAGGGACTCCAGGAACACCTCTAACAGACCATCCCCTACAGCACCACAAACACACCTTCAGAACTCTTTTGGAATTCCATCAATAGCGATAGCAGGGCCTGGGGATAGATGCTGTACAACTCTTGAGAGCTCCTGCAGGGTGAGAGGTCTGTCAAATGCTTCTCTCTGAGGCCAAACTCTAGGTAGTCAGAGAAACACATTTTCACACCACAAATTTTCACATCATTCGCTATCCAAATTCCTTATCGGTGCATTTTCTCACATCAAAGCACTAAGGTGTGGTCTCAAATGTAGAGGTTGTTTAAAGAAATGTATACTTGCAGAGACGAAATGGAGAGAGATGTAACTTTATCATTTAAAGAATTATGTTGGGCTATGGGGGCATTTTACCCTATAACCTATTTGCCTACTTGACTCAAATGTATGAAGGCATTATCTATTCCAAACCTTACTAGCCTGCATTGTACATATGTCCCTCATGTAGCTGAATATCTTGAAAGAACATACCACTATTGCAAGAGAGCCTGGCAACCTTTCTGAAGAAAATTCTTATTTAATTCCCTTAGATAATTCTGCAGATTATTCAATTTAAAGCCAGATAAAAAAAATAAGACGGAGGAAAGCAAAGAGATATGTATAAAGACACACAAAGCGAGTGTGTGATGCAGCTTCATCTGTGCCAGCCCCTTTACTGTACCGTGTGTTGAAGCATAGTTACCAAAGCCTGAGGTTCTGAGAGCAGTGGTTTACAAAGAGTTGGAAAACCATCTCCTCTACTGCAGAGAGTGCATTCAACTGAAGCAAAGCAGATACACAAACTCGGACATACACTGATATGGACTTGGTGGTGATTATGAGCAAGGCTTAAGAGCTTCAAATTGCCCAAAATGGTAAGTGTGGGCTCTGCTGCAGATTTTGAAATAGAAAGAGAGGATACTTTGTGTCTGTTATTGTTGGTCCTGTGGGTCTGTTATTTTTGGTCTACTGGTGTGATCAAAATCTGTGGCTGGATGGAAGAGAGCCTTATGGGTAATGACCCGAAAGCCCCCATCAGAAAATACACAGACAGTTCCTAAAATTCATGGTAAGGACGAAAAAAAAGATGCCTGACTCGAAAAAATATCGATTGTTTGCCAAAAACTTAAATTAAGTTCAGACATGGCTTATCATCTATAATTTTTTACACCTTTATATCACCAGAGATCAAACTGAGCACAGTAATTCAGCCCGAGTGTGACAAAAGTCTCTATATTATCTCCTGATCCCCTTACCTACCAGCATACCTATTCCCCATTCCCTGATCATTTCCCCTACATCTTTGCCAGCACTCTTTCCCTGAGTCATTTCAATTGTAAATAGTAGATTAAATGGTCTTCATCAGATCATTTTGCTACCATTCTAATGTGTTGGATGGGCCAAAATGCAATTAGTATGTTGTAACACATTGTGATGAAACACAAACAAACAACTCATTGAGGTTTAGGCAATAGACCTTAAACGTCTATGTACTGTATAGGCAACAAAAGTAATTGTCAAATATTTATCCAAATGCAAAAGATTTGCTAATTTCAGGATAGCTACGGTCACTCATGACTGGTGTTATCTTCTTGTAACCCTAACCCTGAACCTACCCTAATGTACTATGCAACCCTTGCATACCAGCTTAGTTCCCTTTTCTTTGCCCATCTGATCCTGACCACAGCCTATTCTCGGTTTCACCTGCCTGGCCCTTGACTGCTTACTTTGCCCTCTTTGACAGATTACCTGTCACAGAACTGCGCTTTGAGCGCAAAGTTAACGATTGATTGCTTTCAAGGACTTTACGTCTGAGTACCTCTTGCGAATCCACATCTCTGTGCTTGGAACCATTACAGTATGGCGGATTGATGAGTGATGGATTCAATGAGTGATTATAGGGTTGTCTTAATACTCCCTCCACAGAGCAGTACATAATTAATAAAGTGACACCAATGTAAGATGAATTATTATTCAAGTTAAGATAGGCCATAAATCATACTGAAATACAAAGGAAATAACATTTATTCAGTTAAGCAGAATACTTTCCCAATCACCATGCCCTTCTATGTGCAACATATCTGCTGATGTTCAGGATTGATGTTTACGAGCATTGGCTCAACTTTACATGATACTGTGATTGTCATGCCATAGATATTAAACTTTCTGAATCATATAGAAAATGCAAGCAGTTCTGACACTGAAAGGTAGTTTTTGATGCTGTAAGATAGTTGATTTATACACGTTGCATTGTTTGCATAATGAAAACAAATCACATGCGGTGATTTATCCATTGCAATTTGTTTTAAATGTATAACCAGCTGTTTCTCCATTCTTACAACAACTGCTGCCCCTGCCTGCAGCAAAAAAAGAGATACGTCTTTACAAACTCAGAGCAGTCGGGGTTTAAAATTACTGCTTTTACTGTCCAAATGTGAATGATTGTAACAACAAGAAGAAGAAAAAAAGTATAGAGACAAATCAACAAACGGTTACATCGAAGAGAGTTGGTAAAGGGAAGAATGCTATTTAGTTGTTTCCCAAACTGAAGAAAGCCCTGCCAAATGTATAACTTCACACACACACACACACACACACACACACACACTCACACACTCACACACTCACACACTCACACACACACACACACATACACACACTTGTACAGCTCCAACACCATCATCAAGTTTGCTGACGACACGACCGTCATCGGCCTGATCACAGAAGGCGACGAGACATCATACAGAGAGGAGGTCAGAGACATCTTGTTGCCAGGACAACAACCTCCATCTCCACGTCAGCAAAACAAAGGAGCTGATTGTGGATTACAGGAAGAGGCAGAGAGAAGCACACACACCCATCACCATCGACGGGACTCCTGTGGAGAGAGTCAGCAGCTTCAGGTTCCTCGGGGTTAACATCAGTGAGGACCTGACATGGACACATCACACCAGGGTCATATCCAAGACGGCTCGGCAGCGGCTCTTCTTCCTCCGCAGGCTGCGGAAGTTCAACATGGACTCCAAGATACTCTGCAACTTCTACAGGTGCACCATTGAGAGTATCCTGACTGGCTGCATCACCGCCTGGTATGGCAGTTGCACCGCCCTCAACCGTAACACTCTACAGAGGGTGGTGAAAACTGCTCAGCACATCACCAGGACGGAGCTGCCATCCATGGAGGACCTCTACACCCAGCGGTGTAGGAAGAAGGCCGGTAGGATATTAAAGGACCCCCATCAACCCAGCAACAATCTGTTCTGTCTGCTGCCGTCTGGCAGACGGTACCGCAGCATCCGAACCAAGACCACCAGACTCAGGGACAGTTTTACCACAGGCTATAAGACTGCTGAACTCCTGACCTCTGTGAATGTCTACTCACATCTGTTTATAGTACACACATACATATATATATATATATATATATATATCTATATATTATACATATCTGCCATAAATATCTGTTTATACGTAATATATGCATCTGTCTATACCTCCTCATACAACAGTTTAAAGTATTTAAATTACTATACAGTATATTTAAATAATTTCAATTTATTCTACATATGTATATATTTGACATCTTTACATCTCTATTGTTGTTATTGTATATAGTTTACATCTTTATTGTTGTTATTGTATATATTTTACATCTTTATTGTTGTTATTGTATATATTGTATATATTTTATTCTCTAATTTTTGCACTATTTTATTTATCTTATTTGCACTGTGTATGTTGAGTTGTTGGAGGAGCCTGGGATATAAGATTTTCATTGCCAACATATACGCTGTATCTGCTGTGCATATGACAAATAAAACCTTTGAACCTTTGAAAAACCTCAAAGCACCTGCCAAGGCATGGAGTTGAGAAAAAATGACTAATTACATCTCTTTCCGAACCATTTAAAGGATAAATACCAAGGAAGAGCCATGCATATTCATACCAGCAGGATTGACTTGGCTGTTGAAATTCTTCCAGACTAAGATTGTGAAGTGAGGAGAGAGGAAGGTTTTGACACAACAAATTGAGAACTATTAGACAGAGAGGCACACATGCACCATCAGATTAATTCTGAAGGCCGTCTGCTGGTTTCAAATACATGACGATGTTCTTTTACGATCAAACAACAGCTTTTGATTTGGTTTAATCGACTGTGTAGTCAGGAAACGTTGACAACATGATTAGCATGTTTCTGTATTTTTTATATATTATTCGAGCAACAACATTTAAAGTGTGATTCAACCCTGCTGAGAAGAAAAATAGTGTTGGGATAGCTTGGGAATTACACATCTTAAGCTATGCATTAGCAAAATCAATGTTAATTTTTAATGTGAGGAATACTACGTTTTAAACAGTACTTCATTGGGAAAAACTGAAGTGCCTTACAGGCAGAGCAGAAAAGACAGTGTTCAGTATTTCTCTCTTGCAATTTACCTCAGATTAATGAAGTAAATTGCCTAACCCTAAATAAAAGGCTTTAAAGCCATAATCTCCTTAATTATTACAATACTTTTGCACTGATACAAAAGAAGATGGACAAAGATGCCACCAATGCATATAATAAAACTAAGAAAACATTATCTGATGAGGATTTTAGCTCTTCCAAGCTTCCGACGAGGAAATAAAGAAATTCAGCAGATAGAAAACAAGCTGAACACAGTGAGTAGAAACAGCATGTTGTTTATGATGACTGCAGACTAGGTGACAGTTTCTGCTGAAAGCTTCGAAACTACTCAAATATACCCCTGGGCAGGATTCTAAACCTATTGCATAAACACCCACAGCACCTGCTGCTAAAGCTGCCACTGAAAATGATACGAGCCGAGAAAACAACTTATTTTCTTGTTCCTGTGATAATACCACCACACATTCAGAGTTGAAGTCTCTTTGCCAATCAGTCAGGGAACAGAGACCCTTTTGAAATTTGGATAAGTGAGCACACCCGACAATAAACACAGCCAAATTATAAGCCGTTGTCTTTGCACATGTCAATAAGACATATTATTAGTGTCAGTATCTCTGGGCAAATGAACATTTTAATAGCTTGATTTCTGGTGTAATATTGAAACTGAAATTAGAGCTGTCATTATAGTGCCACAGACTAGTACATGCCATATTTCACAATCAATTTATATGGTCAATAGCAATAAAACAAGATTTCCATCAAGAAGCAATTAAGGCTACAGTAAGTGTTGCTTTTAAAGAAATATAAGATATATTTGTGTTTCCAATCATTTATGTAGCTTAGTACAATAAAATGCAAATATTTTTCTTTCAAATATGTTTTGATTCAGTAAAAATCCATTTATTTTATGTACAAACACTATCCATATGTTTCACATTCATTTCCAAATTACAAAAACAACTTATGGAAGCATTGTAGAACATTTATTCTGAAAATGAAGTAATACCTTACCATGTGTTTCTTCTTTCTTTATCAGGCTTGCAAGATGTCCTGCCAGAGTTCCTGCGTGGGCGTTTTGTGGAGGCAGCCCTCAGCTATGTGGCGTGCAATTCAGAGGGCGAGTTGCTCTGCCGCAACAACGACTGCTGGTGCCGCTGCTCTCCCCGCTTCCCAGAGTGCAACTGTCCCTTCGCTGACATCAAGGTCATGGAGGAGAACCTGGAGAAGAGCAAAGAGGCCTGGCGGGGCTTAAACCAAGATTTCATGGATTCAGGTATGGGCTGGTATACTCTGAAACTAGTAGGGATGGCAATGAGGTGGACACTGCCTATAATAAGGTGTATGTATGTATGTGGTGTGTGAGTTTTCTTGGGTGAAAACAACAATGGCAAAGACTGGCATAAACCTTTAATCAAATCAATCAAATTCTAGGAAGAGTCCTCCAGACTATCCCAAAAACAAAAAAATCCATGAAGTTTCACAGAAAAAATCTCTGTCTACCCTGAAATAAAGATAGCTCTCACTCTCAGTAGTGTTTGAGTATGAATTTGTAAAGGCATGTAGACAATTATAGTTATCCAAGTATGGTTAAAGTAGGAATAGTAATAATAAATACTAATACTTGTTCTAAACTCTTAGTTTACAGAATTGTGTTTGAAATGTTTTAATACTGTCTACAGCTGTGTCTGCTGCATATGAAGCCTTGCTAGATGAAAGTTTAAACAGTTGTGAACCAAAGTCTAGGGACACTTTATCACTTTCACTGCTTTACATGTCAGTAGAAACAAAATATGCTTTCTGTAATGCAAGCTGTACTGAACTGCATAGAAATGAAAACAAGAAGTTTGGTTGTTACTACAGTATGAATTTTGAATGTCTGTCGGTTGTATTATGGATAAAGAAAGCTGAAAGCTCAGAATATTTCAGCGTGAAAAGTGTATGTACAGTAAGGGAGTAGGAAAAAAAGAGAAAAGCTGTAAACAATCTGACAGAGCTGTGTCAGTGGTCGTTACTGAAGGGGTGGTCTAGTGGGAGTAAGAAAGCAGTGTTCAAGCTTAAAGGATATGTTCTGTTGCTCTTCAAAATAATTCTGATGATATTCTGGAGAAAAAAAATTCTTCATAGTGAAAGTAGGTATAGGGTGTGCTGCTTTTTAAGATATAAGACGGACCTAAATTAATACCCGTAGGTAAATCGTCGTAGCAGCAACAGATTAAGACAGAAACACTGATATTTCACATGGGATAATGAACATGCAATAATAAAACATATGACAAAAGAAAATAGAAGAAATAAAAATAAGAAAAATGACATGAGTTAAACTCTGAAATAGAGCACGTGATTCTACATATAAATACAGTACATGTTCAAGGTTTTTTATTGTCAGATGCACAGCAGCTACAGTTTAGTTATGGCATTGAAAATCGTAGGTCCCAAGCTCCTCAAACAATGCAGCATATTATGAAAGGACATGAGACAATAATAACATAAGGATATAAAATACAAAAAATGGTGCAAAATGAAACAGAGTAGTTTAAATTAGAATAAAATAGTGCAGCTTTTATGTTAGACCAATCTATAAGTACTGCAGAGGAAGTATATACACTGTATACTATACTATACTATTCAAAAATAAATAAACACAATAAGCTTAAATATGCATTTGTATGTAAACAGAGTTAGATATACAATAACAGAATGTCCGATTAAAGATTAAACATTGTATAGTTAAATATAACTTTACAGAGGGCAGGCGTTTAGCAGTCTTATTGCCTATGGAATGAAACTGTCCCTGAGTCTGGCGGTTGTAATTCTACCGCTGCGGTGCCGCCTGCCAGACGTCAGTAGACAGAACAGTTTGTTGCTGGGGTGATGGGGGTCTTTTTGTGCAGGTAGAATCTTGTGTACATACAGTGCAAATATGGTTAATGTTCAGTGGAGGTTAGTTTAATGGGTTGCATGGTTAACCCTTGGTTGTGCATTCTGATGGTTACCGGTGGTTCGGAATATCAGCAGTAATCAAACAAGAGTAAAGAAGTATGAATACGTCCTGGCTGTTCAGATCAAATGTTCTGATAACTAAGTCTGGTACAGTCCAATACTTCCCAATTACTAAACCATAAAATTACAAAAATCCAGGTCAACCTTGTGAAAACCCAACACACTGCCATTCATTTCAAGTAATTTTGAATGCAGTTTATTCTCAGTAACACAGTTTGTACAGTGTGTATACTCTATAATAACTTTCAGGTTTTGATTTTTAGCACATAACAAAATGACAAAGTAGCACTTTTAGAACAATCTAAGATCCTCTGTTGAATATTCTTGCATGGCAAAACACACAATATCACTTAATTCTGTTGTCCCCGCTTTACACTGATAGCAGTTGCCTTAGCAGGATCAGAAGGGAAAGTAGTAGAGATAGTTGTCATGTTTTTACTAGTAGAAAAAGGATAAGGCTGAATAACAAGTTTTAGTATTTTTTTTATGAAAGGCAAGCTATACATAGGAAACAGTTTTTTATGCAGAAAACTGTGGAGGCTTTTTCCCCCTGTGTGAAATTAATAGGATAACTTCACAGTGGTGCGAATCATTGCTTCATTGAGCTGTCTTGAAATCTTACATCAACTTCCTTTAAAAAACACAAAACTTATGACCTAAATTGTGAATTGGAGTCTGTTTCAGCTTACTTTTTGAAACTACTGCATTATTAAACGTATTATATTGCTGTGTGAATAAGTTTTAGCCGGAAGAGTCCTCCTCAGGTGGACAGTCACCCTCTTTTATAATTTATATTTCACCAATCCCGCCTGCTTTATCGGATCTATTCATTACAACGAGTGAGACACAGGTGTGTGATGTAATGCTGCCAATGATGCAGAACATTCATGTGTCACTTCCTAAATTGGCTGAAGTGTCTTTCCTTTTTTTTTTTTGCTACATTTCCAGCTCACTTCTTAATGACTTGGAAGGTGTAAGCCGCCTGTAATTGGAGACAGGTTTTTGGCAGCTTCTCTTAAATTTTGAGGGTGAGTTGTAATTCCCTGCAGAATTCAGGGGGGTTGTGCATGTGATGCCATTTATTCTGAAATTGCTTTGTGAGTGACATTACGGAGGTAAACAGCTTTCTGTGCATTCACTTAGCCCCATTTTGACAGCACCTGATTTTGCAGAGTTGCTTTCTTTTGCCGCATATTAAATCTTTATAAAGATGCAATGACAGAGTTTTGAAAAGTGAGGAGGAAGACGAGTAATTGCGAGGCTTTTCGTGCACCGCTGACGTTACGGTTTTTGTCAGGAGCTTGACTTTGTGCTGTTTGTCATTAAAAATGAGGCCTTTAGTAATTTCCGAAGCTTGTATGCTTTGAATTAAAAATATCATGAAAGGCTCCTCCGTTTTAGTCTCACACAAGAACAGGCAGTGCAGACAGGCGTATACTCTAGACCCACAGGCATGTATCCAGGGCATCATCAAAGTTTTATCTAATTTTAATGAAGGATACACATTCTTACACTTAGCCAAACTCACACACGGCAAAGGGAGACTAAGGTACTCTACATAGCAAATATTGTTTGACTTTCAGAGCTTCCCCCTTCTCTGTCTTACTATCTATGTTCCATTTCTGCATGTTTTATTTTTTCACACATGCACTCAGTTTCAAAGAGTTGTGTTTTTTTTTGCTTCTGGGGGAGCCTGGTAAGTTTTTCTGAATGTCGTCTGCTGGGATGGACTGATAAATGTATTGTGGTGAGGGGAAAACAACTGCGAGGATAGTATGTGTACGAGAGAGATTGTTCATGTGTTTTGCAGGGACAGAAGGAGGACAAAAAAAGTCTTAATGTGTAAATAAGTCAAGAACAATTTTACAGTTAGTGCTTTAACAGACAGAACATATTATACTATTTGTAAGACATTTTGGACCTTTAAGCTTTATACTGAGTGGTCAAATGTGACGTATTTCAACGTACTATACATACCATGAAATAATTTTCAAATACAGGTTACACGAAAAACAATAACCGACAAAGTCTGTCCTTCAGCGCTCTCTTATGTCCAAGGCCATTCAATTCTACTGTGACAAACATTTGAGAAAGGTTCAAAGGGTTAAGTGTTTTGAAATGTTGGACTTACTTAACCAGAAGCAAATGTGAACTTCAGGTCCATGCTATTGCAGTAAAGCAATGAAAAACATTTGATAAATAACATTTCCTATTTTAAATAAGGTAAGTAAAAAGTGAAATAAATCAAATAAATTCAAAAATGATGAATGCATGGATACTTTCAATCAGCAGGATTAATTGGTCTATTACTTTAAAGGTGCCATAGAATGGAAAGTTGCATTTACCTTGGCATAGTTCAATAAGGAGAGTTTGGTACATTGAACTGACATACCATGAACCTCAAACACCATTGTTTCCTCCAGTGCAAATCATGAATACGCATATCACAGTGGTAAAACTGGCGAACTACAATGTGCGTTCTCGGCCAACATACATGTTCCAGAGGGTGAGGAGAGGGTGTAAGTTACTAATGAGGTCACTCATACATGAAAAATAAGATGGAGCTTCTTGGTAATTGAGATTCAATTCCCTGCTCCAAGGGTGGGTATGAGGCAGTTTTAACTCCCCACTGAGAGAAAGACAGTCAAAGGAGGGAGAGATGTGTCATTAAACGTTAAGCATTAGCTATCAGAAACCATTTTTATCACCCATGTGCATCAAGTCCTACCATAGATGCTTTGCTCTAGTGGGAACAAGGGGATTTTCAATGGTTTTCGACTGTACATTGTCTATTTCAATTATTATTGGCCTTAGAGTGAAATATTTCAATTGCTTTTTGAGTGTTAATTTGCACGTTAACACAATATAGTATTGTCACTTTGAGCATGTAAGTATGGCAGCACCACTTACCAAACATTATTGTGTTGTCCCATCAAAAGGCACATCAAAATTGTTTGCAACAGTACACTTGAGTTTGAATGTAACTAGGTGTTCAGCGTCCTTTGCTTGTGTTTCCCTTTGCAAGGGGTTTATCTATAGCTGTAAAGGACCGCACTGTTTATCCTTGTTACAACTTGAAGCTGTATGCTATGGATGAATCCATAAATCCTGATCATAAATGTTTACATATGTCGCTCTCGTAGTACAGATTTTCTAACAGTTTCTAGACCTTCTCTGTTCTGCATCGCATGGCTCCTCTTTTAGTTAAGCGATGCAGTACAAATTGTCTAATTGTCTCTCTTCCTCCATTATGTTAATTAAAAAGCATCTCTGCAAGCTACAATGAATCCGTTTGATACTTGGTATCACATACAAATAGTCCTGGCATGCATTCCACTCAACACTATCACTACCCCACTGCTTTGAATCTCTGCCCATTTCCGTCTTCATTGCCGCCATAAAGCATGCCGTCTCAGGGTGTAGATGTAGAACAAACACTTCCTGGATTTGTCAAAACAACAAAAGAAGGGGGGATTATTTTATTCCCAGAGATGAGTTTTGCCTCAGCTCAAGTTTTGGCAACACTTCTTCCTCTACCTAGTCATTGCATTTCCCTCATTTATTCTACTGTGTTTGGCACAGGCTGTCTTCCTTGTCTTCCTTTTTTTCCTTTTGTCTTTTTTTCCTCTCTTCAATTCTGTTCATCCTTATTTTTTAGTGGGAATCCCAAACCAAATCCTTCATCTGGCACATGTTTGTTACAGCTGTTGTTGACATTGTCTGAAAGTACCTTTTGAATGAAAGCAAAGTTAAGCACCATGTTCTTAGACTCTGAATACAATTGTTTTATTACAGACAGTGTGTTCATCTTGCCAGGCACTGTACAATGAGACCCTTTAAAAGATGGCTTGTTAAATGGGACTCGCCCAAAATAAAATATTTAGGAATAAACCTTACTAAAGATATGTCAAAACTTTTTGAAAACAACTACAGCCCCATTAATAAAGAGATCACATCTGATATATCTAGATGGACCCTCCTCCCACTGGATATGAGTAATAGAGTAGAAATCATTAAAATGAATGTGTTGCCACGGCTTCTTTATCTCTTCCAGTCTTTGCCTTTAGAGGTACCCCAGAAACAATTTGATGAGTGGAATGCCTGGATCTCAAGGTTCATTTGGAACAGTAGACGACCTAGGGTTCATTTCAAGACTCTGCAGCTGAAAAAAGAGAAGGGAGGAAGAGCTCTACCATGTTTACAGGATTATTATTATGCTGCACAATTGAAACCCTTAGTATACTGGTGCTCTCCAAATTATGAATCTAAATGGAAGTGCCTAGAAACTACTCAGTTAAAAATTCCAATACAATCTATAATAGGAAACATACATTATAACAGCTTGAATCAATGGACTGTATTCACTCTTAAGCTATGGTTTAAGGTTTTGAGGAAGTTAAAAATAGAGAAACAGGTTAGAGTCTTGAATTGGATAGCATATGATCCAGAATTTGAACCTGCTAGATTGGACGGGGGTTTTAAACAGTGGGTTAGAAGAGGTATCACTTCTTTTTGTTCCCTAATCTCAAACGGTACATTTCAGGGTTATGAGTTAATTTCAGCCACATTTGGACTGGAGAAGCAGAACTTCCATAGATACCTGCAGGTCAGAGACTATTATAATAAAAAATTACAAATCAAGGAGGAGAATTAATTTCTATATTTCATGAGGCATATAAAAAGAAAGATAATAAAAGGTTGGTCTCAAGAATATAGGAAAGTATACAAGCCTCTAAAAATCACTCTACATTATACATTAAACAAAAATGGGAGAAGGAATCAGAAACACAAATATCAGAAGAGACCTGGATAGAAATATGAGAGACACAGGCGACCACTGCAAATTCAAGATCTTTAAGAGAGTTCGGCTGGAAGAATGTGGTGAGATTTTTCATAACTCCTAAATTAACAGCACTACAAACAGGCACGCAGAGCCGAGGCTTCTGCTGGAGACACTGTGGTACCCCTATGGCTAACCACTTTCATGTTTTTTGGGCCTGTCCAAAATCCAGTCATTTTGGAGGGAGGTGTCAACCGAGATAAATAAAATAATAGGGGTAGATTTAGATTTTTCTTTTGTTGTTTTATATCTCGGTAAAATCCCGGAAACAGTCCTACGTAAGGACAGGTACCTGTTGAAGATTCTTCTGGCAAGTGGTAGGAAAGCCATAACCAGAAGGTGGTTGCAACCAGATCCTCCAACATTGAACCAGTGGCATGGGATCATTCAAGAAATGTACTGTATGGAGAGACTTACCTTTGTTTTAAAACTTCAGTTGGAGAATTGTATGGAACGCTGGGAAAAATGGATCGTGTATGCACCTTGAATAGTGTGACATTTGGCTATGATGTAGGTGTATATATGTATGACTGTGTAAAAGAATATTTTGATTTTAACTGTATCACCCATGATGTCCCTCATGTCCCTTGTACACGTAAATAAATTAAAAGTAAAAAAAAAAAAAAGATGGCTTGTTTAGAAACCAATTGCCGAAGAATCAAATTAGATTTTACATCAGAGATACAGTATCTATCCAAGAGAGATGTTTCCCCCCAGATTATCCATTGAATGATTAGTACCAAGCATTACTAATTCCACATTTTCCAAAAGCTTATCACTGTCTCCTCTCCTGAATGAAAACACTTTTTTTAATGTATTTCTCTTTCCAATTTCTTTTACTTTCTTAAAGCATGGCGAAAAGAATATTGGAATGAACTTGAATTTTGTTGAGAGCTTTTTTTGCCGATGAAACTGACGGACAAGGAATGATTAATGATTCACTTGATAATTCAATCGGCAGAAAACGCTGCACTTCAACTTGACATCTCTTTATCAAACAGTCATTTACAGTATGATGACCATACGCTTCCATTAACTGCCGCTCTTAAAGATAATGAGATTTCGGTATCAATGTTATGACACTAAAAGGACAGCAAAGTGAGAAAAATGGTTTTCACCAATCTGATATATACTTTAAATATAGAAATACAGCAGGGGAAATTAAGAATTATGTAAGTAAGAAAATCGAATAGAATTATAAATTGCTTTACAGGATTAGAACACAAATACAGAGCCAAATATACCGCTTGCCAGACCAAGCATATAAACAGTGGGTGAATTGGTCAAACCAAATCGGGAATAAACACAAAAATGAGTTTTCCCAGTGGAACAGTAATCAGAATCTAAAGGCTTCAGAATGGGGACATCTATGTAAATTAAATCTCCCTAGTCCAAAAATGAGAGGAAAGCTATTTTCTACATTCTGTTGTGTTTACAGAACCATGGCTTGGGCTGCCTTTAACAGTTACTAAAATATGTTTTTCGTGTGACACTTTTGAAATGATATCTATTGGCAGTGTGAGTTGGAATGGATGTACTTTTATATGCACGACATACTAATTTAAAGTTACAAGGATGTTTTGACATGTATTAAAGGAGAGATGCAATTTGTTATATGGACACAATTAGCAATATGCTGTGGTATATATTAGTTTCATCAACATAAATATGTATTCCAAATAATGCAAACAACAACAACATGTGCTGATGTTCAAGACAAAATTAAAAGAGTGCCTTTGGCTGTTCTGGCATTTTTGACAGGCTGGACCATTTGCAACACTAAAAACTGTAAGCAATATAGTGTTTAAGCTCACTGCTATATCCATGTGTATACAGAGGAACCACCTGAGGCAATTTTCTAAAGATGGGCACTATGCAGAAAGTGTTTGAAGGAATAAATGCATTCAGTAAATAATATATAATGTATGATTGTAGTATACATACATGGAACATAAGAAAAAAGGATCAAAGTTATCCTCCCCCATTGAAATCTTGACATCTTTGGCCCTCAAGGCCTTGTGTTTTCTATCACAGAAAGGCTAAAGAGCGAACAGACCCAAGGAGCTAGCTGCTCAGCTATAATTGCTATTTTCAGGAAGAGTCCTTGTGCATCATTCTCAAACAAAAGGCCAGTTGCAACAAAACGTCTGTTGGAAGCTGAACAGATAACCCTAATGACCTAAGGCTAAACATCCACTAGACGTAGTCCTTGGTTTAAAGGCGGAAGTTATTATTATTTTTTCATAGAATTGATTTTCTACTGGAATATTATTTCAATACGATTTTTTTAATATTGATTAAATAATCTGACTCAGCAGTTTAGCATTTGGTACTAAAACCCCTTAATCTTGAACATTGCATTGGGTCTTCAATGTGTCTCACCTTTGCTCATGTTGATTCTACTTTAAGTCAGGAAAAACCTGAACTTTTGAATATTTTAGTTAAAAAACTTTAAAAACTTATCTGAGAATTGGATTAAGACTAATACATTTGAAAAGAGTTTGTGTATTACTGTGGGATGTATCAAGCAGAGTAGCCTATTTCTGGAGGTCGTTCCTCTCTGTACATTTACTTGACTTTAGTTTATTCAGTCATCATTAAAGCTATCGTAAACATTATTCTAAAAACATCATACTGGTCTCGGCCAAGCTATACTACAGATCACTTCCCTCAAATGCGTCAGTACACACATACAGGAACAACCACACACACATATTTCAACATTAATTTACCTCTAATGGACTTCATGAAGCCATCGGTGAAGGTCGCCCTCACCGCATCATGTTTTTATTCAGCTACTGAGTGGGTAGCGTCCTAAAAGATTAGAAGTCTGCCATTGCCAGGCTTTAAGTTGCCGGAGGTTCGTCTCAAGAAAACTGGCTGGATTACTGAAAGGGAAAAATAGAGATTAGTTAAAAGCTTTTTTTTACAAGTATATATTGAATGTTAACATAACTTAATTTAAAGGGGTTTTGGCAGTATAATGAAGACAGGCTTAATTATAAAAATGCCGTTTGTAAATCATCACCATCAAGGCAAAATGTAATGTTAGACACTTTTCCAAAAATTAAATCTCATTACCATTTTCTGTGTACCATTATTCTCTCTTGAAGATGAGCCCTTTCCATTTGTGTAAAAAAGCCACTCTCATGCAGTTGCTTCGCCATCTCTTTAAGCCTCTAAAATCCAGATGCTCTACCAGTTATGTGCCACAGCTAATGAGGCCGCAGCTAATTAGGCAAGTTTAAAAGTAGCATATTTGAGGGTCATAGAGGATGTAATTGCAGTATGTTTGTTCTTTTTATTTTATACCGTGTTGGTGTGCACATACACCTAATGAGATCTATTATTTGAAATTGCCATCAGTTCTTCTTTTAATTTGAGTGGGATCTTAGTCTGAAACTTAGCTAATGTGTAAAGTATAGCTTCTTGTTTCCTGTGACGATTTCCTGCTCACTTGTTTCGACACCTGTTGTTTCCTTTAACAATCCTTCAAACAGTGAGACATACTGGTCACTGCTGGCCAGTATTTTCTTTTGCCTAAGGGTGTTTACTTTACCATTATTTTCTTGTTGTGTATTTTAATCTCTTTTCATCTCTCTTATTTGATGTGTTTTCCTTGTATCTGACTCTTCGGGCCAGGGCTTGTATTGATCTGTATTTGATCCCTTGCATCTTCAGCTTTCTCAACTGCCAGCTAATAAAAAGTCAGTATTGCAACAACACAAATAAAGGCATTGAGGGAGAAAGTCTGAAGAGAAGAAGTACAGAAAGAGTGGGCAGCCATTTCATCTGTGTGTTGTGGTAGAAAAAGGATTATCTCCCAGATGACTTGACCACTGGCATTGGCTAACCAGCACAGATGTCTGTGGAGGAGGATTTGTTGGGAGGGGATGGAGAGAATGGAGAATTATATAAAAAGACACCTGCACACATTTATTATGGAATGACAAACAAAGATATGCTGTACTATTTATATTCAACAGAAACAAAACAACCTGAGGCCAAATGTAGGGGACACGAGCAAGAAAAGCCCCTATGAAATACAGCAGCTCATCATTTGTGCTCAATATTATCTTTCCCTTCCTAACTTATTCCACATTCAGGCATATAGAGCCACAAAATGATAAATAGGCAGTCGGCGGCAGTTCATCTCAGGACGTGACATCTTTGTCTGCAGGGCATAACCTGGTAGCCATTAATCCTTCAGCAAATGTTGGAGACAAAAAAGATGAGATGAAATGAGGGAGAAGAGTAAATCAAGGAAAAGAGAAAGAGATAGCATGAAAGTGGAGGAGAGGATATGAAAGCAGAATGTCCCAGATAAGATAGGGAAAGAGGCAGCTAAGGGGAGGGTTGGAATGGGAAGCAGTAGGGTAAATCAGAAAAGAATAGGGGAGAGGATGGTAGTGTAAATGATAAGACATTGGAGGATTTCCAATAAAATATAAATTTATATCAGCTTTAGGAAAGTGTGAGACAGAAGATGTTCAGATAGGAAGCTACAAGAGTCAAGTCCTGTCACAGAGCTATACTTTAAGGATTTATTTCAAAGTAAATGAAGCACCACGTTTTAAAAGCAGTCTGTAAGAGTTTCTTTTAACAGCAGGGGATAAAAGGAGATTCTGTGCTGTACTGTAGGACACACACTCACAGACACATGGATACACACACACACACACACACACACACACACACACACACACATGACACACACACACACACACACACACACACACACACACACACACACAGCTGCTATGTTTTTACTCTTCATCCCTAACCTCTACTCCTCTCCATGTCTTGAGGAAAAACTCCCCCTTTTCCATGAGATAGAGATAAGAGGAAACCAAGGAGGTGCAATCCTTTCCTCTGGGGGGTCTGTTTGGTGTAATGAACACTCTCTTATCGCTTCCCCCACCTCACTTCCTGGAGACGACCTACGTAAAGCATAACTAAGGCAGTGTTGTAGAGGTGCAATGGGGATGGATCCTTAACCAGGCAAGTCTCTCACTACACCTGAAAGCATGTACGGCTCACCCAGGCAGTCAGACAGAGATTTGAGCCTGTGAGAGTTTAGCATGCGGTGGGTAATTGGTACACTTTCACTTAGAAGGGCAAGACAGTAAACAGAGGTGACAAGGGATTCTAAGCTCCATTATTAATTTGTTGAAACAATATTTATCTAAAAGGATTATGAATAATATTTAACTGTTATATTTACTATATATTTAGTCTTAATTAATAAGCCATCTAAACCCATAAGTGAAGATTCAATAATGTGTGCCTTAAGCTTCACTAAATATTTATTTTAACAATTCATCAAACGTGTCTTATTCATTTTTAGCCCATTTTTAATTGTTTTCTGTCATAAAGCAAGCTGCCTAGCACCAAGCAACAGAAAAAGAAAGTTAGCCACTACTTAATTATCAAGCTATATTACCTGATACATTTTTGCAGGAGTTCGGTTAGTTTCGGGGTTGGGGTGGGGTTTGAGGTTCCGGGTTAGGAATAATTTGCACTGGTCTACCAATTTGTGTGTGTGTGTGTGTGTGTGTGTGTGTGTGTGTGTGTGTGTGTGTGTGTGTGTGTGTGTGTGTGTGTGTGTGTGTGTGTGTGTGTGTGTGTATGTGTATGTGTATGTGTATGTGTATGTGTATGTGTATGTGTATGTGTATGTGTATGTGTGTGTGTGTGTGTGTGTGTGTGTGTGTGTGTGCGTTGCACGAGTTCCACGAGTTCCTGAATATGTGATGGTGGTATTCCAACTGAGAGGATCCTCTGAATGTTGGCAAGTGTTTGGTTATGGTGTTGTTGATGGTGTGAGGGTCTGTTGAAGTGAGATGTTCATAAAAGGAAAAATAGACATCTGCATTGGGGAAGGTGGTGCGTGATTGCTTAGACACTGATGCAAATTGTTGCGTTTGGGGTTCTGGTTTTCTTTTCTGAGGCCAATTGAAAATATGACAAGGGTGATAGGATGGGGAGTCCTAGCTGATTTTGAGGATGTTTTTGAGTCTGGCTTCTGGGTAGCCGTGTAGTTGGAGGAAGGGGATGTTGTTGGCTAGGATGGGATTGATGTTGTCGTCGCTGATGATGGGGAAGGTCTTACATTACTACATTAGTATCGAGCTATATTACCGGATTAGGTTTAGGGTTTAGGTCAGGGCGATATGTATGTGTTACAACAAAACTGTGTATTGGAACAGGATCAATCATAAAAAACACAACTAGGCACATTAAGCGATATCCGAGAAAAACATAGAACTGGGTCTGTGTAAGTTGTCCAGGTCAGACACCATATGGTATTAAGTTTTCGAGACTGACTCTTGATTTAAAGTGGATAGACTTTGCATTCGAAATAGCTCAACTTTGAAAGATTTGTTTTAAATAATCAACATAGACAGGTCAATTTACTAAGATGAAACTCTGGCTGGCTGGGTTGCTGAATTTGTTTAAAAAAAAAACATTGTGTGTGTTGAACCTCTCCTTGTTGCTGTCATGTTTCTGTTTCTGTCTGCTAGCTTTTTCTGGCTGGACCGAGGCTTTTCTGGGTGCCAACCCAAACCTCTGGAGACTAAATTAGACCACACATACACAGCCAATCAAATGTCATTCCAGCTTGTGTGCATGTGTGTCTAACTTAGTGTAGCTGTTTTTTGCATCTCTGTATGTGTGTGTTTGTGTCTGCCAGTGTGTTAGTGTGGGTCGAAGCTGCAAAGGACCATGCAGACGGGCCTCAAAGTTAATGATAAGCTCATTAAAGAGCCTCTACGGCCAAAGATAGGGCCTTGTCTCTAGTCTACAGTCTACAGGATAATGTAATATTTTGCTCCCCGGTTGAATCAGCTAAAGGATCCGTGTTTCTTTTTAAAATGACTTGAAATGTGTTGCAAAAATTCTCCTCAAGAGAGCACTGTGTCGATACAAATACTGGCAAAAAATGACTGTTGCAAGGATCATTTTTCTACTCCACGGCTTTAACCACAGCACATTCTGCCTGTTGTTAATCTTTATAACAAATATTAGATGTATTGATAGTAAAGTAGAATATATTGGCGATCTTGCCGTTTGTAGTAAGAAATCTACATTCATTGTCTGTTCCATAATGAACCCGACCTATTATTATGACAGTGCCTCAGTCCCTCTGTGAGCTTTGATTTAATTAACGAAGCAGAAGATTAATCTATCTGTTTACATCAGACACTAACTCAGGCGGGTTAGTCAGTAGACAGGAGTCATGATGATGGGATGATCAGCCTTCATTTTCTGACTAGATAACATCAGGTATTTATAACCCCACATTACTTACCTCAGCAGTGACAGCTTATTGGTGAGAGATAATTGGGACCAAATTTGCTATTCATAAATTCACAATGGGGTCTTCATTGGGATTTTTAATTATTTCCCTCTCTGTAAAAAGTTTAGTGTAGAAGGAGGAAGGAAAGTCTATTTTAATTTTTCAGCACAAGTTTGCCAACCCTTGCCAAACCCCTTACAGGGATCTATTAATCAGCCAATCTCTCAAATCGCTCTCTCCTCCTCCCAACCCTCCAGTCCCCTCAGTGAACAAAGTAATTCCCTTTGCTTCGGTACAGAGTGCTCCGTGCAGTCTAAGCTTCTAGCAAACATCTCCCTCCTTTACTTTGCC
Organism: Eleginops maclovinus; assembly: GCF_036324505.1. NCBI lineage: Eukaryota > Metazoa > Chordata > Actinopteri > Perciformes > Eleginopidae > Eleginops > Eleginops maclovinus. Next base: position 10,106,932 of record NC_086354.1, read on the forward strand.
CTGGGCCCTAAACATCTCAGAAGTCTTGCAGAAAAAGCTATAACACTACTCTACTGCTGCTCCTCCGAGAGAACAAAGATTAATAGCATACTGCGTGCTCTTCATTGAGGAGAAACGTTCTCATCTGTAATTGCTGAGACAATAGCCATAGGATACCCTCAGCATTAGTAATTTGATCAATAAATACAGGCTAAATGTAGCATCTGGGGATTTTATGTGCAAATCCAGGGTATCGAAACTCCCAATGCTGTATAAATGACCATTAAGGATAAAGAGGATTTATGTTACCAGGAGGATGATATCTACGTGTTCTTGCATGTTGTGTAAGTAGCCATAAAAGTATTTTAATCAGGCAAAATGTGAGTCTGCAATGATGTTTTTTATTACTTCGATGTCTTTGAATGTGGAAGGCTTGCTGGGTTTTAGAGAGAGAAAGGTTAATAAAAAAAATATCAAATACAAACTACAAAGTTAAAACGACAGACATTTTACCTTGTTCCTTTCAATATTGGAGTCATTTAAAAGCACAGCTTGTAAGAATCACAAGGTCAATGCTCCCAAGAATTGTTAAACAAAATGGCTTTTCTCAGGCTGAAAGAGGAAAAAAATCATATTATTCAGCTTGTTGAGTCAGTTCAGAAAGAAGGTACTTCAGTGATCCTTCAAACACAAATGGGAGAAAAAGAAACATCCTGTATGACTAACTACCTAAAGAACTTGACGCTGATAACAAAACAGCAACACTTAGAACACAATGTACAACTTTAAGTTGGTTTTAGTCTTTTGGTCCAGAAGTTGCACAAAGTAACAATTAAACTGCCGACATCTGAAAATAATGACACAAAGGCAGCATACGTTATTGTCAAAGGAGCTGCCTTAAGGTTGTATGTGAAGTGGAAAACAGGATTTGAGTCCTCAGACAAGCTAGCAGTTATGTGGGGTTAAACTATACACAAGAGAGATTTGAGCTGAATTCAGATTTTTATTTAGAACGTTCAAAGGGCTTCACATGGTGTGTGTGTGTGTGTGTGTGTGTGTGTGTGTGTGTGTGTGTGTGTGTGTGTGTGTGTGTGTGTGTGTGTGTGTGGGTGTGGGTGTGGGTGTGTGTGTGTGTGTGTGTGATCCCTACAGTATGAGTGTCTGCCATCAGTGTACGAGTGTTAAAGTCAACATGTAGTGTAAAAGCAATTAGTTGGATGACTAGAAATGCACTGTATTAAAGCAAGTTCATCCAAGTCCATTAGGAAATTACCATAGTAAAAAACACTAATGGCTTGTTTTAACCTGATGATGGCACTGAATTAAAGCCAGAGTTTGTGTGGTTCGCCATTGGGAAACATGAATATAAAATGGTATGGCAATCCAATTGTTGAGATGTTTCACTGAACCAAAAACATGAACCTTATGTTGGTGCTAGATGAATAATCAGGGGATTCATCAACTTGGGAGCCTGAATGTCCATTAAAAAAAAAGTGTGCCATTTAAGAAGTATAATGGGACCTGGCAAATTGACACTGCAGTCCCTAAAATCCTATCACCTTGTTGATTAAGATATCATTTACAAAGAAGAAAATCTAGAAAACATGTTTGTGTTTGTTGCTGTAGAAACACGAGACCAGCAATATACGTTGAATAATGTATGTTTACCTGAGCCGCATCCCTGTGACATTTCGGACACTACTCCAATGATTTTTCTGTTGCTTAAAAATATGGCATGTGGTAAATTGCTGTTTAAATCTAAGTATTTAACATGTGAAGTGGTTCAAACCTGAACAATCTCCATAATTGCTGGTCATTCTGCTTTACAAATAGCTTACTTATCCATTTGATGTCATAACCTTCAAACGTAAAAGAACTCAGCGGTAATTTAAAGGTGTAAAAAAATAAACAGAGTGCTCACTGCTATAACTTGGAATCGTTTGCAGCTTGAGCGGATGCACCATTAAAACCCATCTGTCTGCAGGCAAATGCAGCGTTGGCCCATCTGGGTTCCCTTTGCTATCTGAGACCTTGGGAGTATTCAAGGTTAATGCCCCCTTATTAGCCACAGCCATCAGACCCCGGAATGGCTTCTCCTTAATGTGTGAGGTCGGCATGTTAAGGAATGCCTTACATTGGTTAAGTAGGGGTTAGACATCATGTTTCTGTCCTCCATTTATCTTTTAATAATAATACTGTGGAGGCGGCTGCATGCTTTCCCACAGGCTGATGACATGAACCAAGGAAGAAATCCAGTTTACAGCTGAAGAGCAAGTTAGGACTGAATTCCTTTGGGTGAACAGAGCAAAGCATAATTGCAATTCACTGATGCACAATGCATGCTGTACAACATGGAAATTGATGACAACAGTTGTATGCCTGATTGAATACGGTTCATTGTTTGCTAAGGTGGGCAGATTGAAAACAGAAGTTAACCGTAAAGCCTATTAAATAGCAAACATCAACAAGCGACAGGCAAGTAAAATAGAAAATGAATTGATTAATACCAAGTACCATATATTCTCTCTGTGTAGTCATAAAATATAAGGTACACAGCTCAGGTAAAGAGAGTTAAATACCTGATTAAAGAAAGGCAGCCTCTGTTTAAAGCATACCAGGGCTGTGATTTATTGTTTGGCCAGTGTTGGTCAGACACTCAGTTGATAACTTGCCTTGGTTACGAGTAATGTAAGACAGGCGTTATAAGAGGAACAACAGTGCTTTGTCCATACAAACCATGAACAAATAAATTGCTCTTTTGTTTTTACCCAGGAAACAGATTGCGTTGTGTCGCTACTTTTAGAGTTTGCTTCAAAGATGTCAAACTAAAATGACATCTCTTACAAATGCCAGTGTTGTCTGCAATAACGCTGTGGCATTTAAGTAGCTTCAAAGATAAATGAAAACACATATGCAACATTTCAGATCCCTTCTTCCTGTGACACGCACACACACACACACACACATACACACACAAATCAGGGCGGCCTAACAGTCATTCCCCGTATCCTTCTCCCAAGTACCCTCAAATGTATTCACCACAGCAACACCCTATAGTTTGCAGGTAATAATACGCAGCAATTTCATATCTTCAGACAATACCTCAATCAAGGTTGACTGAAGTGAAGCAATGATGTATTTCCGTTCTTTTAGCAGCTGCTGTTAAAAATGTCCTTGAGCAACCTCCAGCTGCTCCACTGAAGCAGCTCCGCAACCCGACAGCTCCCAAATGTGTGTAACCATGCAAGTGTGAAGAAGAACATTGCTGAAAAAAGCATATGTGTTCTGTCAGCTCTCCTCAGATAAATAAAATAGAATAAATGAGTAAGAAGATTTTCCCTAAGGTGAAAGCCCCCTTCAGTGTTAGCCTACATCCATTATCCCTTTCTGATCTCTTGGCTGGAGTCAAGGAGGTAGCTCATCTTTAAACAGCTATGAACAGTGGCCTCCTAAGGTGTTTGTTTCAGATAGGGTCTGTTGAATTTGACCTAAAGGATAATACAGTTCGACTGTGAGGAGGAAGAGTAGTGATTTTATTCATGCAGAGAAGAAGAAGGCTACGGAGGTCCTGAGGCTTACTGTGTTGGGTTCCATTGAAAGGTAGTTTAGTTAAAGGAGTGGGCTGGCATTACTATAAATTGTGTTTGGTTTATTGTGTATTTTTATTGATAGAATGAATGTTTTCATATTTAGTTTGAGCCCTGGTGAACTAAGGTTGTATTCACTTTTAGTGTGACTTGATTATAAAAAAGCCCTTTGCATCTGGGAGGCTGCCAGGGTCTTACTGAACTCACAAACAAAAAAAACGTTACTCGACTTTAACTTCTAGCACAGTGCATTAAGTCTCTTAAAAAACTATAACTACATTCATTTACAGTATGTGATTTCAATTGTATTGCGTTAGTGTCCCTGCTATTTTTTAAAGTTCTCTATAGTCCTTTTTTCATTTCCAGCAGGGAAAGAAGCTGCATGGTTCACATATGTGGAACATGCATTCATGGTATAGGAGCTTAGTAAAAAAACAACAAGTTTTTGTACTACTCAATAAGTGGAATCCAAAAGGTCCCTGGTAAATTTGGAGTACAATAATCCTGAACTGTTCTTAACCTTACTATACACATTCGTATTAACTTTCTTATGCACTAGAAATATTTGAATAGCAGGATTTCGATTGTGGAAATAGCCTCACCGTCGATGTAGAAATGATTTATGTATTGTATATACAGGCTGTGTTTATATTGGTGTTCCTATTGAGCTTAATATTCAGTGTTATAGCCGTAGTGACATTTCACAGGGACAAGAATAAGAACACCTCTTAGTTCTGTTAGTCCTTGGAATAGTGTGTGTGTGTGTGTGTGTGTGTGTGTGTGTGTGTGTGTGTGTGTGTGTGTGTGTGTGTGTGTGTGTGTGTGTGTGTGTGTGTGTGTGTGTGTGTGTGTGTGTGTGTGTGTGTGTGTGTGTGTGTGTGTGTGTGTGTGTGTGTGTGTGAATGGTGATTTTGAATAACAGAAAATAGGCAACTTGCAATGTGTATAGTAATGGAATTCCTTTAACAAAGAGGAGACATACCCAGCCTGTTGGGGTATTCTGAAACCACAAAGACTTCACGCTGGCTGTTGTTAGCCCGTGTTTAACTTGTAAACGTCCTCTCCTAAACTATATTTATATTTCTCAGCGTCTCTGCCTTATACGTCAATACACTGCTCTGTATGCCCCCTCACCGACCTTAAACGAGAAAGCTAATGGTGCTTCTGGTTTAGATTGATCTTCTTCATGACTTGGTGGAGGCTGAAGGCACAACACTGAACCTTTTCTCTATGTTTCAATCACCCACAAGAGTCCAATAAGAGCACAACCTGATATTATCAATCTTTCCATTTGTTGTGTCTGTGCACATTTTGGCTTCCACGACAGAAATGATTCCCATTTCTCACTTAGGCAATGGGTTTGAGGAGGAACGCCAGGGGAAGTGTTTGAGTTGTTGAATTCAATACTGTCACATATGTTTGGATTTGTGAGTGTGATCACATGTCAGGCTCGCTGAGGCATGCTTCAGCTGGTGCCATGACAGTGCAAAGTAGGTTGTCTTTTGTGGGTTTGAGTTGCACAAAGTTACAATTTCCCAGCTTGGAAAGCCAGACCTCCCCTGCAGCAATGCCTGACATAGAGAGAATTGGGCTGTCATTTGGTCCATTTGTATTTCGCTGAAAGCTGGAGCTGGTGATTCGGGGAAAGAATCTGAATGAGAGCTGTTCATACATGGTGTCCTGTCAGCTTATCAATGGGTTTAAGGACAGCCACCAGCAAATATAGACCACTTTCACTACTCAGGTAGAGGAAGTGTTTCTTTAGTAAATGTAGTCCTAACATTTTTTTTTTCTGTAGCTTCTGTATGTTGCAATAACTTAATAAACCTGTAAAATAATTAAAACTTTGAAAATGTAATACTCAAACAACAGCCAGATATGGTTGTTTATCAGCAGGATAATGGAAAACCGAATGGTCCAATTATTATTCTACTTGTTGGAAGGGTGAGGCATAGTCCATGGAAGCACCCATTACATTTTGGAGTTGATTTGAAACAAATGACAAATTATTTTTCACTTGTATAAACATTGCGATATAGGGCATGGCCTTAGCAAAGTCTGTTGCTCCCAAAGTACCCTTCCAGTTTTATATGTACTCAGGTTTATGAAGTTACCTAGAAATGGGAAAAAAATGGATTCTCCATGCACATTCCAACAATATGGAGCAGATCCAGAACAGCAAACATCAAAGGGAGAACAGTCAGGAGCACACTGTAATTGGAAGCCTTAAATAGAGTGATGTTACGTTATATCCAGATTAAGCATACATGAATATACTGTATGCCTTTGTCCATTTAGACCGTTATTAAAATGTCCTACCATACTGTTTTTATTGCGCACAATAAAATAAACCAAATACCTAAAAAGGGATATGCAATGTATTACATTCATAAATACAACTATGAACATAAGTTAGTTTGTTATCTTTACTGCATATGTTGTTCGATGGAAATCCTGAACCTTTCCTCCCTCTGCTTTTCCTCCAACAACCTCTTTAAATGTTCTCAAGTAAATGCACTGACCACATTTTGCATTTGGAGCATGGCGTTCTAAAAATACAAGACTCAAATTGAGGTCAGCACTTGATCTATGACTGAATAAGAGTCAGTTAGGTCATATTCTGAGGCAAAACTTATGTAGAGGCTACAAAGTTTCTACTGCTAAAAATGAAATCCCAAACATGTTTTCCATGCATCAAAACCAAGTATAGCCATACGTGAAATTAGGGAACACAATTTATTTATTTTTTTTCACAATTGTATCATTCTCACATAATTTATTTCCTGTGTTTTTTGATTGCCACTGCACAGTATTTAAGAAACACTTTATGATGGCAGATGTATCTAATCTTTCACTATATATGAGTATATATGTCCTTTTTTTTTATTGCACATGATATTACACAGCTGTCTTCAAAAGCCTGCATGGATGCAGGTATTAATGCAACTTTAATTGTCCTGCAAATAATACAGTGTTCAGTGTTTCGCTGCTATGAATTCATAAGTTCAGCTTCAAGGACTCCTATTATGCTCTTTTATGGCATATATTATAGGTCTCAAATATATACAAAAAACATGTCTCTGATGTTTTTGGCGCAAAATACCAAACAGATCATTTATTTTAGCGTGTCTGCTATCCTTCTGTTTCAGCCCCATTTTCGAAAGTGCTGATTCTGTGACGGTCACTTTAAATTTGAGCTGAGCTGAAGCTGGCCACGCCCCTTTGGAGCGCTCGAGAAACTCCGCTAAACGCTGCCGTGATTAAACGCCATATTATGTTCCAAACCAACATCCAGCATTATTTCTGAAACACTTCTCAGTGTTTACCACTAGAACAAAGACATTATATGTATTATATACAACAACTCTAAGTCCCTCCTGCAGACATCCTGCACAGAGACACAGAGCTGCTGCAGAGGGGATTCAGCTCGCACCTCTATATTGCGGACGATAGGTTGAGACGTGTCACGTGGGCGGGACGTTGCCAGGAGTCCAGTGTAAAGCCAGCCCACATTTCCGATATGACGTCATATTGGCAGCAAATCTGGAACAGCTCGTTTGTTCCCCCGTTTTTAGAGATGTGGGTAAGGAGGAAAAGAGAGAGGGTTGTATTTTCTGACACTTTGTGAGTCTCCTTACACACCGGGGACACATATTTATATATAAAAGACAGCAAAAAGTGCATTTTGCATAATAGGGGACCTTTAGGTAGAGAACAAGCAAGGATCTTGTCCTCTGGAAGGATTTTCAAGTAATTATAGAAGATGTGTCTGTAGGGGATCATGGGCTAATCTGAAAACAAAAAGCGTACTTTATCAGAAAGCAAATGTAATTACACTGTATCATAATAGCCCACTTCTACCACATAGTTTTTGACAGGATTTATAGGGGCAAATGTTTAAAAATTCACCCACTGAGCATTTAGGCACTTTGCATAATATTAACACTTTTCAGCATGTACTGTATGTCTCTATAGGGTTCACAAGTACTCACACCCAAGCATTTCCTAACTTTTTTAACATTTAACTGATGACTTCTGCTGTCTCCAATTAGTGTTTTGATGCTAAATGTTTATTATCTTACATATATAGAATCTAAATTCTCACATTTGCACACAGGATTTATGTTCTATGTGTTTTTTCTAGCTGTTCTGTATTCTATGACATCAATCAATCCACTGAGCAATGACTGACTTCAAAAAGTACTTCTAGTCTAGTTTTTAATACAGCAGCTCCATAGAGATTTCCAAACATAATATCCTCCCTGCTAACTATTGTGTGAGCAGTGTCAGCGATTTATGATGGATGGTGCGTTTAATGTGCTACCGACACTTTGAAGTGATGAAGATAGCAGCTTACTCGACAGCTCTGGAACCTCTGTTTTCCGCTCCGTCTCTCCCAGCTGGTGCCACTGTAGAATAAAAGAGGCATAGCTCCGTTGTACTTGCCTGAAGACATCCCAACTCCAACCTTATTGTCTGTCATGTTTGCAGCTGAATTAAAGGCACAAAGGAAGAAAGATTATTATTGAAGTTGTTGTTGCAAAGATTCATGTGGGATTTAAAGAGATGATCTTCACTAAGATGTAACTGACAGACAGGGGCACTGCACAGAGGAAAAGGACTCTTGAAAGAAAGGACGCGTTTCAGGTAGCAGTGCTTATCACTACATATGACAGGCACTTGTAAACCCATCAATTTTAATTCTAGTTTTGACAGAAATACCAACAACCAGTGTATGCAAGGGTTAGAACTGATGTATGTACATGTTTAAAATGGAGTATTTTAATTATACACAGCAAAAACTAAACGTCAATACAAAAATGAAGCTGCAAAATGTAATTGTGTTAGAGTTATATGACGTCCATCCCTATAGTGCATTTTGAGGGGATTGATAGTTCATTAATGCATTTCTAATGATTCATGATCACACATGATGAGGATGCATTACATGAACAACCATAAACATTATAGATGTGACTCAGAATGAACTAATGTGTCTTATAATTATATTGACCACAAATAAGTACCAACACTTCATATTGAACTAAACTCAATATTTAATTCTTAGTATGACTGGTGCACAACAATATTCAGTCTACCCTTAATCAATTGTGAATTGCCCTCATAATGCATTATACATGTGCTTTTCATAGAAAGTTTTACCTTTAATTCAAACACATACACTATGCTTGCTGAATATATGAATGGATGATGATGCTGCAATATAATATGATTCGGTAATAAGAGACATAGGGTGTCGCTGTGGTGAATACATATAAGTATACAATAAGCAAGTATGTTCACTTAAAGATTAATATCATCCCTGCTAAGGAAGGAAAATGTAATTACAGAGAGACTATCTACCGAGAATTCTCTTCAGATGCCACATCTAATGCTATTTGAACGAGTCTCTATGGCAACGTTAGCTCATCTTGTCATTAGTGTGTTACCGGGGATTTTGCTGACAAGGGTTCTAAAAGCCGCCGACTCCACATAGGACAGAGGTTGCATATCTTCAAAACTCTGCCACGAGTCTCTCAACTTCTCCGGGTTCAAGCAGCAGAGCAGACCAACAGAAAGTTACCTTCTGTTGCTTCGGCCTGCGCGCATTCGTGTCTTTTTCTTTTCTTTTCTGCAGCTCTCAATCGCAATCTGTTCTGCAGCCCTCTTAACCAATAGTTAAGAGGCTCACTGAGTTACTATTCTACCCGCGCAAAGGTTTCTCTGGTGTCGGAATGCCTCGCGTAATGTAACAAGCAGTGACGTAATGTTACCGGTATCAAATATTATTTAGCCCTGTTGAACGGAGCTTGAGTTGAAAATCTAGCATGAGTTTAATTTCTAGCTCTTTTCCTAATTTTCAGCATGAACTGCCAGGTAGATAGATAGCTTTAATTAATGAGCTGCAATAAACTACATTTTAGCATGTAAAGCCATACTTTTGCGGTTATGTTGGTGAAAGTAACTCAAAGTAACGCAAAAGTAGTGTAACGCATTACAGTTCAGAGACAGTAATAATGTAATGTAACTTATTACTTTAAAAAGACAGTAATAAGGAATATGTACTGTATTACATTTTTGAAGTAACTTGACCAACACTGCAAGCATTTGCTTAAATACAAGACTTTTATTCTGAAAAGTATTCACTAATGTGTTTTTGAACATGTGAATGCTGGCTTATGTTGTAAGTGCTTTTAGTGGTTGCTAAGACTGTTCACAGCACTACATAAATGCAGTTAAAACACAACCAGTAGATGAGTAGGACCGACTGGCCCGACATTGTTATCTCCAGCTTGGTTCAAACCAAAATCAGTTTAGTTTTTTTGACTCCCCTCTCTACTTCACTGTAGCCCACTTAATGTTACTCAGACGTTTTAATATGTCCTTGTAGTGTGTTAAATGAACAGGCCTCAGCCAGCCAGTAACTTAGCTGTCGCCTCTGCCTCATGATGTCATGAATCACTAAGTCAGCCCGAAGATGGAGATTTCAGGGTTGTGCGGCCACCCATTATAAAAAAAACCCAGAACAAAACTGCCTCTTTATGTGATAGATTTTGAGAGAGCCAAATTGTCCATAAATTTGGCTCACGCAGTCATAAATGTCAGGAAAGGGAGGAAAACAGACAGACAAATTTCTCCAGCGTAATGGCAGTGCTAATGATTATTTCTGAGAGTGTGTGCGAGGAGAGAAAGCAGGAAATAATGCTCAGGGAGTGTTAAAGGCAGATAGAGAGCGCAATTTAAAAATGGAATAAGAAATAGGGGGAAGGTGGTAAGTGGATGTACATGAATGTGTATGCACCAGTGCCACTGCCTGTGAGTAAATTATTGATAGAGGGAGATCAAGACAGACGCGGGTCAGAGGGAAGGAGAGTTAGTTGAGGCATGTGGAGGCATTGATCTCAGCGGCTAATGGTCACAGTAAGACTAACTGCATGTCTCTGTACAGAAGGAAAAAGACGACCCTCCACACGGAAATCACATGGGATATTCTAATGAGCCAACCCTATTAATGCGAGCGTTTCCCAATAGGTTACCTTGAATCTTGACAGCCATATTTGAACAAAGTAGCTATGCTAGCAGGATGTGTCTATATTTACACAAATGATCAGTAATGGCTACAATCTGTTTTTTGACAGCTGATTACTTTGAACGGATTGAGCAACTTTTTAATGGCATTTCCTACAAACGTTTGAATCCCATTACATCACATAATATTCACCGTAGTGCAGCCGTTGATGTTTTTTGAAGATCAGTAGTGGTGAAACTAAACAAACACTAAAATAAAGAGCAATAAAGTTAAAGTTGCTACAGTAATTTATCCTCATGTGCGTATAGAGGGGCTACCCAAAGAGATAAGGGAGTAAGAGACGTAGAAACAGACAACTCCAGAGACAACGAGACAACCCGGACTCCCTAGTCCAGAAGACAAAGATCACAGTACGAAAAAGAGGCAGACAAACACAAAAAGAAGGATAGAGAGGGAGAGCATTGTGTCATTTGGGATAACTGAGAACTGTAATGGGCTTGAATCTCATCAGTTGAGCTCAGCTCAGGTCGGCTTGGCTGCAGATTTCCTTGCTGTCTCCCTGCCAACGACAGCACATGGGAATAAGATTCTCCAGCAGACCCAGAACAAGCCTAGAAGGTCTCACTTAGCTGGCTTTGGGAGAAAAGGAAATAATAGGTTCAGGTTTCCCAGAGGCTTCATACTGGCATAATATTTACCAGTGGTTCATAATGGAACTCCAATGATCGTAACACCGGAACACTCTTGGCAAACCCGGCACAGGGTACAAGCTGTGTCTTCTGCGCCAGTGTAATTCTCAGTGTAATTTACTCAAATGGTTCCCAATCCTTTTATGCTGGAGACTCTACACACTGACTTGTGAAATAGGAACCGTTGGATTTCATTGAACCCCTTTTTATCTGCTCATGCCCATGTGTTTAGTACAACAAAGTAGATTCTGTCAGGCTAAAGTAACCATCAGGGGGGAACTTGGCTGTTTCTAAAGTTTTAGAAGAGAACAATTTCGGAGCAGTATGAGGCCAGTGAAGCCAGCCACATTTTCCTAAATTACAGGTCTGGGCTATTTTATGTAAAACCCAGGGAATTTCATTTGTGATAAAAGCTTAAGCTTACATATGTGATATAAAAACTCTGGAATACACTGGATTTGAATACCAAAAAAATAACAATTGTCTTATTTGTTTTGTGTTTTTTTATCAAATACTTCTCTTTTTTTCTTGGAAAACTATGACATACAATATTTTCTCAGAATGGGTATAAAAATTAAACATTTATAACATCAAACAAACTCAGGGCAGGGGATACGAACAGACACTTACCACGCAGGTCTGATGATAGTGTGTACATTTTTAACATATTCTTTCACCAAAAAATGATGTGTTTTAACCTGTTGAGACCTGTCATTTCTAAAGCTCTGTGTTACATTTTGACCTTCACATTCTACTCAATATATTGCATTTTATGTTGATGTTATTGCCAGTATAACAACAACCAATTCAGATGCTTCAATGGTTTTGACAGACGGAAATGGCAGAATGGAGATAGTGAATTAGGTTTGTGGGGAATGGCAACTGAAATCATTTATTTGCATTAAACCTTGCTTTTTGTCTTGTTTGGTTTTGACACAAATTGCTGGGACAGCTGCAGAATTTGCTTTGAATTGCATCCATAACTGTTTTTCGGGCATTTGCACCACACAAAGAACCTCTCTCTATTTAACCACACGCTCTTATGGGTCTATTCAGCTTGGATTTTGTCTTTACTTGTTTGGGCTTTAGAAGAAAAAAATATGACTTTAATCATAATGCCCATCTGTACGTGACACCATACTGTCAATCGTCTCAATAAGTACCGTTTCAAAATGACAAGGATGCAAATAATGCCACTGTGAATACTTTGAGCCTCTAATGTTGAGGTGAATGTGTTTAACCGACGATTGTGGCACAGGTGTTTACTTCATATTGGCAATTCATTAGAACATAACAGCTTTTTTCGTATTGTAATGACACATGAAACTCCCTCTGCTACTCAACTATTATCTCTGCATGCCACTAGGGGTAAAGTAGACAGGGATGAATAGGTTTTCAGTGCTCAAAAGGGGTATTGTTAACATATAAATGGGTATAATGTTTAATTTTGTCCTATTTTCTCTTTCTCTTCCTTCCTTTTCTCCGATCCTGTCCCGCCTGCAGATGAATTCAAAGCCCTCCTGAAGCGCCTGCCCACTGACCGGTTTTTGAATGTGTCCATGATTGCCAAGTTCTGGGCGGCTGACTTGTCTCTGCAGAAGCGCTACGCCCAGCTGGAGTCCAGCTCTGCCCTGGTTCTGACTAAAGCCCAGAAGGTCGTCAGGAAGCTGTTCACCCTGAGCAAACGCTGCCCAAAACATCCCCGCATCAGTCTGCCCAGAGAAAGGTAACCCACAACAGAAAACCAACCAGATGAAGATTTTTTTTATAATTTGCTGCTTTGTGCTGATTCATTACAGCTGTAGGCTCTCTACCAGCCCACCTCAAGTGGAGCACACTGTGAAAATCAAGAGCAGTCTGTCTGGAAAGTGCTTAATGTAGCAAAAAACAAAAGGTTCTGCATACAGGAAGGTTGGAAACGTGCCAGCAGGGCAAACAATTGGTTATTTTAAGCTGATTCCCATCCACAACATCTATTTGTAGAATGCTGGCATTGGGATTTCAGATAAGGGCTGTCTCTGCTGTCAACAGATTGTACATTAGTAAATGTGTTCAACTGTTCAAAAATGTTGGGCACTGTGACAGAGTAGTAGCAACATCATGTAGATAGCTGTAGTCTGAATGCATCAACCTGAATGGTTCATCTGTTACTAACAACCCACAAAACTCCCTGATGGTAAGGCCCAGAAGCAACTCAATACTAAAGAAATTATAAACATTTTATACTCTATAGATACTGTTCTAGCAATAAGTGTAAATGTAGCCCAGTAAATAGGGGCTACATTTACAAAAAAAATCATAATCATGTCCTGCTCAAATCATATTCAGAAATCCAGTTAAGTTCCCATACCTTAGAGTGTCATTTTACCCAGAACCATGATGTTTTTCTACTAACCAAGTTTCTTTTGTGCCCTAACCTGACTAAACCTTAACTACAACACTGTCAAATGTATACAAGTTATATGTTTTCATCTGAATTTTGTAATAGTTGTAGAAGGTACAGACAGAATAGGTTGTTCTTCTGGAAGGGGCTTAAACAGAACACAATGCTATGTGCCATTGAAGGAAGCATGGACAAAACTTGCATACTACTTCCTACATTGGCTCTGAATGTATGTTGTCAAGTACATAATCATACAATATAGAAGTAATTACAAAGGATACTGGGCAATGTGTTTTATTGTTTCATTTGTGCAGGTGTTTGGAGATATACCTCACTGCATCTTGAACAGACAGAAAACAGAGCACCACTGTTGTTAAAACCATCTCCTAGCAATTTGACAGGCTAACTGACAACCTTTCCTGAGCAAACTCTGTAGCCATGGTTCACTTCTGAGCAAAATACCCATATAAGCTTCACTCTGCTGTCATTACATGGCTGTTATGTTGCCATACCAAAGGGAAAAATAAAGACAAGCTTGTGAAAAGCCAGTGTTAAGAGAGGTAAGGGAGGCTGGGTAAGATGGATGTGAATAGCCAGAGAGTGAAATAAAGGGATGGTGGAAGTAAAGAAAGGAAGGGGGTACCGGAAATGGAAGATAGACGTGATGGCAGGATTAAGACTTGTGTGGGAGAGATGAAGGGTATAGTTAACCTTGGCGAATGCCTTGATATGGTAAGGTCTGTAGTATTGTGGAATAGTGTAATCAAGTCCTCTATCAGACAGACAGCTCAGCACTTGTTTACAGAGGACTTTAACTTACCTGACAGTCCTTTGCTGCTACCCATCACACCATCCCCCTATCCTCGCCCTCTGCCTCACTTTCTGTCTGCAGTCACCTCTGTGTTGCCTTGCTCTGTCTCTCTGCCTCACCCCTGTCACTCAGAGTCTCAACTTAGTACCTACCAGCAACAACAAGTTATCAGAGGTCGCTCAGCTGCAAAAGCTCTTCTGCACAAATCCATTTGTTTTATCATCATTCATTTATGTCTATTTGCCTAGGCCTGAAGGAGAGGAATAGCTGGAGCATTTGGGCAATGTTGTGTGTGATTTCCTGAACTCAGCCTGGGGATAGAATCTCTGCAGAGCCAATTTTCAGTCTGAACTTGTTGCTGCTCTTACCGCACCAAAGTGGATGGTAATTTATGTATGCCTGCATTCTCATCTCTACTGGAGTTATACCGAACACCTACTCTTCTATAAAAAAAAGTGTCAAATTGCCACCATCCAATTTTCAAATAATATGGAACAAAGTGTGATATAACTTGTCATCTATAAATAGGATGGGTGTGGGGTAAACAGCAGTGTGGTATAGGGGAAATGCTCACTTGAGGGTCTCATTCGAAATCTTTCATAAAAAGTGCCCTTTTAAACGTTTTAAACATTTTACTATATATTCTCTATATGAGAATAGAGGAAGCACATGGAATGGGGCCAACTTTCACTTACAATTACACAGTTATAGTGGGGTATTTGCAATTAAAGCAACACATTTAGCACATGTTGGTTTATATGTTGCGAAAATATATAGATAGAAGACTTGCTTAATTTGGCCCCTGGGTCCGATGGTCGCCCTTATCAACTTGTACATCCCCATTCTCATTCCTGCCTATAAAGCTCTCATTAGTGGTTTGTCTGACTCACTGGATGCAGATATAGGAGATAATTCCAAAGCAATGCACCAAATGTAGAGATATTCCCACACCTGCATGAGTCACACAAATAACAAGCTCTGTTTTGTTTGTTCATCTTTCATTTGGCGTGTCTACTACCAAAACTATCTCTATCCAATCTCTGAAACCTTCACAATGAAGTTACATTTTCTGTAAAAAAAAATCAATAATGAGTAAAAGGTCATCTTAAACTTCACACTTACTTTTTGTATTCACCACCCACAGAGGCTGGCTGTCGCCAGAGTGAAACAGATAGCTACTTATTGTTGGATGTTGCGTCTTTACACACAATGCGTTATTGTGTGCTTTTTCTCTCCCTCTGCAGGCCTGTTGGGTTTTGGTTGAACAAGGCTCAGTCCCTGCTCTACTGTAATGAGCATGGCATTCTGGGATCATTCTCTGAGGAAGTGAAGAGTTGCATATGCCCTGGGGAGCAGCCGACCTGCCAGGGAGTCGTTCCCTGTGTTGTGGGCACTTCCTCCACCTCCTGCTCCTCCTGTGCCACTGACAACACAACCCGTTGTGGAGCCTGTCACCACGGCAACCTCCTCCATCTTGGTTCTTGCCGGCCGAGCATCGCTGCATCCCTGGACCACTATCTGAACTTTGACCTGGACATGCCTGATGCTGAGGTTCTCAAAGCTTCCAATTCATGTTCCATTGATTCTTATAGTACTATTGTACCTCTCATTACCCATGACATAAATGATAAAGACACATTACTACTGGTTTCTTTGTGTAAAGAGACATGCCTACAATGATAATAATTATGAAAGCAGAAAATGGAAACTAAATGTTGGTATAGTTTCAAATGGATGCTTCAGTCTTCAAAAATGCAACAATATTGACAGCATAATTTGCACTGTAACTTGTCCATATATAATTATCCCTCTCGTTAATTCTCCCTGTCTCAGACTAAGAAACACACAAGCCTATAATAAAAGCAATGGGTGTCTAAAGTGTCTGTGGGAAAATTAGTTCAAGCGAGCAGTTTCAAATAAAAATCTGACTCCATCTGAATCCATTTCACTGAGTCTTCAGAATAATAATTCAAATCTTAATATTTCACCTTTACTCGTTTCATAATAAAATACAACTATAATCTACTATCTGGTATTGATTGAAATTGTAAAGATGTTGTTAATCAACGCAAGGTGATGGGCAGAAAATCAGGATCATTGGGGTATTATCTATCACCTTGTAGAACTGATTTTATTCTCACAGTTTTTTTATTCTCTCTCAGGCAAAGTACCTACTTCAGCGACTGGACAGCAGAATTGAAGTCCACGCCATTTATATCAGCAACGACGTTCGCCTGGGAAGTTGGTTCAATCCTGCCTGGAGGAAGAGAATGTTGCTGACACTAAAGAGTAACAAAAATAAGTCCAATCTTATACACATGCTGATGGGCATTTCATTCCAGATATGTTTGACTAAGAATTCAACACTGGAGCCCGTGCCTGCAATTTATGTCAATCCTTTTGGAGGAAGTCACTCAGAGAGCTGGTTCATGCCAGTAAACCAGCCTGACTTCCCTGACTGGGAGAGAACTCGATTGGATGCCGTCGCCACGGCACAGTGTTACAACTGGACGCTTTCTCTTGGCAACAAATGGAAATCCTTCTTTGAAACAGTGCACATCTACCTGCGAAGCCGCATACTCACAGATGATCCAACAGTGAATGAAACTCTCTTCTATGAGCCGTTGGACCTGGATGACCAAACGTCCAACATGGGGTATATGAAGATCAACACTCTGAAAGTGTTTGGATACAGCATGCACTTTGACCCAGAAGGCATCAAGGATCTGATTCTCCAGCTGGACTACCCCTACACTCAGGGTACACAAGATGCTGCCTTTCAGATGTTGTTGGAGATGAGAGACCGGATTAACCGGCTTTCTCCACCAGCACCGCAGCCACTGGACCTGTTTTCTTGTCTGTTGCGCCATCGGCTAAAGCTGTCAGTTGGCGAGGTGGCACGCATAAAGGACTCTCTGCAGATGTTCAACTCCAAGCTCCCCAATGCTTCACCTGAACCTGAACTGGCCCAACTCTGCAGCTAGCTAGTTTAGCACAAGTCAGGTTCAGGAGTGATGCTACCCATACCAAGTGGAGTTGCTGCTTGACTGAACGAGGGTGGTCGTTCTAAATTAGCCTCTTGGACCCCACACCTCTGGATTAACAGTACTGCTGGGCTTTTCTTTGGTTTCTCTTGGCTGATTTTCTGTTCTGTCATATTTTTATCAGAATTGCCATCAGAGCCCTTTGGTGAACAGTAGTGATGTTGTGAACTTTTGGGAAAACAGCTGATACCTGGACTCTCTTTTTGGGAGCACTGAAGTAGGAGCCTGGAGGCTTACTTTTGCTATTACTGCCATGCTTTTGGCTAACTGTACAACTGTATGAAGTAAAGAGACTGTCTAACACAGACAGGCTGTGTGATTCGGAACTTCAGAAAGCTGATGTCATTAAGCATACCTAAGACATCTGCCTTGCATAGATAAAGGCGGTTTTGATATGTAAAGAGGAACTCTTTGGGGGCCTTCAGAAATGAGTAAATGGAAGAAAAGATATCCCCTTTTCTAACCCTATTTTCTTTGGCTATAGAACAATCTTATGGGAAGGGAAAATGGGAATATATTATATATGTGGTAAATGAGTTGTTATGTTATGCTTAACAGTTTAAAATTTGATAATCCTGAACCCTGTTACTGTCTTTGAATATTTTTTTTTAATCCCTGCCTCCATTTTATCTGGCATTTGAAAACTTGTAAGTACAGTATCTATGCTTAACATCCGAGTGAAAAGCCTGTTAGTGATTTTCTGTCCTTGGTGGTGTGTCTATACCAAAAGAAGGTGAACACATTGGCAAACTGAATGGCAAATTTCTTAAATGTTGAGTTATTTTTTTTGAGCTGAAGTTCATGAAAAAGTCTTCTGATGTGCTAACAAAGAGGTCTGAGGATATAGCGCTGTAAATAACGCTCCATCTAACCCAAGGTGTGGACAAGTGCACATTGCTTTTTAGATAACTGAGTGCAAAGACCAAAAAAATGTTTATTACAAAACAAACTCATGCCTTATATGGAGAGTCAATGTTAAGATAAGAAGCACATTTAGTTTTTGTGTTTGATTTCCCAGCAAAGATGTATTGCTTTTTATATTTCAATATTTCTACCAAGACAGAACAACAGACACATTCTCCAGAATAGGTGGTAATGTATCTTTTCCATGTAAATGCCAGTCACACTTTCTGCAGTTATTTGTTTTGATTTGGTGTTGTGAAGCTTTGAGTCACTATTCACAGTGCACACCAGTAATGTCATACTGTAATTGTTCTGCAAAATCCTTCTATCTCTAATTAGACAAACTCTCAATAAGTGATTGAACCTGGTGGATTTCATCATGGTTTTTAAAAGCTTTTCAATTCTTTGGTTTAGTCTCAGGTCAATGAAGCATTTCCTTTTCTTTTAATGTGGGTCCAATGTGAGCTGCCAGTTACCAAGGAGAGTGGAGTTACAAGGTTTCTGCAGGGCAGTGACATTGCGCTTGAGAACTGAACAACTTACCAGGATGATACTTGACATGATTCTACATTTACTTCACTAACTGCTCACTGAAAATCAGTAAACCTTGTATGTCATTTTCAGCAGTTCTTCTGTGCTCAGCTTGCTTAAGTAAAAACAAAGTGGTTTATCTATTCGGCATCCTTTTTTCCTTATTTGCTCTAGTTTACTGTCATAATATGTGTAGTAAGTAAAAAGTATATTAATATGTTAAGAACAGTTTGTCTTCAGTGTTTTGACAACACATATTCATATTTCTTTACCAATTTCTTCGCCATGAGAGAAAACATTTTAGATTTAAGATTAACTAACAACATAGTGCATTCCCAATATGTGCAGGTTGAGGAAGAACATGGTGTGGAGAAAACCGGTGATTCAAGAGAATATTAATGTATTATCCATTAAAGAATATTAATGGAAATGCAGGAATAAATAACTATTTGGAAAGTTTCATCGAAAGAAAGAAGTGTTTTGACCATGTGGATTCTTTATAGTTTGTTAAACATCAAATATAAAATCAAGTTTTTTGAACACAAAAACTATTTCCTATTAGTTTGCTCTTAAAACGTAATCAGTTTGCATTGATGATAATTAATGCATGAGTTTGAATTTCATTGCCTGTATTTGAATTAGCTTATTTCTAAAAACATTTTTTATATTAGCCTAACTTATAGCATGTATATAGATGAGTTACTAAATTTGCCAGTTTATTGTACCTAGCTTAAATACATGAAGGCATTCCACAGGCTGTAGTTTGTGGTGTATCAAATTGAATTACATCAATTAGACTATGGTGCACTGCATCAGATTTAGTTTGTTGTAATTAATAAACTGGCAACTGTGTATTCCGCAATTTACTCTTGCTATGAAAAAAACAACTGCATGAAGCAGGGACATAGACAGAAATGTATAGGGTCGATTAGGGGTAGGGTTAGGGTAAGGGTTTTCTTTAAAGGTCACCTATTAAACGAAATGCACATTTTGATGTCTTTTATACATATATATATGTCCCCGTTGTGTAAGGACACTCACAAAGTGTCAGAAAGTACCATCATCTCTCTTTTCCTTCCTATACCCACATCTCTAAAATCGGGGGTGCAACGGAGCTGATCAAGATTTCCTGCGGACTTGACGTCATATTGGAAAGGTGGACTGGCTTTACGTTGAACAGCTGGCAAAGTCCCGCCCACATCCCAACCTATCGTTCCCCATATACAGTTGAATTTGCAGCTGTGTGTCTGTGTATTCAGCAGGATGTCAGCAGGAGGGACTTAGAGTAAAGTTGTTAAACAGAATAAATAATACATACAATGGCACTGTTCTAGTGGTAAACACTGAAGAAAGAACATCTCAAGCTATGTGCTGTATCAGAAACAATGTGCAACGTGTTTTGGAAGTAATATGGTCTGTGTTTACATTAGCAAGCATCGCTAACACTCAAATCTACGCTGTACTGCTGGAAGAAAAATATGTGTAAAGCTGGATATAAAATGTACTGTCCTTCCGGTAAACCTGCGAGGGAGAAACGTTTGAGCTCCATACTGTTTCAGAAATAATGCTCAGGGTGCGATTTGTAGGGGGGGATGGTGAGGATTTCCCCCCCTCTGGTTTTCCTATCCCTACTTCTGCTAAATTATTTTTATCTCCGGTGGGGACAAGGATTTCCCCCCCTTGATAGCGATGAATGCAACTTAACTGCTAGCCTACTTAAACTCTTGAAATCTAACGATCTTCAGTGTCTTTACATCAGAGTAGGCTATTCAGCAGCCTTCTGGCAGACGGTGCATATTTCTGAACGTCATCGAACACAAAAACATTGTAACATTTTTGTGCGGGAACTTCGCAGGAAAAACAGCGCTGAACCAAACATGAAACGCGTTCAGAGCAGCATATCATCTTACTTTACAGGACCCATTTGCAGAATTGTGGATAGAAGAGGGCCGAAATGCTGCAGACAATGCCCCGATAGGAAAAACGAAAAAGCCACCACAAATTTGTCACCAGAGCCGACTGTTTACTTTGTCTAGTTTTCCAGACCTGTCCCTGAGTGTTGACAGCACGTTGTGCTATTTAGTGAATTATTTTGAGTGTTTGATTTAAGTTAATTGGAGGGTCTTTTCATGGAGAGCATTGATGCTGTTCTATGGTGCTTTCTGCCTGTTAGTGCGTACGCATGTTTTTGTGACGTTGAATAGAAATCCATGTATGGGTTATTAAAAGTTTTGCCATGTTGTGATGGGGACTAATCCACGGACCCGAAAAAAGGGCCTGTCTACTTTTTGCGTTTTTTTCTCCCTAGTTATGCAAGTTAAAAGTCCAATGTTCTTGTCTATGAATAAATTAAAAAAAACATCCCCCCCTCTGTTTTTTTGTCAAATCGCACCCTGATAATGCTTGATGTGGTTTGGAAGATAATATGGCGTTTAATCACAGCAGCGTTTAGCTGAGTTTCTGACATAATACGGTAGCTCACCGCTACCATGGGGATGCTCCAAAGGGGTGTGGCCAGCAGCAGCTCATTTTCATTTAAAACTACAGATCCAGAATCAGCACTTCAGGAACAGGGCTGAAATAGAGGGGTATGCGGCATGCTAAAATGGGTGATCTGTTTGGTATTTTGAGCAAAAACACTTCAGAGACATGTTTTGTATAGATGTGGCCATATAATATATTGTTCAAAAATAGTATAATAGGAGACCTTTAAGGGTGCCTAACTTTGTCTCCATGTCTACTCCTGGTGTTGACAAACACTCTGGGTTTTTGGAAAAATAATGGAGGATTATGGACCAAACATATAAAAAAATAATAACTTAATGCACCATATTAATATATGATTACGACCTACTGAGTCAGTCTGGAGTCATAATTAGTGCATACCACCTATAATCTATGACCCTGATTGCCTGATAACTTGCTCGTTGTGTAAGGACCATCCCAGTAGTTTTGCTCAGATTTCTAAGACAGAAATTAACATGCAAAACTGATGTTCATAAATCCAATACAAAACATTAAGAAAGCCCTCTGTTCACAAATTCTTTTTTCCTGAGATCATTTGCACAATCCTCCCTGAAATGCATTTACAATGAGAATGGTGCATTTGCAAGTACCTTTGTTTAGTGTGTCTGGGACAGAATGCGTCCCATCTGTGGCTTAGAAAAATGACGTTAAAGTCTTAGTAGAACTAGCAATAAAATGGATGTATAACCTTCCAATTACCTCCGGCCCCTCATAATAAGATGAATGTTCTCTAATATACGGAGTGCAGTGTTTTTTGTAAGATGAAAAGCCAATTTCCCGGGTTGTCAGAGAGCAAACAAGAACCAAACGCACACTGTCACATTACATCAGACTGCTGGTTTATCTGCTGGAGAACGCAAGAGTGGGAATGGAGAGAGGGACAGGAAGAGTGACAGAGACCGGAAGACAAGGAGAGAAGGAGAGAGACGGCTAACATTGGCCAACTTGAGCAGCCTGTATTTCTTTTTTCCGACTCCATAATGAGGTGTTGAAGGAGTCACTCTGCATTGGGTTAATAAACAGTTATTCATCTTCAGCTTGACACCCAGGAAACAGGAGTGGGTTTGCCCTTGGGCTAATCTTCAGGCCTGTGGAAGACAGCTAATCCATCAGAGCACTATTTAGACTGCATACTACAAACTTTCTGGACCTCCCAAATAAGCGGGGGGAAGAGAGAGAAAATGAGAGAGTGATTGAAAAGGGAATAGATGACATAGAGGGAGAGATGGAGCCAAGATAAGGTTGAGAGAAAGTAGGAGGGAGAGAAAAGGTGAGAGAGGTCGGGCGGCTAGTCTTGCAGTGATTTATGATGTTTAGGAAGTCAGACCGTGTGAATTAATGAGGTAGAATTGGAAAAATCAACTGGCACGTGCATGTTCCTGTACCTGTAAGTCATTTGACATAGTCATCAATAACGGACGAGATTTGAGGCTTTGAAATTACTTTCAAATAACATTATTACAAAATAATCTATAGAAATGATCCATCTTCAGAGACAGTTTGAGAGGAACACGGACATAAAAAATGGAAAGTAAGGGCTTGTTTGACCTTCTCTGAATGAGGCAGAGGCAAACTGAGTTGTTCCAATGTGCGGTGGTTTATTAAAACTGTATCAACAGCAGCAACATTGCTGCCCAAAATTAAATTCAGGTTCCATACAGCTCTTCAGTTTCACTCAACAGTTCAAAAGAAATCTTAAAGTCATTTATTCCTCATATTGCTTTCAAAGAATCACTTGGCAAACTCATTCATTACCTCTGTCCAACAATAGACAAGGTATATATTTATATTTAGCAATATGTTCAACTCTGTTGCATACAACCTTCAACAAAGTATGTAGTATGTAGTGGTCATCGTACAAACACAATGAAGAAAGTATCGGAAGGAGTTATAATATATAGCCGTAGTAAAATAAGAGCATTGATGAGTGTTTTAAGGTTTTGTTTGTCATCGTGTTTCATTAAGAATGTTCTTTGGGAAATGGGTTTTATTTGCAATCAAAACCAGTGGACAGATGGCACCCATGACAAAAGCATTCAGCCAAGCCCCTCTCTTCATTTTTTTCCCCCTTCCAACCGCTTTCTTACTACTAACCACAAAAAAAGTAAGTAAGTGCCATACTCAGCCCCTGCAGTATTTACCGCAATCCTTTTGTTTTCCTCTCAACAACAGTGTTCACATTTCAGAGTTGTAGATGATGGTGGATTCAGTTAATTCATGTTACCTGGAAAGAACCAAGCTAGAAATGAGGATTTGTCTCCTTCCTCCAAAAATGACGATGTTTTGGAATTTCAAAGAAACCTTTTTCATTGAAATGATAATGAAGTGGCGTTTCTGCAGTTTTTTGGTATGATATCACACATAAACTGAGTTCTAGAAACAAATATGAACATACAGTATATGCCTTTTTAGCTCAAACTTGATGTAGTATCCTTACGAAATTAGCAAGCATAAGGTATTGTGTATGCTACTAAAGGAAGGGTAAAACGTTTACAGTCTCTGAAGTGGGATATAAACACTATGCTTGCAAACGCAAACAACCAATGACCCTGGGGGCTTCATTGCACATTGACCCTTGTAACCATTGACCTTGAGCAGTACATGCTGCATGTTCTGTGGTTTTAGAACATAATCTCTTCTGCTTATTAAATTGCACTGAATCCTTTCTCTTCAAGCCTTACTCTGGAATATAAAACTTTCCTTAACAAATATACAACAATGGCTCCTGTGTTCCTGCATAAATAAATCACTCCAGTGATTAAACAGCAACTCACATTCACTGAGCAAACCTTTGTTCAAGGATTTTACATTCAAAACCATCATGTTGACATGTTTACTTGCAGTTTTCATTAGCTAGACACCCGCTGGCTCAAAGTTTGTTTGTTTCCTTTTCAGAAGAACTCTCTTCAATCGTAGTGTTTGATTCCATATAGGAGAGCTTGGATGGTGACAGATTTCTAACAAAAAGTTAACATAGTTTTCTTGTTTCATGGTATGTAAATGTTAACATCAAGGGGTTTGAATTTTTTCACAAGTTGAGCAGAAAAAGCAATAGGGAATTGTAATGATGTCAGCAATGGCACAATATAATTGTTAATATTTCATTCAGTTTTATTGGCCTATATAGGTAGATAACTTGTCAAGCGTATATGGTAGAGGCATTGTGTGTATTTCAAAGCAGAGATAAAGGGTTTTATGTTCTCTCTGTATTTGCTGCAGACTATTGATACAAGTGCTTACAGGTCTTTAGGAGATTGAGAGAGCTTTAACTGCAAAATCAAAGTATTGCAGTAAGCGCCTGGACCTGTGCAATACATTCACCAACCTGCCTGTAAGGATTAAGTTTAATTAATGCGATAGAGGGTTAAGAACTCAATGCAAAAAACAGCGCCAAGCTAGGACAACAAATAAGGGGATCAGTACAGGAGGGCTAGACAGGATCTATATCTTATTATTTCCAGTTCTAAGATCGAAAGCAGTTGTATGCCTCTATCGTGCTGGTTTTAAAGACCATGGCATCTTATTCATTACCCTAACAGTTAAATGTAACTCTCTTTGGCTTTTAGGTATTAAGCTATTAAAAGTTCACTTTGAGCATCTGAGGGAGGAAGAAACTCCTTAGGAATTAGAAAGGTAAAAACTCCCATATGGGTGCCTGCAGCTTATTTCTGATTTAGGATGAAAAAAAAACATTTAGTGTAGTTTGTGTGCCCGAACACTTACACTCTTTTTTTCAGGACAGACAGACATTGTGCTGATCTATACACCTGGAAACTTTTTTTCTGTAAAGCTACCAAGTTCTCTTCATCCCCTAAGGACCAAAAACACAGACCTAGCAGAAATCATGCATTTATTTGAGTTTGATGTTAAATGTAAAAAAAGTTCAGTAAGCACTGTTTTGAGCAGCTGTTACAGGATTGGTTTGCAGCTGGTGTAGATCTGTCTTGCAGAAGGTCAACACAGTGTAAGGGGCAGAGGGGGTAATCATAGGTATTGACAATCCTGCCAGCCGGCTCCGCCCACTCCCAATTAAGACTATTCGAGCAGGTGTGGGGGAGCCCCACACCTGGATCTGATCTCCAGAATGGAGAAAAAGGCTTACTGAGCAGTTCATTTTGGTGTGGCATTAGCTGAGATCACAAGGCTGCTAGTTTTGTAAGTCCGTTAATGGCCCGGTTAGCGTATACTTTGTTTTGGTCAATTATTTTTGACTGATACGTTGACAGGTTCTTGCCTGCTCCCTTCATGTTTTCAAGGACATGACCCATACCAAGGACAAAGTATGGATGTCTAAGCTGTCTTAGATGTCTTTTGTCAATGCTGAAATGCCATGGAAGTACACATTTAAAGATCTGAAGACCCATATTGTCCTGATTTGAATAGACCAATCTAAATAGAACCAAGCCGAACAGGAAGGGTGCTGGACTGTTCAACTCAGGCAATAGAAAAACATGAAAAATACCAACCCCCCCGCCCCCCACCTTTTTCTTTAACAGATTTTGTGATTTTCAAGGTAGTGTGACCACATAGTGCTGACCCTTTCATATTTATACCATTTCAAGCTGTTGTAGAGTCTCACACCAGACATTTACCAGGTAAGTCAGTTTAATCCCTTTGGGTTCAGGATTTAGCGCTACAATACATTGGTATGGGGCCAAACAGTCTTGCAGCAACACTAAACCAGTCTGAACAAATACAAAGTATTTGTGTTTCAGCCTGTGTAGGACAGTGGTCAAAAGCAGTCTAGAGCTGCCAGCAGGAGAGATGCTGCGTTATACCGCTTCATTCATAATACAGAGGCTTGACGGCTCCCAGCAGCAGAAGCGGCAGAAGTTTCATGAACTGCAATGTTCCCTGCAAAAACACCCTAAATAACATAGAGTACTAGAACTGTGCAGTGTTGTTGGTTTGGCAGGTAATTTGGAAGCTCTACCAGCATAGAGGATTGAGCAGCCTGTGAAGCCAACCTACACAGCCACAGTTAAGATTACCGTAAGTGTGTATTCTTACATGAAAACCGATGGACTCTTTGCTTTCCTTCCTTAACTTTTTCATGCAGGTGGTCTGTTTGGTTCTTCCCTGCAGATCCATTGTATTTCATCAACCATACAGTGAGAGAATAAGTGACAGAAGAATAATTGGTGAGTAAAATAACAGAGGCAATGAGAGAACAAGAAAATAAGACAATGAAAGGATGACAAATTGAGACAGGGAAAGAGGCAGACAATGTTGGCTGACATGCAAATGTTCCCCAGTGGAAGTAGCTGTCCCTTGTGATAGTGATCCTGTCATTTGAGCACGAGCCTGAACAGAAGTAGACGCCGCACAAGAGAACAGGACAGTTCATCCTGTTGGGCCGAGCAGGGAGTTGAGGGAAACACACCCAGACACAGAGATGGAGAAAAAAACATTGACTTCTGTTTGCTCATAGCTCCTGTCTTTCCAATTATCACTTTGGGGAAAAAAATAACATTATTAAATATTTTATATGTAATAAAACATATTATATTATCAATTTGTTTCCCTGATAAGATGGTAAATTGAGTTTTTTTGGGCTTGTAATAATAAAAAAAGCCGATTTGAAAGAATAATACTGATTGAATTATGTGAGGAAAAACTCTCAACACACCAAAACATTTCAACACTGATGGGTGCTTTAACTTATTCCGTTACCCTTTTATCTTTTATTTTGATTTAGTCTCCTTTATCCATAATAATACACAAAAAAGTTCATTTTGTAAAGTCTACCCTCCTAACACTGCCAAAATAAGGACAGTTCTCACATCTTCTGGGCCCCATTTCTTTACTTGGGGAGCCTAATTCATGATTCTATAATAGTCCAGCTTCTTCTCACATAACTGTATTAGATTAGTTAAATGTTTTATTTAAACTTAATACCTAACGTAATACAGTTAGTTGAAATCTGTTGTCATAATACATTTATTTGAGTGTAGATAAGGACAAGAGGATAGATTGCATGTTTGGCTGAAATGGCTGAAAACCTACACTATGAAGTGTAAGAGGGAAAGGCTGAATCAAAGAACGGTTTTGAGCCATTGAACTCAGAAGAAAATGTGTCAAGAGGGAGGAAAACAACATAAACAAACTGACAAATGTACACTCTTCAATCACAGAAATGCACAATAATCTGTTGACTCTTTTGTTTCCTTCCTGTTGCCACAGCACTCAGCTGAAAATTGTACTGTCACCTGCTGCTGTTCATACAGCATATCAAAAGCTGTGTTTTGGGGTCAGAGTTTAAGCACTATACCCTGTTCATGTTGTACTTTCACACATGATCTATTCAGTGTGCCGGGGCTGACTGACCTGTGTTTTGAACATCTCTTTGACTGAAACTGGATCTCAGAATCAGAATCAGAATCAGAATCCCTTTATTCGTCCCACAGAGGGGAAATTCAAATTTACTACAGCAGCAACAGAGCCTTTACAGCTTTACAAAACAAAATATGCATCTGTGTTCAACGTTGCATTTTTCCTTTTACATAATGCATCTGGTGGAAAGATGATTTCCTAAAGAGAAAACATATGATAAACTAGCTCATAGAAAGAAATGGGAACCAGAAAATAAACACAAACACAACTGTTATTATTAATATTATAGGATTGTTTTTACTTTAGTTTCATAAAAAAAACATGAAGCATTTTATAAAAATCATTGGCCATGTCCAGATAACGACATGCATACATCTTATTCATCCTATTATTTACTTTGGATAGACCAATATGTTTCACATTAACCATTCATTTTGCATATTGTGCAGATTCATTTTCTGTCTTTCATGCAATGTGGAGATCTTTCGGAAAAACTTATTTGCTCGTCTATTTAATCTTAAGCACACTGCTATTGCATTATAAAAATAAATTGATCTTAAACTGATTTTACTAAAATAAGAACATTTTAGATACAATTTAAGTAAAGTTTTAATAGAACACATGAATCTTATGTATGAATCAGGCTCAGAACTGCATGGATTAGGCAACGGTCATATATTGCACTGTGAAAAAAAAACACCCTCTTCGTTTTCAGGGCATTGCAAAAACCTAGGGATGTCATGCCATATCACTTGTAATGCAACCAAATAAGTGTAAAATATGTGCAGAGTTATGATAGATTTACCTCACAATCATTGAGGTGTGCAAAGTAATTTGTCACTGTGACAACTTCCAGGAGTTCCAAATTGCACCTTGTACCTAAAGCAACTTACTCCTACCTAAGTATTTGAGCCCTTCTGGTAGTCACTTTCACAGCTGAATGAGGCACCCTTGTTAAAGGTCAAGGGTTTACAGCAGCAAATTCAGGAAGGATTTCCGTCTTTGTGGTAGAAAAATAAACTGTTGTAACTTTTCGTATTCCTGAATTCGTATTAAAATCTCTTGAAAGACTAACTTAATTCCTAACTCATTTTTCTCTGGCATTTATTTTCTTCAACATCTTGTAATTTCTATCTCTAATGTTAACAGACTGTTTGGTTTAAACATAAATATATTTTAAATAAACAACACAATCATCAAATGAAGACATGTTTTGGAGCGTGTTCCACTTGCTGAAATGATGCATATTGTGTTTCAGCACCATCAGTGACGAAGTAAAACAGTAGTCACATATTAAGCGCCTGGTTTGGGCAAAGTCAAATCCTCCCCTATAGAAAATGGCAAAATCAGTGTCATGGTGAAAATGAACAACATCAGTCTGAATATCAGGCTGTGTTTTCCCTGAGCATTGAGAAGATCATTCTGTGTATCTGCAGAACCAAACTAGCCACCTTTATCAGTCTTTCTAAACGCCTCTGGCAGACCACTTTTTACCCTAGTCTAAAAGAGCAATACTTCTTGTCACAGTGAAATAAAGTTTTAGAATGGATTATTTACCCCCCATGCCAAAACTACTTAGAGCCAAAGAACAAGTCAGAGAAGGAATGGTCTGAGGGGAAAGAAAGTGTGTGAGAAATACAGAGAGAAATTGGCATGCAAGCATTTGTCCATGGTCGGGCGAAGATAGGTGAATCAATAGGCTGATGGAAGGCTGACAGAATGACAGCTCCATGCCGATCACTGAAGGACATCTCGGAAAAGAGGGAGAGTTGGAAGACAGGAGGTAGTAAAGAAACAGAGTGTTAGCAAAGGGAGAAGAGAGGGGGGCTGACAGCAAGCGGTAATGAATGATAATTGTTCATCAAGTGGACGGGCTCAGTGTATTGAGGGAACATTCAAGCCAGTCATTTCTTCAGCCTTCTATACATCAGCATCATGCCTGTCAGAATACCAACACACATGCACGCACGCATGCACGCACACACACACACACACACACACACACACACACACACACACGCTCACATTCAAGTACATAAATTGGCATAGGATTGCACAAATATAGACTTCTCAAATTCTAAACCAAGAAAATAAATATATTTTCCATTGTTCACAAAAAATGGTAATAGGGTAAAAGTCAACCAAAATTAAAAAGGTCAAAGGTGACGCCAAACCTCCAGTATTACGCCTCGCAGGCCGCTGCTCTGACAAAACATCATGGGAAATCGTTTGGCTCTATGTATGGCACAGACAGAAGACATCACGACCAAAGTCCCAAAAATAAATCTTCTCTTAAAAACTGCTGCTCGCCCACTGATGAAGACAAGAGAAACAAGGACTTGTCACTCAGTCAAATATGTAAATAAAACCTGGTCAAAGGCAAGAATAGAGAAAAACCATTAGTCTAGAGCACATACTGTACACAAATAAAGCAAAACAGTCGAATAATCACCTTAAGACAAAGGAGACGGATAGAGAACATTCAGACGAAGGAGGAAAAAATGAGACAGTTAGATCACTGAGGTTCGCCTGAAACAGAAGAGAACGATTTAGATAGGGAACTAAGTTGTCAGGTAGTAGAAGAGTTGCAGAAAGAACTCAATTCAGATTAAAAAGAAGAATGAGACTTTGGATTCCAAGACTGCAAACAGAAACACTGAAAGCCTCTACTGTCAGAAGCAAGGGAGTAAGGAGAAAATGGGAATGCCCAGGGAATTGACTCACCATCACAATATCCTGAAGCCACAGAGTAGAGCGGAGCCTTGCATTGCAATAGCTGTCTTGAAACAAGGAAATAGAAAGCAGAGGAGTGTGAGCTGACCTTACTTGATCTCTGCAATCTGCTTCAGGCTTTTGCACACGGAGTGAAGAGGACCGGCAGCTACACTTCTGTTAATGGGTACCACTCATTTTGAAGCTCTGAACAAAAGATCCTGAAATCTTTGAGGTGTCTCCGAGGAAATGTATGGATGAAGGAGATGTAAAAGTTTGTACTCTCACAGGATGTTTGCCCAGTGTTTGATGGTGCAAGGTTGGTGGATAGAAGTCCTTAATCAAAGCCTGGCAATGGGATGTAACACAAAACGCACACAAATTTTCACACAATAACTTCTATCGTTATGCACTTGCATAACACATTTTACATTTCTTTATCGACTACAGTTTGAGGATTTGTAGCATCTGGAGTTTAAATATATTGCCAAATAAACTTCTTAATGGAGCATTTATTAATCGAGTATTCCATTAACAGTAATTGGCCACCATATGGAATTCCGGGAACATGGTTGCATAATGCATGAAGCTCAACTTGTACTTGTGTTAAGAGTGACATTGTATATGACTAAAGACTTAATTCCTTTAAAGTGGAATCTTTTGCAATCCCTGCTTTAAGCAGTGTCCTTAAATGCAACAGCTATATAGTTGGAGGCAAGGAAGACATACAGGTTAGTTTAGCTAAATACCCTTTGGTTTGCAAGGGGGCGTGCACACTCTAGAAAACAAAGATAAGGACTTTACTGTATTTTTATTGTTTGATATTTTATTTAAATATCATTACATGGTCTGATCAAATAAATCAACTGATATGTTATTATTGTGACATGGCACTTTGTTTGCAACATTCAAAAACACGTGTAATTCAACTTGGACTTTGTCGCCAATGACTCAGCAATCTGACTTTCGGCTTGTATTGACTTGATATGCTCCCCAAACTGAATGATTAAAAATGATGTTCTATAAAAGTTAAACGAATCAACTTTCTTTTTGCTGACTATGGATATACTTTGATCAATCTGGCACCACACAATTAAATAGCAAGCAGGAGGGAAAGGTGAGTTTGGCAGTGCAGACCAGCAGAGGAATAATTGGATTATCACAGCGGGGGTAAAGGGACTCTGCTGTGATCAATTTTCTCAGAAATCACAAGTGATTGTAATCGTCTCACAACACAGAAGACGTCATTTACCACACTTACTGCAATTTGAAAATGCACATGGCATTACATATGGAGACTATTGCAAAAAGAAACATTACGTAAAGTTCAGATCATGGACTTGACTTCATATCTGTTGTTCCTGACTTGAGAACAACAAATATATCTAGTGGTATCAGCATTATTAATATCCATAATCCTGAGCTCATTGTTTAATCTATGCCTCAACCTGAGTAATTACATATCTAGCTCTTGTTGCTACTCCTTAGTTTGTTGCAGGTCTGTGGGTTAGGACTGCAATTTCAAAGGCACAGACATGCAATAAATCTGCACATGTTTATTGTTCTGCTCCACAACAACAATCTGTTGTTGATATGTGGCCTGTAAAAATATTGTATCGGGGGAAAGCTGGACGTCATGTTGGGGTAATCATCACCAAGTTTTATGCACTGATCTTACATTATCATTCGTAAAATTACAGGAATTCAAATTCATTCAAAAATCTGACATTTTAGATGATTTTAAAAGAAAGAAAACCTACCTTGGAGACCTTATAAATAGACAACCCAGTAAACTACACATCGGCTGCATGCTGAAGGTTACCAGCAGGGAATTGGCTGGCATATGGCAAGTTGGTCCACATTAGACAGTTTTGGTCAGCGATCAGCAGTTTCTCCAAAGATCTTCAAGTTTCAAAAGAGCTGTGTGTGTTTGTATGTGTGTGTGTGTGTGTGTGTGTGTGTGTGTGTGTGTGTGTGTGTGTGTGTGTGTGTGTATGTGTGTGTGTGTGTGTGTGTGTGTGTGTGTGTGTGTGTGTGTGTGTGTGTGTGTGTGTGTGTGTGTGTGTGTGTGTGTGTGTGTGTGTGTGTGTGTGTGAGTTGGTGGAAAACTATTTGTTTTTTTTATATTTGGAGGAGGATTACGACAATTTCACATCCTAATGTTTTGATATTTTTGACTTGCAGACCACATGGCAGCCATGAACTGAATATCAATCCATCCATCCAGGGAAATAATTAAGGTTCAGCCATGCACTACGAGAACATGAGTACATAAAAGATGAGATTTTCACTCAGATATTCCTGTCCTTGCTGAACTTGTCCTCTAGAACAGGAGAAAACCAGATGACACACGATTGATAATGGGACAGGTCTGAATGTTTAGCCCCTAAATGCTAATCACAGACATTCCAAACCAACACACGCTATATTAAAAACCCAATAAGATCATTTATCTCAGAAAGCAGAAACCTAAGCCATAAACACAAAATACTTTGAATGAACCTCTAATATTTTTAATGAAGTTAAGTTGGATTTACTTTTCACTTCATGAGAAAATAAAAGACATCATCACGGAAGACCAAGTGAAAAAGAATGGCTGTGTATTCGGCTCGAGCTACCACTGTAATTTAAGTGTTTTGGAGTGAGTTACCTAATGTTGTGTGGGAAATATTTATGAAAGTTGATAACCTGATGTGCTTGAAATTAAATTGCTCACTCTGTTTAATCATCAGGTGGTTATGATAATACTTAAAGCTAAAGTATCCCATTCAATTAAGTGGAAAAAAGCAATCAAAACTTTATGAAATGAGCTGCATGGTTTTAAAGCACTTTTATTTTACTTGTTGAACATGTCTACTCTTTCAAAGACCTAACTTTTATTCAAAGTACATTTCTTTCTTGTCTACTCTAATCCAAGCTACCTTGCTTTAAATCTGATCTATGCCCCTAACAGT
This sequence comes from Eleginops maclovinus, assembly GCF_036324505.1. Lineage (NCBI taxonomy): Eukaryota > Metazoa > Chordata > Actinopteri > Perciformes > Eleginopidae > Eleginops > Eleginops maclovinus. The sequence goes on from NC_086354.1 coordinate 10,140,414, forward strand.
CAAGAAATGCATAGAAGGTAAGACTGGTGAGTGAAAGACCTGAAAAAAGAAGCAGAAGAACTGTGACAGAGCTTAGATTGAAGAGAATCACTGATGTGTAAAAGGATATTCCACAATCAGGACTGTGCTTTGTGAGTCACAGAGTGAGAGACAGCAGAGGGGAGAAGAAAAGAGCAGAAGGTGTGAATGATTTTCCAGAGGAGAGAATGCATCTGAGAGCTCCTCCAAGGTCAGAAATTCAGCCCGAGTCAGTGTGGAAGTCACCACATGATGTTTCATAGGGCTCTTTGTTCTGCCACTTGCCTTCTGACAAGAATAAGCATGCCTCCGTGTGTGTGTGTGTGTGTGTGTGTGTGTGTGTGTGTGTGTGTGTGTGTGTGTGTGTGTGTGTGTGTGTGTGTGTGCGTGCGTGTGCAGTGAAGTGGCCTTTATGTGCAAAACATATACAAATACAATAATATCAATTATTCAGTTGCATACAATGGGTCTTACAGTTATAATAATATCGCCAAATACCGGCTTCAAACACTTGGGTCTTGCCAAGACAAGAAGTGGAATTCATAATAATGCATCATATGAGAAATTGCACTGCAAAACAAAGCTTAAGTTCATTGGCATTAACCATGTGAAAAGAGTAAAGCATACAAGTGCAAAGCCCATGCAGAAGTCTCAGTGAAATCATACAAGGTCAACATCATCCAAAATGTCAGTTTTTAAATCAAATCATCTTCATGCAAGGATAATGGTTATGCCATTAAGCTTTCTCTTGATGGTTAGGTTTAAAAGCTATGGTCAGAGAAGAAAAGGTTAAGGGAAAAAGAGAAAAGGAGATCGCTGAAAGAAAAAAATAAATTACATTACTTTTGACACGTTGACAACTTGGAGATCCTAGGTAGGAATATGGTCCTTGGTATGACCTTTTTGTGCATATTTCACCCTTGCACCCCGCTCAGCGTGCCTGACACAGTTCACTGCTTTTTTACAGACTTCAAAGGTCTCACATCTCACAGCTGCTTGTCAAGCTGTTGCTTGTCAAACTCTTCACTATGACCTGCCTCTTCTTTATCTCGCTGATCCTGTTTTTATCTTAACATTGATCCTTTCACATTAGCCTTTGTGATGTCATACTGTCCATTTTATCAATTCAGATATTAAGTAGCCTTCACTTATTTTCTATTTTCTTATGTTTTTGCTCCTTTATAGAGCTTTGGCACTACTTGAATTCAGATAACTTGTTTAAAAATGATAAGAAGTAGTGCAAAAAAACACAAGGTGTTATAAAATGGATGTATTGACTGCGCCTTTCCCCACTGATAGTGTAAAAGTTCTAAGATCCTAACAAAACAATTCCCAAATCACAAAAGGCCTTAGATACGTTTTTGGTTTTTTTGCACTACCCTTACCTACTCCCGCAGATGGGAGAACATCTCACTCTGATGTGTAAAAATCTGTTAACATACACAGACATGGTTTTTTTCAGTTGGAAACACGAAGATAGCTGGCTACATCAGTCATCATCATTCCTGCTGCATATGGGCTGCAGTTGAGTAGACTGTTGCGACTCCAAGAGTCTCCTGACTTATAGTTTTTTCTTATACTCTTACTCGTAGTTACATCTACAGATGAACATAGCCTGTGCTACCAAGTCTTTATCAGTGTTGAGCTGTAGACCTTATGACTGGTGAAGCTCTCTGGCAAGCATGCTGAAGAGCCTTTAAACAGTGACGCCTTTAAGAACACAAGGTGTGTGTGTGTGTGTGTGTGTGTGTGTGTGTGTGTGTGTGTGTGTGTGTGTGTGTGTGTGTGTGTGTGTGTGTGTGTGTGTGTGTGAGTTGGTGGAAAACTTTTTTTTTTTTTTATATTTGGAGGGACTTCCTTGTGTCTTGAGTGGGTTTCTGATAAAGATGGCTTCTTAGTGAGTTTAATATACCCAATCAGATTTTGATATTTTTGATCCAGAGAGATTTTGATTCCCAGGTGTTGACAGCTGTCCTGAAAAAAACTGTCGTAAACTCCTAAAAGGATTGAAATGAAACAATCCTAGTATAAATAACAACAGTAAGGATTACAGTTTTCAGTCTTTTTGAACAGTTTTAACTGTCAAAAAAGACTTTCATTGATGATATTAAAAGACTCATTCCTAGTTTTGCCGCAGCTTGGGAAAAGAAATGAAATGGCTTTCATTTTCTTCTGAAAGACTTCCTCTACTTCCGTGTAGATTTGCACTGGCACTAAAAACAAATGCTGGCAGGGACTACTGTCAATATTCTGCAGAAGCTAAAATGTTGCCATAGAAAAAAATCCTTGGACGTCCTCAAAAAAAGTCTTAGTCACAAACTCTCTGTCTGAAAAAACTTCACCGTTTGATGCTTGCTTCAAAAACCATTGCCTCTGAAGGCATTCAAAGCTTGTTTACCCAAATACCTACAGCACACATATTCACATATCAGCATTTCCCAAACAAAGACTGGTGACAGGAAGAGGAAAATACAACTGTCAAAAAAATAAAAGGTCAAAAAAAGAGAAAGGGGAAAGATAGAGACATAAAACTATACAGTTCACTAAGTCTGTCAGTTTTTTCCCAAGGGTATGATACAGTGGGTTTTTAGCTCGCAATCCCACACACAGAATCACTGTTTCCTGGCGATGTTATAACAAGAAGGAGCAAGAGTATATAAGTATACACCTAGTTCTATTTCTGGTCACTGAAGAAAAGGTTGACTGTTTCTGTTTTTTATTCTTATTCTCAAGCAGGATATAGGAACATTTCCCTCTTTTAAATGATTAACAATGCAGTATTGTTAAAAAATAAAGTTAGGGGACAAAGTACAGATATTTTTGGATACTCAAAAAACTTTTGCCTTCTTCTTGGTGAAGTGATCGCCTTGTGGCAGGGAGGGAGGTGGGTATATATAGGACTTGCTAACAAGCTTATCTTTGACTTATACGGTCTGATAAAGCAGTACATTAATTAAAGAGTTCTGGGAGTGTAGGCAACTGCTTGAAAATGCAGAAGTACTATTTTTCATTCATCTTTGTTTTTATGTCCCCTTCTAGTTATTCCATTCTTCCATATGTCCTTTTTCATCGTGTTTATTGGATTATTGCAACCTGATCTCTTACCCTAGGAGTCTACAGGGCTAAAATGAATAACTTCTGACAGATCTGAACCAGGATAAACAGCAGGATGGGTAGCTTGTGATGGATATATGGAGGTTTACCAGAAGATGATCTGCTTTTGGTGCTAAAAAAGATCTCAGATTTTAATATATGCAGATGTTGTTTTTGTCATTCGCACCTTATTTGGACTATATCGTCCAGATAAATGGAGAGGTGGACAAGAAAGGAGGAGGTTATGAATTGAAAAAAGATTCCCTGATGTAGTTGATCTGGTGATGCTGAGGTCATTTTGCATGTCCTGCATTCTACTGTGCAACATTTGACGTTGTAAGTGAAGAAATGTCTTCTACTTAAGTATTCAATTTCATGAATTGTAATGATTTAATAAAACTGACAGGTTCTTAAGTTTTACCATTGTGAGATTGTCCCAGAGTTGTGGACTCGAGTCACATGCCCTGGACTCTAGTCAGACTCGAGTCATGAATTTGATGACTTGAGACTTGACAAAATCTAAAAAGACTTGCACTTTGACTTGGACTTTAACATCAGTGACTCGCATTTGGACTTGGACTTGCCCCTTTTGACTCGAAAAGACCTGCTACTTTCCCCAAACCCAAAGATTAAAAAGTATGTTGACATGGACAGCGCTATCTCTCTTTGCACCTGTGTGCATCTGTGTGAGTAACGTGTGTGTGGCATGACATCCAATCAAATTAGATCCACGTTGTTTTGATCTGACAGCATCCAACCAATCAAAGTACTGGACAACCAATGAGGCGGAACAAACTATAAGGCGCCAAGTAGCCAACAATGATAGCACGGGTAGTTTCGTTTGGATTTAAACACTTTGAGATGGTCAACAAAAGAAGAACTGCAGTCTGTAAAACATGCGGGACGAAGATAACAGACGGAGACGCGACAACTTCCAACTTCGTTCGACATTTGAAGTTGCACAAAGAACGGTAAGTTTTGAATGAAAGCCAACACTAGCTTATCGGCTAATTGCTAGTAAGCTACATATCAATGAGACTGTAAACGTCACCTTGGCTTACGAACACGCTAAACGATATCTCCCGTGGGTTCATTAATGGATAAGTTCACTATTTTGCACTTTGAGCCCCCTTTCTGGGTCGTCTTGGATGAAATCGAAATGTTGACGATTGGTCCAGTCTCCAGCTTTTGGCTAATTTGGAATCAGCCCCTGCTTCAGAAAGGTTGGCTACAGGCATTCATAACATTGTCCTTAAAACAACCCTAAACATTCGTGTTCAAAGATGAGCAACTCACCGAGTGGTAAGTGGTGTTTGTAGTTGTTTTAAAAAAATATATCGGTGAAATATTTGGTTTCCATCCGTGTTATTTGCTATTGTGGAACTAGCTATGTTTTCAGATACCTCACTGAGGCTATTAACTTCCGCTTGATATTTGGAATACAAAATGGCAAATTACACAACTTCGCTGACACTCGTTTTGGAGCATCGCCACTAAACAGTGACCACTCAGGTGAGTTGCACATCTTTGAAAACGATCGTTTAAGGTTGATTTAAGGACCGCTTTATGAATGGCCTTGACATGAAGCATGGGGGACCAATCGTTAACATTTCGGTGTCAAACACACTATTTCATCCTAGACAAACCAGAAATGGGGCTCAAAGTGCAAAATAGTGAACTTATCCATACTGATTGTAAAAGATAGTTTAGGAAGTTTGTTTTGAAGCGAGATTGTATGTATTTAGCAGCTAGTCAGTGGATCATACACAGTAGACTGCTGCCAGCAGCAAAACTAAAGCAAGCCTAATCAAATCAAGGTCAGTTTAATGTACTTTATATTATAAATATGTCTACCATTTGAGCTTGCTGCCAGACGATTTTTTCCGATAGGAAAACTAAGTATATCTCACTCTCTCCAGCACACCAGAATCCATTGACAAAAATGGCTATCTGGCTTTGCAGCACAAAGGAGTTGCTAGTCTACTGCTGCCTCATTGAAATCGTTTGTGTAATTTAGTTTAATCACAACAAAGCTGAACTATCAACGAAGACATAGAATAGCACAATTAAACGTAATCATTGAGCCAGCAGTAGAACAGTAACTTCTGTGTGATGCAGGTAAAATTGCTGTTTTTGCCAATGGAATCAGGTGTGCTGGAGAGAGTGAACTAACAAGCATACTTCAGTTTCCTGTCGGAAAGGGCTGCTTGATGGCAAGGTAATGCAGGAAAAATATAAATTAATATAGTAAGTGTACACTGAAAATGGAAATGTATTTTATCAATGTAATGTTAAAACAAACACAATCTTACAGTATACAATGCAATTCATAATAATACAGAAATAAATATTAACACAATGTTAGCATTGATATATGAGGAGATAGTTTCAAATGCAATTTATATGTGGCTATAAGGGACTTTCTGACATCTGTTTTATATGCTTACCTGTTACAGATTTGAAGAATACCAGATGAGTAGAAGCATCATAGATGAACCACAACAGCCTTCAATCTCACAATTCTTGGACAGTCGTGAAGCGCATTACAGCATGAGTCATCCACAGCAGAAGGCTATCAGTAACGCAATGCTGTCCGACTTGATTATTGATTGCAACCTTCCCCTGTCTATTGTGGAACACAAGAGTTTTCGTCACTTTCTGAAAGTAATTGACAGTAAGTACAGCCCAGTGTGTCGCAGAACTCGCTGGGGAGGGACGTTCAAGATTAAAAACTCAATTGAGCAACACTGAGCATGTTTCAGTCACTATGGACATGTGGTCTGACCAAACGATGAGGGGATTCTTTGGTGTCACTGTCCATTGGATAGAGAAAGAGACAGCTAAAGAGAGGATACAGCTAAATACAAATCTCTTGGCCTGCAATCGCTTCAAAGGCTCACACACAGCTGAACGAATCTGTGACCAATTTGAGTCAATATGCAATGAATACAACATCAAAGATAAATTGGACTACATTATTAGTGACAATGCTGCTAACATGCGAAAGGCATTCATTGCGTGCTTCCCCAGTGAACAAGAGGATGATGACGGAGATCATCTTGATGACCCTGATCTCTGGTGTGACTTAACCCTGGAAGAACAGCAAACGGTAGATGCTGCTATGGCAATGAAACAGCGCCTGCAGTGTATTGCGCATACTCTTCAGCTGGTGGTGGGAGACTGTTTGAAAGAAACAAAAGTGGCATGTCCTTCTCTTTCCAAGTTATCAAAACTTAGCTCATTGCTGCACACAAGCACAACATTCAAAGATGTGTTTGATAGTGAATTTGGGGAACAGAAAGGCGTCCCTGCTGCAGTCAACACAAGATGGAACTCAACACTGAGGCAAGTAAAGGCAGTTCTCCAGTGTGATCATCTAAAGCTCTGTGCCATTCTAGAAAAGGCTGGGCATAAGGAGTTGTCATTCACACCACGAGAGTGGAATCTGCTGAAGGAGTTGGTGGACATCTTGAAGCCGTTTGGATAAAAAACTGATTTGACACAGGGAGAGAAGGTCGTCACAATCAGTGCAGTTGTTCCATCCGTTTTGTCCCTCAATCATCACCTTGAGAAACTGAAGCCTCAAGTTCGTTTCCTGAGCGGCCTGGTCGGAAGTCTCCAGGCATCCCTGAACAAAAGATTTCTTGGGATCTTCATTAATGAGAAATGGCTGGGACTCAAGATGGGATCACTGCCCCCTTTTCAGACCCAGTCTACCTCAAAGCAGCCGCCTTGGATCCAGCCTTTTCTCTGCTGTGGGCGGAGCACCGTGTATTGGTCAATCGTGACATCAAGGCAGAGGTGGCACAACAAGTTAAAGGTAAATATTATTGACTTCAATGCAACTTTTTTCTCGTAGTCTGATCTTATTGACAGCATCAATAATTGCATTCTTCAGTCTAACACTGTATCACCAACACCTATGGTAATAAGGGCTCTTTTCTGTTAAATGTTTTTCCAGAATTGATCCTGCAAGATGCTGCAGAGACTGAGCAACTTGTGCCTCTGGTTGACGAAGAAGAGCAAGAGGACTTTGGACAAGGAGAAGGGCTGTTTGCTGCATACCATAAGAGGCAGAAGAAGGCTGTTGGGAGCACTCCAGCACTACAGCTCCAAGTCACTACCTAGACACAGCCGAAGGACAGAACGCCCTTTTGTTCTGGGCACTGAACATGAAGTCTCTTCCTTCACTCTTCCAAGTGGCCACCAGAGTCTTGGCAGTGCCTGCCTCTAGTGCTCCAGTGGAGCGAGTTTTCAGCCATGGTGGCATAATACTATGTCCCCATCGTGCACAAATGACTGTCAGACTTTTGGCCAATTTGATCTTTTGCAAATGCAATGCAGCATAGGGCCCTGACATAGAAAAGCACAACTCTGTTCAGTGTCATGTTCATGACACTTCACATCTAGTCCCCTTCCAGACACACACATGCACACACTTTTTTGGGAGTGAGGATATCTTGTATAAAGTGTTGACATGTTTGAAAAGGTTAAGGTTACACTTTGAGTTTTTTTTTTTACTTTTGAGGTTTTGAAATGAGTTAAAAAGACTGAAAATGTTTTTTATAAAGTGGTAACACATTTGGAGAAGTTGCATTCAACTGTTTTTGTGATCCTGTTTGAGGGTGAAGACATGTTTTTTAGTTCAAGGCTAGATTTAAGTTTTAAGGTGAAGAGTGTTTTGCAAAAATGAGGATCCTTCGAGACAGTTATAGTACAATAAGCAATAGAAATACAATGTCAGCACTTTTCTATGGAAATTACATTTGCCTTTGTTTATTTCAAATGTGTTTGAACAATGTTCTTGGTTTGATAAATATATACAGATCTTAAAAGCATACATGATTTGTGTAAATATTATTTCTCTGTTCAGGACTTGAAACTCAAACGGTAGGACTTGGGACTTGACTTGAGACTTGTCGGTCTTGACTTGGGACTTGACTCGGGACTTGCTTGTCTTGACTCGGGACTTGACTCGGGACTTGAAAGCAAAGACTTGAGACTAACTTGTGACTTGCAAAACAATGACTTGGTCCCACCTCTGGATTGTCCTGCTCACCCAGGGGGAATAACAGAAGTAGATTAAGGATGTTTGTAAATAAGGATTTAATCACAGGTAACGGACAAACCAGGGGCAACATACAAAAGTCCAAAAAGAAACAAAATCCAAAATAGGGCTCACCAGGTAGGGCTTCTCAGGGGCTGGCGCCCCCCTCCAGAACCCAGCATACTGCAAGAGACCAGAACCAGCTTACCAGCATGAAGCGACTTATTACCTGATTCTGATCAGCCGTCAGGTCTCCGGCTGAGCCACTCCCATCACTCCAGCAGCCGGGGCTTTAAACACATCCCGCTGCCACAGCTTCGTTTTAACAACAGTCATCAAGATGGAAATGAAAATAAAACAAAGACTACCAATGCATCAGTCCTGAGGTTTGTCACTGTAGGTGGTATTACACGCTATACAAGGACTGAGGTTATTTTCCCTGACGAAATAATTATCAACTCAGGAGCCTATTCAGTAACAGTGTATATATAATATTTGATTTCAAACAAGAATTATAATTCCAGTTGCAAATTGTTGTGGCAACAAGTCTCCTGTAGTTTCAGACAGCTTGAAATGTGAGCGCTGCATTCTGTGTTCCAAAACTACAAAAACTGACAGTCACCTTTTGTGTCCATGAACATTTTCTGAGAACTTTTCTTTGCTAAAAATTATGTTTCGGTGTCTTCACAAAAAAATAAAAAGGAAAAAAAGGCTAAATAAATAATATTATGTTAAACAAGAGGGTCACAATTGTCGCTGAGAAGCAGAACAAAGACAGAGAACAAGTCAGCGGGAGAGAACAGAGAACAGGAGACAGAAATGAAGATGCAACAAATAATATAACTTAATCAGACAGACAGCTGGGGAGTGATATGAAAAACAAATAGAAATTGAGATGACATATATCACATCACTGGATTGTGTCATCCTGATGAGGCTTCTACTCTCTACAGTAACAACATGATCCCTCACTGGATGACCACCCACGAACACTGCCACTTGTGAAAGTAGTGCTACTGGGTAACGGTGGAAATTGGTCTCTGTAGTGAAAGGAGATTTGACTTCTGTTCTGAAACCCTCTGCTGAGTTCTTCCATGAAATGTGACAAAAATCCACTCCTGCAAAGAAATTATTTTGTGACAGTTTCAAAATAAAGGAATGACTGAGAAAACATCATTATCAGTGATACCAACCATGACAGAAGACAGACAGACAGAAAATGAAGAAAACATCACCACAAACTGAAACTGACACCACAAAATAGATACATACAATTGAAGGTGCTAGAATTAAATCATTGCTTGTTGATAGGGCATTGAATTTAATTCAAAATGTCTGCGTGACAGGCGTTCTGTGTAACATTTATCTTGTCTAGGCGGACTGTAATCATGGTAAATGACACCCACTGCATAACAGTGAGTACATTTGTTTCAACAAATCATCTGCTTGCCATCCATTTACGTTTTGCCATGCATAATCTTTGAACTAGTAAATATATTATTCCACACATCATTTCATCATTTTACCTGGGATGTCATCCTTTGCTGTGGATGTTGACTATAGCTTTTCTGTAAAAATGTATAAGGCATCCTATAATTAACATGTTGAGACAGGAGAATGGCAGCCAAGCTATCCTCCCTGCTGGACAATGTGTCCCAACCCCCTCCAGGACACCCTGTCAGCACTGTTCAGCTCCTTCAGTGACAGGCTGCTTCACCCTCGGTGTCTCACAGAGTGATATTGCAGGTCCTTCCTTCCTGCAGCGGTACCATTTCACAACCAGCATGACCCCTGGTAGACCCCCACACTCACACTCTCACAACTTCAGACTACGACACAGCTGTTGTGTAATTACACCAACGTGCAATAATATACCAAACAAGACTATGACACCCCTGTTGTGTTATAACACTTACGTGCTATTTATATATTAGTAGAATCTACTTCAAATGTGACTTGTAGATTTGAAAAACTAGATTTGTATTTGATATTTTTTGTACATGCCTTTTATCTAATAGTGTTTTAATTTACTTCCTTTTTTGTCTCTCTTCACTTTTGCTGTAACAATGTTAATGTCTCTACTCTGGGATGAATAAAGGGATTCTGATTCTGATTAATTACATTAAACTTTCACTGTGTTAGGACACCTATATGACACACAAAACTACAACTGTCTTTCTTTTGGCCTTCTATAATGTAGATGTGTGAACTATAATGTTGTATTTATAGTATGTGTGTGTGCACCTAGCCCAGCATGTGTATTTGTTCAGCTGTAAATAGGCTGAAGATACAAATGAAAGTACTTCAATAAAAACCTCCTATCGTTAATGTCCAATACTTAAAATGGACATTGAACAAAGTCACAGCAGGTAAGGACTTTTAATGTAATCTCCTGTGGATAACCACTATTTGATATTCTAAAATCCTCTCTGCCTTCAATTTCAAGGTGAGAGCTCAGCGTGAGACAAAAGTTCATTCCTTTAATGTGCTTTAGCTCTGGCATAACAAAGAGGATTTAGTCCCTGTTTACAGTCATTACCTGGGGAATTTAAGAACAGAAAACAGAAATCTACTTGCTCACATCCTTAGTAATACATAAACACTTCATCCATTAGGCTGTGTAGAACACACACTGCATTGTACATGAAGCATAATGCCATCCTTGTCTGATCTAGCTCAATTGCTGTGCAAGTGGACAACTATATTCTACATTTTAAAACTTAAAAAACTAAGCTCTGTCTCAAAGTTCATTCCCATATTACATTTCCAGCAAAGCAGTTCCCGGGTTTGTTTACTGGTGCAGATACAAACACACTTTTGGATCTAGTTTCTGTCTTTGGGAAAGGCTTTTGTCTACTTGCAGATATTGATTAAGCTGAAGAAAATCGTACGAGCCATATGGATCTATTGTTTTGGCAGGAAACTCAGGATTTATAATCCCCCAGATCTCAGTCAGTTGAGAGGAGAACAGGAAGAGCCCCGACAGTGTTGAAAGGAAACAAGCAGCGAACTGATCTGAAGGGCTGTACGGATTTCCTTTTTTTTTTTAAATGTGGTTTCTATTTGAGCTTTACCATGGATGTTTAAATAGAAAGGCAGAATTGTAATAAGAGGGACACTACATCAAGGTAGATGTGTCTGTCTGTTAACATATCAACAAGCTTTTTCATAAACTTTAATCACAATCTAAAATATTTTTTCCGACCTATTGGTGGTGCTTAATGAAAAGTTAGGCATCACCAACATTGTTCAAACTATGCTGAGGGGAACACTTATTATTATATCAAATTTGATGCCACTTCATCCAATGGTTACAGATATGTAACTCCAAACCACAAGGAGGCAAATGTGTGTTTTTTCAGACAACAAAACTACCTCACAAGGCAAAAGGTTGTGTTGGTTAGTGTGTTAATAATTATTTAATGCTACACTTTAACGTAGCTGAAACCTAATTGGAAAACGCAGAGATTGTAATCGCAAGAACATGTTATTACTTGTCGATGGATATACAATTACAGTGTGTACAGATTTCATTGATCATGGGAAACATGAATACAAATGTCTCACATTTTAGATTGTTACTGTTTTTTTTTTTACTATTTTCAAAATGATCTGTAAATAAATCCCATAAAACAATAAGACATTTTGAAGAACATGAAAGGAACAGTGTGAACTTGGTTCAGGCTGCATCAAACTGTTCAAGGCACTCACGAGAACTTGTAGACACTACAATACATGTGTATGTATTATAGGAGAACTCTTTCAGCAAGCCACTGTTGGTATAGTTAAAATAATCCTTGCATTACTTCACTCTCAAGACTTCACTGTGCTCCCAGTAAATTAGCCTTCAACTGAGTCCAGCAGAAGCTCCACATCGCTAGTTTGCCACCCACTCAAGGCTTTTTGTTACAGTAATCAGACGGGAACAAAATGTCTTTCTAAAACATGCTTTGAGGTAAAAAGAAAAGATGTTTCCTTCCTGGGAGCAGAAGTTAAATGAATTTTATTGAAAGATGGATTGCAATACTTGAAGCAGCCAACTAAGGTGCTGTAATAGACAGACACTGGGATTGAGTGGAGCTTGCTATTTTTGAGGTATGGCCTCCTGAAGGGAGAGTGCTGTCAGCTGGAGCAAGTTGCCCTCACTAATGTTTTGTCTGATGGTCGGTCTTTTCAGGGCATTGAGGCTGCTCCGTGCTTCCCGACATGCATTTTGCTGCAGGGAACATTTGGGGCTGTTTGGATGAAGATTGTGAAAAATCAATGTTCAAGTTTGCTGATGCTCCTGGGCAGAAGTGACGAGATAATGGACACTGTCTCTTTATTGTTATTAAGAGCATTATCTTATTTTTGTGATGCCTATATACACATTTTCTCTTGTTTGATTGTGACTCATGCCTACAATTATATGATTCATATAAGGTATATACAATCAGAATATTTTTACTTTGCGTAAAGATATACTTTATTTGGATATTTACTAACGTGTGATTTGCCAATTTACAAAACAGTAAAATATCATAAGATACATCACACTTGATTTCATTAAAACTATACTGTTATTCTGAAGCAAAAAGCTAGAGAAACATTGTTTATATGATAGCAATCAAACTTTGACAACAGAAACAAAACGCACGTTGTTTAAACGACATATATGGCTCCTTTAAGAATGAAGTAACTGGATCTCTTATTGGATTGACCTTGGCTTTGTGTTCCCTCTTAAGCAACAAGGCAACCATGGAGGAAAAAAGTAGTCACCAAGACATTAAGCAGGAAATACGTGATACCTTATATCCTAAGGATTGATATCTCAGGCGCTTGTGGCCATATATTAACAGATCAATATCAGCAAAAATAAACGTGATCAAATGCCGATCATCCTCAGCCTGCAAGTACTGCATAGCTTCTTATGCAAATGCAAATACATCCACACAGGAACAGCTGAGTAGACGTCTATTTAGCCGGCAGCAATGAATGTATCCGTCTGAAATGGTAAGGCTTTCTTTTTTCCTTGAAGATCTCTAAGGCTTTATTTGACAAGTCGAATAGTTATTTTGAAGTATGTGGAGGCAGTTTCAAATGCAGCAAATGCAGACAACCTTCATCATCACCAATTGAAGGAAACCCTGCATTAATGCAGGTGATGAATGTCAGCACAGGATTGAGATGAGCTGAAGACAGATACCTAAATAAAAATATATCAGGATTACTTTGAGCAGTGATGTAACACATAGAAGAAAGGATCTACAATTTGAAATGGCTTTTCACACACAGACATGGGCAGCATCAGGTTTTCCAAATACACTAATTGTCTTAGTGGCAAATATGGTCATATGGTCTATGATCTTCTTACTAATGTAGTTTCCTCTATAGTTTAATAAGTGTTTATATTTTTGGATATCGTGAAATAAAGACTGGAAACAGGAGCATACAAATTGGACATGTTTTAATACAAAACTGAATATACTTTAATACAATCAGTTATACAGTCACATATTTCTGGTTAGGGACTCTGATTCTGTTCATTTTTTTCCTTATTTCCCAGAAATTAAATGATGATGAATGATATATAATCGCACTATTTTGTTATCTGCAGCTGGTGTTTTACATAATGTTTTTGGTTCCAAATTACACAATGAGGTGATTAATAGAGAGGTCACTTCATGCAGACTGATATATACGTGTTTACTCAATATAACTTGATATAAGATACATACATAATCAATTCTAATTAGCATTAGGAAAAATGTTCTCATATTTCAAATCACATCTTTGAATGATTGGTGTGAAAAGCCTTTCTTAATAGGAGGGAGATCAGTGGAACTTGTGTCTTCATCCAGACCCTCCTTTACTCTTATGCAGTGTAGAGACAGTCCTGACATTTTGTGGGATTTTGAGTGACCCATGTGAGGCACCCTCCACTCCACTAGGGGACTCTGTGTCCTGTTCTCATTGGCTCTTTGTTTGTCCAGGTCGGGTCAGGTCAGGAGCCACACCTGAGCAGTACAGGATATAAAGCTCAGCACCTTTCCACAATTTCCTTTCCCTTCATTTGGTCACAACTGCTGTTGGCTGCACATTTTCACATACCATTAACCTTAACCTTAGCTGTTACCTGATGATTCATTTTTATTTCATGTCTATTGAGTATTTCAGCTCATTCTGTTGGTTTTCAACTTTGCTGATTAGATCACTCTAACCAGGCAGCTATTTTCAGTGAAACATGATATGCTAAATTACTGTTGGCCCAACTAATCATTGGCCAAAATATTTATCATGCACATATCTTTTTGCGTTATAATTCAATCTACGAACTCACATGGAAAATGTTATGATTTCAATAAAGACATGGTTGATTTTTGGCTTCGAAGCTATGATCCTGTCACTCCTAACAGGTAAAACCAGGCACAGCACAGCACTAAAACAGGCATGATTAAAATAACTTCCCCCATAGGCGCTGAGAATCACAGCCTGCAGGTGGATGTGAAGTTCCAGAAATCCTGAGTAAATAGCATTAGGTGGCAGCACAGCTTTAAGATGAGGGGTGTGGCATGCAGCAAAAGAAGTGAGCTAAACAGAAGGATTATTATTACGAATTGTTGGATGTAAACTGCAGTGAGACGTATGCCATGTCAAGCAAAGCACTGTGTTGTAGACTTTGTGTAGTTGACCATTAGGATGAAGAATCCTAAGAAGAATGCAACTTTCTATTTTAATGCCAATGTTTTTTACTAGTTGGCTACTTGATCCTTTCATGTATTAATGCAGTACAGAAAAACTTCAGCCCAACCAATCTTCATTTTTATTGAACCTTACCCACTTAATCAGTATGCAAAAGGTTTGGAGTGCAGGCATCTTACAGCAGGCAACAACATAAAAACTTTGTTTTTGAAAATAACTTTTGCACATGTCTTTTAATGGCTCTAAATTAAACCTAATGAAGAGGCAATCCAACCCGTTTTGTCAATACAAACATAAAGCATCTATCCTATAAAGTCTAGATTTTATAGAGAAAATAATGAAAAGACAGTAAGTTTGAAGTCCGCCCACACAATACCATAAAACGAGGTTGAGAGATTTTTATTAGAGATGTAGATTTTTTTTATGCAAAAGAACAGTACTGTCTTCTGCTTTATGAACACCCTGAGTTCATATTTGATGAAGCTAAAGTTACAATTGTATAACATAACCACGAAAGCCAGTTACAAATGGCCCACAGTACTAATGAATGAAAAAGCCTGCGCTTATCAGCCCCCATAACCCTTTTTCATTTTGATAAATGTCCCTTTCATTGTAGTTAAATGTCCCGGTTGACTCCTGTTACTAATGCATAAGCTGCCTGTGTGAGTATTATTATCCCTGTGAGGTCTTTTTCTTTGGTTTCCACATTTTCAGATTCATAACTGGTGTCATTTGCAGCCCTTTGTTCAGCATTGCATGTAATATACTATGCTGTTTATGGCTGCACAGTAAAATAGAAAATGAAAGAATCGCCTGTTGGATTATTGCTGGCCCAGAACAGAAAACAGATATTGTTCCACTAACGCTGAGTCTAAGAACATGATATTGTCATTTTTATGACTTCTCTCTGTCTCTCTACAATAAACAAAAGAAATATGAACTTCCCTGGCAATATCAGCTTCAATTTCCCCCCGAGAGATTGTGTTGTGAAGGAACGATAGTATGAATATTTCCTGCTGGAGTGGGTTGTTAAACTGACTGTGAAATGGGTTTCTGAACAAGGCAGCGTCCAGCGGATTCTGTGTGGAAAGCAGAAGTGGGCAGCGCATCTAACAGCCACCTACGATCTTAACACCAAGTTAAGGGTCCTCAGCTCTGCCGCAATCTAGTTGTCAATCCAGCAGCAGTTTATGCCAAGTGTGTTGCACCTTGCGTTTCGCCTTGCTTTTTCTACCTCCTAAGTGCTGTAATGACTTTCCATATCAAAACAAATGTGTTATCTTAATATGTCAACCTTTTTATCATCACCACCTACATTGGAGCTTGTATTCTGGAGAGATTCTGCAGTGAAATTGGGGCACTACTTCACCGAACACAGGAATCTTTAGCGGATTTCAGAGTCAGACATGCTGAAGAAAAAGCAAAGCATCGACCACCAGGCGGGAGCAAATTACCTACAGGGGCTCTGCCTTGCACTGCATGGGGTCATGTGAACTAAGCTGTAGGAAACAGCAGCAGATAACAGTCAGGAAATTACTACTGGGCAAGGAAAAGGTGGACAAATGAGGCAGAGAGACGGAGAAAAGAAAGAGGAGAGGGAGGGATCAATAAAGTAATCTTTAGTCATAGGCAGAGCACTGGCCCAATGCTCAGGATAACTCAGTATTGGGCCATTACATGGTGAGTCCAGCAAAGCAATTATACATCTTGGGAGGAATTGACAACGAGATCCCTATGGAGAGAAATGATAATGGCTAAAAAGATGGGAGACAGTGTGTGTTAGTGTGTGTGAGAGAAGGAATATCAAATAATCATTACTTTACCATCACATCCCTTCACCCGGTGCAATAAACCCCATCTGCTTCAGCTTCCTACTGCTTTATTCACGCTGCCTCTTCATATGATGTAACATGGAAACCAGAAAGAAAGCATTCCACCTAGTGTTCACACTGAGAATAGAGGCACTTCAGAAAGCAACTACTGTGACACTGCCGCTCCACTGCAGGGAGGACTTCATAAATACATTTAAAAGCACTCGCTGGAATCTTGATTCTTGATTCTGTTACTCGACAGTTGTTAAGAAAAACTCCATTCATTGCAGGACCTACACAAACCTTTGAAACACATCAAAAAGGTATGTTAGATTAACGTAAACATTTATAAATGCACATTGATTCCACATGTTGGAACCATGTTAACTAAGAATTGCATATTTACATAATGGCAAAACTTTGGCAAAATTTGGCAGAAATAGATTTTTTTGCAAGTCATATAGACACTACACATCAATATAACAGTCTTCCCAGAATACTGATCTAAAAAAGATGTAGTTTTACCAGTTCAGGATTCTATTTTTCTTGCCAGGGGACATATGCCACAGGAATTGTAAGGGTATCAGAGATAAGAAAAAAAGAGACAGAAAGAGTTGGTCAGAAAGAGCCAGCTAAGAGGTTGATGAACTATACAGTCCTATCTCTTCTTCACCTCTTTGTAACCTCCAAAGAGACGAGCAGTAAAATAGGGCAAGGGGGTTGAGGAAGACAGAATGGTAGAGTTTGAAATGCAGGTTTGGGAGTAGTCGAAGTCCAAGGTTCAGATGAAATAGCAGGGTCTTCTTCAGAGACTGACTGGGAAGTTAGTTGACGTGAAGAATCACACTCATACACAGCAGGGGAAGCTTGTAAGGAAAATACATGTTCTGTAAAGGCTTGTATCATTTTACTCACATCTTTTTTATATTCACCAGACTATTCAGTAAGCCCTGGTGTAACTAAGCATCAGCCTTTGTTATTTTTCTGCCGTCTTTTATTCAGGGTTTTTCCTTAAATTGTCCCCAATCTGTAGTTATTTTTCATCTCAAAAGATAAATGTTTTTCCACAGCCTACCCTATTATAAAATAATAACATAACAGATATGAAAATGTAACAAATCTTTATTTTCACCCAAGTCAAACCTCTTTTAAAAACAAACATAAGTCTAAATGAAGTTACAGCATTGGTTGGTTGATTAGTTAGTTGGTTAGTTACTGTAGTTAGTTAGCTAGTTAGTTATGTTCATTATAGTTCACATCCCTTTATTCAAATATTAACTGGTGTTTTTTTTCTCAGATTGGTAATGTCCAATTCCCGTTGCAGCACATTTATTATCACAATTGCAGCACATACTAGACATGGCTGGACTGGCTGACTTGTTAATGTGCCGTATGGAGTAAGCTTCATGCAGAAAAATAACTTTTTATAAGGGTTCATGCTTAATCTAGTCAGGTAGAACACAACCTTAAATTTGTTTTTAAGTAATTGCAATTTACACAATATCTCCAACCATCACTCAAGTATAGTACTAGTGGCATACAGTACTGCCATGTTTTGTAAATGAAGCTGTTTACAATTATAACTTTGACAAATCAAATTCTGTTTACAAATCTTACATAGCAGTACTGAATAAAGCCTTTTTTTGGTTTCCAAGGGAGTTGTGTGCAATCTGATAAAGTAGTATCTCTTGGTTCCAAAGGTTACAATTAAAAAAGATGAAACGGAATGAAAAAGAATTGCTGTGTAGATGCCAGGTTTTGAGAGCATTGGGAATGCATGTAAGATGAAAGACAGACATTATCTGTTTCTCCTGCATTGATTCATATTCATATATTTCTTCTGATCCAACAGGTGGTGCTGTAGAATTTTGACAACCACGTAGCTCACCTAAAAACACTTGGCTTGCACTATTTTAGTCAGGAGATTGTGTTGTCCACTTCCTTTTTTCCAGGAGTGTCCTACTTCCCTTTCATGTATGCTGATTGTAAGCATGTTCAAGTAAGCTTTGGGTGTTCATAGCTAGCTATCGGAGTGTGATGGAAGCATGTTTGATGTGATCTTTGGGAATACTCTCAGATTTAATATGGGGATGCACAGAGCGCGTGTCAGTTTGAGGTCATGTTGTGAAGTCACCATGGGACGCAGATCGCCGGAGCACCATGGATCTATACTCACACACAGGGGAGACGTGAACAGGCGCACAGTCACTAGTGCTATATATCAATGGTTAACTTACTTACTTAAGGTGGCCTACATCATGCATGCAGCTCACAAACACACAGGACAGTGTTGCTCCTTTAGCGCTGTATGTGGAAAATATGCTGTGGGTTTACACATTTGGATAATTGCATCCTCCTTCTGTTGCCTGCTCCCTGCAGTGAAGACTGATAGTAATACAAAGTAGCTTTTAAAAATATGGGCAACGCTTCAAGAAGCATCAAAAACATGTGCCACTCCGCGGGTTGTTCAAGCTAAATTGAAGATTTTTTTTTCTATCCTAGATTTAAAGTATCTTTTAAATGCATAAATGCCCAATTTGGATTGAAAAAAGGAGGATATGGTTTGAATGCTAAAGAGTTGAGTAAGAGCCCTCAGCCTTTTGAGTTGGTCATATTACCCTAACATCCCAAATGATTTGATGGGCCTGAATGATGTGCCACATCCTATTAAAGTTCTTTTTAATCATATCCTTTCATCTCATTAAATATATTTGATAGGAATCCCAGAGGACAAATCATTTTCCGTACTTTTTCGAAGCAGGACATAAACTTATTTCACCTCCCTGTAGATTTTTCTTTTTGATGTCATTCATTTCTGCATCTAAGGGCTTAAAAAACATCTAACGAATCATCAGTTGTTGGTGTAAAACAAAAAAACATGTACACATACAACCATTCCCATGCCACCTATTTCATTAAGTAATTTAAACCACTCCTAAATTGCTTATTTTGACCAAGGGATTAATTCTAAACAAAATCATTTGTAATACCTCAATTACAGCGACATCCATCCCCCAGTGGACAGACACAGTGCCTGAGCAGCACACAACTACTTTAATTACCCACTCAGCTTGACTTGGTAGGGGGTATATGGGTCACAACTGAGCCTCAGGCATGCTATTATGTATGTGCACGGCTGTTTTTCAAAGCATGGGTCAGGACCCAACGGTGGGCTGCAGGAAGATTAAAAGAAGGCATCAAATTATTCTGAAGATATTGGTTTCAGAAGCTACAATATTAAGTGGTTGAAAGCGTCCCCCAAGTCCTTGTATTAAGAGAAAATCTGGGCGACAGACCAGTTAAATCCTCAATGCTTGATGAATAAAAACATGAGAAGTATTTCTTATCTGACAAGTGAGGAGTCTACATTTCCGGTAAGTGAAGATGAAGCAAGTTTCCCCAGTGGAGATATTTGAGTTAATTTGGAGGTGCTTTATCACTGCTGGCAGGAATATATAAGGAATATAAGGAATAAATAATCATCAGGTATAATACACTTGTATACACGTCATATTAGACAACAAAAAATAATGTAAAAAGAAGATGTTGAAAAGTCGCTGCAATGCAGTAATGCAAGCTGCGTCTCTTAGCCTTACAACGTGGAGTGCAATATGTAAGAAACGAAAGGTTAAGAGCCCATATATTGATTTCTCTATTAAAGCAATAAATGGTAAGAACTGGTGTGGAAGAACTTTGATTGATAGAGCTGTAGGGATGAACTGATCCGAATTGACTGAAATATTTGATAAACATGAACGCTAATATCAGCCTATAGCTAGGATAAGCAAGACAAAAACTGATGCGTATGATCCATTGGTTTACATTCCTTCTCGTCACTCTTCAACACATTAATACATTAAAAAATAACATGAATAATCAACAGCTTTAAACATAGTTGGATAATTGATTAAGACATTTAGTTTATAGATATATCTATGAAAATACTTATACTGGATCAGGATGTTCTTGGAGAGAATTGAATGTTCCAGGAACAGTGACAGTCATGATTTAAGAAATATTGGGGTTATGAGTTTTAAATAGCCCAGTGTAGCTCCACTGCTATGACATATTCTAAAACAGGAAGCAATGTAAACCTGTGGAATTTAATTTAACGCTTTTTTAATTAGTTTGACATTTGGATGTAGGCTTTCTACTGTATCTAAATGCACAGCAAGCATACACTGAAGAAATACTAAACATAAATACTGAAATACACTACACTATATGAATAGACATTTTAATTGCCTGTAATTCCATTTATATCCCTGTTGACTATAACCATGTAAATATGAAACTTTGCATTAGAAGACAACAAATACATGTTCAAACATCTTTTATTCCACATAGTCCCCACCATAGGTATATTATGCTTGATTGTTTAAGTTACAAAAAACACACACAATAAAAGCATACTTTGTATTTGTTTCAAAACACGATATATTATATGCACACAGGAGAGAACATAACATAAAGAAAGAACAAAAAGATACAGGGAAGGTTTGAATGCATTTTGTTTTTTGTTCTATATTCCATTGCTTTATTTCTATAGTCCATAATGACGATGGTTGCTATGTCCCATTTTAATTAATCCTTTAAGGACTGACGTTGAACTTGTGCCAGGCTCTGCTGCATCTCTGAAACTGTTTGATGTTTGTCTCTCATGTATTCTCTGTTTTGAACTTGGCTACTATAGTCTGGTAAACCAGCCACTCAGTCACACTACAATTGAAACTCTGCGTAAAATCTCATGAAGGAAAAGAAAGAAAACAGACGTGGCTGCGTAATGCAGAGCAGCTTCACAGCCCTTCCCATCTCAAATTGCATTGGAGAAGAAAGCCCAGGCTGACATAAAACCAAGGCCTGACACAGGGGAGCAATCCCAGATGTACTTGTGCTCTTTGGAAACTTTTTAGTTTCTTGGAGGGGAGAACATTTGCTTTAGCGCTGACAGAGGTGACAACCTTTGCTGCTGCACAATCTGAGACTGCTGGAAGACCCTCACAGAGGCGACTCCTGTGTTGAATGTGAATTCTAACAACTTTCTAGGCTAATGAAAAAAATATCCCAACACACAATCCATGACCGCACCTGCTGATAGTTTGCTCCCCACTGGGTACTCATTTCAGTCTGGTGGGACATTTTGCCAGACTTCAGCTGAAATAAATGTAACAAAACAAGGTCAAAGAAAGCTCTGCCCTCTGTAGCTATATTGAGATCATTTCCATTTTAGTTTTTTAACTATACAACTTTTCATAAGAGTTTATGTACACAATTAGCCAGAGAGCTGAAATGCAATCCCAGGGGCTCCTGTGGTGCAAATATATAAAATCTAAGATTAGGATAGAAAACCAAACAATATGTCCAACAACTCACAACTTTCAACAATCATCTCAATATCTCTGTAGTTTCCTCCTCTCTGTCCCTCACCTCCCTTACTTTTCTCTTCTCTGCTTCTATACTCAGTTGGTACAATGCACCTTTTAAAGTGTGCATGTGAAGCAGTCATGGCACAAAATGACAAAGATATTAAAATAAATGCGGCTCCTTACTCCAGCTTGCATACATTTCCGCAGACATTTATACAACTGTTTCGATTAATTTCATATTTCAAATAAAACACACATTGCCTTTCCATCAAGCAGTTTCTACAGATGTTGAAGGCAATGCTCAATGCAATGAAATGCCCGTCTTGCTTCAGATGGTATCTGTCTGTCATCACAACACTCAGTCAGTGTGTGGACTGCAAATCACTGAGCAGAGTGGAACAAAATTGTCAGGGTAGGAAGGTAAATTCAGAACAAAAGAGGAATACAGAAGGTGTGAATGTATTGGAATTAAATAGAGATCTATATGTCCGTTACATAACAGAAACATGCAGCTGGTGCTTTTATTTAATAATTTGCCTTATTAATTCAGCAGGGAAAATTATACAGCGTTAAGACAGTGAATTACAAGCTATATACATTCACACTTAAATGCACAGTCAAAGTGAATAGCAACAAGCAGAGAGGGCAGATCCTATAATCAAATCTCTCTAAATAAAGATCTGGTTAGGGGTTTTGAGGATTCGTTTCTGTGGCACATTAACAGTTTATAATAGGGTAGACAGCTTGATTGGGTGTTTCGAGACATAAAGAATAATTAAATGTCAGTTTTAAGTGTTTGTGTTTGCAGGGTCAAAAGTATTCTTCACATATTAACACACATGTGGTCTGATTATATGATATAAATATGGAAATGGGGTTGGAGAAGGGTGCACTGATGCTATTATTCATTCGGATCTGAAGAGGCTTCACTCGTCCCACTGTGGAAGACAACTCATTTGCATTAATGGTTCATTTACCTACACACACACACACAGACACACAGACACACATTCACACACAAAAATCCCTCTTACTAGCTACCTCAAGAGGCCAGAGCCTTGGGCAGAACACTTCATGTCTCCTCCTCAGACAATTGCCACATCTTAATCCATGCATATGGAGGAGCTGCATATTTCTCTTTAATATCTCTCTTTAACCCTCCTTTTTTAATCTTGCCTTGTGGCAAGACAAAATGCTTACATTTCAATGGAGTATTTTATTAGTAGTTTATACAGTATGGAACTCAGTATGGAACTCTTACATATAAAGAAATATTCAATCCATACTGGTAGTTGTTGGAAATTGTAAAGGCGGCTTGAATTTTTTGCTATAGCAATCTAGTGTAAATGAAAGCTGCTCAATATAGCACAATATTTTAACCATGAACCTCAATTTATGAAGAAAAAAAAGAATAGCCTATCATTAAAAAAAAAAAAAAAAGTGAAGTATCTGTTATATCATTGTATGTATACACTGATCAGCTATAACACTACGACCACCTGCCTAATATTGTGTAGGTCCCCCTTTTGCAGCAAAAACAGCCGCCCTAGTTTAGGCATGGACTCCACTAGACCTCTTAAGGTGTGTTGTGGTATCTGGCACCAAGACGTTAGCAGCAGATCCTTTAAGTCCTGTGAGTTACGAGGTGGGGCCTCGATGGATTCAACTTGTTTATCCAGCACATCCCACAGATGCTCTGATGGATTGAGATCTGTTGAATTTGAAGGCCAAGTCAACAACTTGAACTTGTTGTCTTGTTCCTCAAATCATTCCTGAACTATTTCTGCAGTGTGGAAGGGCGTGTCATCCTGCTGAAAGAGGCCACTGCCACGGGCCAGCCTTCGCTCCCCAAACGCATCAAGGATCCTTGGCCGCCCATGTAACTATCGCCAGTTCACCGGCTATCTTTCCATGGACCACTTTTGGTAGGTTCAGACCAGTGCAGTCTAGGAACACCCAAGAAGAGCTGCACTGACAGGTGCGATTGTAAAATATAATCAATGTTATTCACTTGACCTGCCAATTGTCATAATGTTATGTCTGATCGGTTTAATTTGTGTCTTTTCTTACAACTTTGCTGGTGATTTTGGCATATCGTGGTGTTCAGAGTGCATGTAGTAATATTCATTGACATGCCTTAGGAATATGTCCTTGCTCCATATGTCTCCTTGTGATGCACAACACACATTCAAATGACAAGGATCTATGGAAAACCTCATTTTTATTTCCACCCTGTTCCATTTTCTCCCCGTTTCCCTGTATTTTCCCTTCACTTCTCTCCCAGACTCTCTCAATCTTTCAAGGCTTTTTCTTCATCTGCTAAGTCTATCACCAGAGAGAAAGAGACCATAGTGCTCCGCTCTATTGAGTGCCAAATGCTGACTGATTGAAGAACGAAGAGCTGGCGGCAGGTATGCAGCTGACAAATGTATAAGGCCTGAGAGATTGGAGTTAAACCTGGTGCTAACAGATAGCCTGATAGCAGGGCTGAATGGACACACCTGCTGCCAAGACACTCACCTAACTGACAATTTCAAGATTTGCAGTTAATCCACTTTTTCTGTTCATGTACATTGTGCGAGCATGTCAATTGCATTTCCACTTTGAATTGAAAATTGAAAAGGCACATTTGTTAACCCATTTATTATGCATTTTCTGGCAACCCTGTTTTTTACATGCTATACATTTTTTATTTGTGAAATTTGCATTTAATAAATCACAGGGATATCAACCTTGTATTCTCTATGGACAATATTGATGTTGATGTCTAATTATGATGTGAGAGTTCAATCTACAGTATACCTCATTACATTACATATAAAAATTTGAATATAATTTTAATCAGATTTATTTGCTTAATATGCCTCACACTGCTTCCAAACACTCAGAACAGGTTCCAGTACCTGTAGCTGGAATACATACTCAACCCCAACAGTTATTTTTCCAATGGTTAGAGTAACTATGAGGAATAGATTACTATTAGCTTCTGACACTTTGCAGTCTTTTCTCTCATGGCATAATGTATTAATACAGATTGTAAAGCTGACCAACTAAACATCAATAAATTGTTGATACTGACAGATTATCTCCACAGATACTATACAAAAGTGAATAGGGCATAAACATTATCAGCTTTTTGATTTAGTGTAGTAAAGATTTGAACTATTCCACACTCAGTCAGAAAGGGAAGAACTGCAATATGGTCAATAAGATAAAATTATCTTGAATAAGATATATTCAAAAGTCTTGCTTAAGAACACTGGACCCAGTTACCAGACTACCAACAATTAGATGTACTGTATCTATGAATGGCCTGTGACTACACAATATAGATGGTAATGGAAAGTCAGTAAAATCTCCTCAAACCCGAATATGTTAACAGGTTCAAACACAGTAAACAACACTTTCCAATAGCACTTAACCTGGACTGCTGCTCTTGCGGATAAAACATGTTCAGGGTCGTGCTGTTGACCGATCTGCTATTGGTTTCCAATATTCCTCCCTCTGCAGGATGAATATCTTGCACCATAACACATGTCAGATACCAACACTTTCATTTCTCAAGGATGTTCAGAAAGGTTTATTTACTGTCTCTTTGTCATCCACACACTCACAACTAAACACCAACTTCTGTTGCTAGGAATTTTCATTGGCAACGTGCTCCCAATCCTAAATCAGTGTGCATTGTGATAACCACTGAGAAAATCAATGACCATGTATGCATGTTGGTCTTAATGTTCATTTATGTCTGAACGGCCTAATTGGTTAACTAGGTGGCCAAAGCTTGGTTTTCGGTGCACCCGTTAACCAGTTGTACTATTTGATGTGAACCCTTATGTAAAATGATACATTAGCTTGTGTTTAGCATCTTTTAGATTCTTTTGATTTTACGGCCTGTAGATGTATTATTTTGGTTCAGTCTCAGTGCTCTCACTTATGTTCTCAGCAGAATAAGTTAAATGTATGCAGCAGAAAAACTTTGATAAAAATACAGTATGCTATCTGTCAAGAGCCAAATGTGATCGACTGGCCAGTGAACATAAACAGCATTTAGCTGCTAGCGAGCGGTTCAATTGGTTAGTCTGACCAGAGCTTAGTGAGAACGGATTACTGGAATGGTGGTCAGAGAATTGATTGCAAATTAGTGCATATTGCTTGCTGGATTTAAAGACAGTCAATCGTTTGCTAGCATATTCTACCTAATATCATTATGAAGGGGATCTCCTCTCTAATAGGTTGAATTGCATTTACAGGCTCTTGGCAAGAAAATAAATAAATAACATATTTATACAAATGCATGTCCCAGTAATTAAACAATCAGGTTAAGGTGAGCATAAGAATGTGATCAAAGTTTAATGAAATATAACTTTACTCACAGAGGACAATTTTGCATGACATGGAAGACTGTGAAGGTTTATTTTTTCCTGATTTCATTGAATTTTCCTTCATATCTGTGGTGGTTTGAAGAGAGCAGCGCTTACTTCAGTCATGCCGACAGATGAAGGGTTTCATCGGGGGAGTTGAAGGGTAGGAACATGTCAGGAACAGAGCTTGAAAACAGCTTAGATGCCTTTTCAGCATCACCTCAACATGCAAACACGAACACCCCTGCAGAGCCTCTCTCTCTGATTTCCACCATTCAAGTCCGAAGGTGTATTTTAGTCATATTTGTCTTTCAGGTGAAAATATTTTTAATCCTGACAAAGTGTGAGAAGAAATTTCATCTGTATAAACATGATAATAAGAAGAAGGAATGTGTTCTGAACCTTATTAGGAGTTGAAATTAATCTCCATGAAGACTGAGGGAGAAAGAGAAAAGGAGAGCAGTTTTTCCTCCTCACATACTGTAGGTCTCTCCACACAGCACACTTTTCCATCATCCGTAGAGGGACCGGTAACTTTCCAAATGTTTTGGTTCAGCCTGTCCCTCCACTTGTAATAGTCTTTCTACAAGGCATGAAATGTGAGGTCAGTCGGTCCTGAAAATGATAAAAGGTATTTGGAAGTTATTCTTTCGGATTTTCTTATTTATTTGGAAGTGCAGAACAAAAACCTTCCATAATTAAATAATTCCATTGCCAAACTATTGTGCTTTCACAAAGCTCAGAAGTGGTGCTAATACTTTAGCTTTATATCAAATCCTTATAGACTTTTCTTCTATAACACCTTCCATATCAAACGATTCAGAACAGACATATGAATAGAGTCAACCTAGTTTAAAAAGTTTATTCAACCTATTACAAACACATATTTGTAGAATAATCTCTAGTGGTATCTTGCACCATGTAGGATGCTTTACATTTTATGCAGTTTTGAGATGTGCAAATTCCAATTCCACCTCAATAATTTGTCATGTTATCATATCAACACTTAAATCCAACGCCACTACATTAGACATTTCTTCTTAAACTCTATCTTTAAATTGACTGTTCTACTGTCCTTGTTTTCTTCCCAAGGTCTGGACTTCCCTTTGTTCTCCTTAGACTCATAATAGGATATTCCCTTCTTTCTGGACACCCTCCAATCTAGTCTCTCCTTGTACCTGACCTAGGATTGAAAAAAACGTTATATTCTCTGCATTTTTTCCCCCATCCCTGCTACTGTTTCATTATTTTGAGGGAACAGATATTCAATTTATTTTATCCTGTCTCCAGTAAAGTTGAGCTGATGAGCCTGAGGTCCCTCATATTGATCTTTAAATGGATGATGAAAAAGGCCACAGCATGTTGGTCAATTGGCCAGCCTTGGCTATATTGGCAGTGTCCTCTCTGATTACTGTCCAGTATCTGGAAATGTAATCCACTTCTGGTGCCACTTGTCAGCAGGAGCAGTGAAGGTAGGGTTGGGATTGAATTGAGCCTTGTCCTTTTCAAAGCATCTACAGAATATTACACTTGTGTTCCTGCACAAGGAAGATCTTTTTTAATCTTAGATATTTCTAATTAAAGTAGTGTGTTTTAAACCTGAACTTCAAGAGTCTTTGAATGACAATTGTGTTATTGTGGATTTGGTCTTGTTTTATGATTGTAGTTTAATTATCACAGTAAAACTCGTTCATCTCCTTGTATGTATTCTTACCTGAGCTACATCTGGTATTAACATGCAATTTCAACTTGGTACACATTTGAATTCCTGCATTTATTGAGTATTTTAATAATTGTATTAATGACCTATTGTAAATTGATTTCCATATGAGAATGAACTATGAAGAGCAATAAGACTCGGCATCAATTTATCAAAGTATAATTATTTTTAATATATTATATATATTTTGTTAAGTTATTGCACATTGTTGTGGTTGACTACTACCATACACTGGGCATCATGTTGTGTGCATGTGATAAGTAAAACCCATGTATGCTTGTTGTGCATTGACATTGAAAGTTTGAAATTGTTGAAACAGTTGTTTTCTGAAACTCTCATTGACAAACGGATTATATCTTATATTATATGTTTGATGCAGCACGAAAAAACAACACAATACAATGATGATAACTTTGCTTGTTTTCAGAGTTCCTAATTACCTGCTCCAAAGTTGGAGCACACTATAGCAGTAACCACAATGTACTGTGTTCAATATCAAATTATATGTTTAGTGCTGAGCATTTAACCTGACAGTACATAATGTGCTCTGCTACATTACGCTTAGTTGCCTCTTGGGAAGACAGATGATTTTTGCAGCACTCAGTAATTGCACTGACATAAACAAGGGTTAAAAGTGCAATTGTTCAAGTTGATGTTGCCATGTGGTTGTTAGCGGTTACAATGAGATGGCTCAGGCCCAAACAAAATCCCTCTTGTTCTGTTAGAGAAAATATTTAACATGTCAGCTTGAGTGCACTGAAAAAGCTGACTGGTTCTGGAAACTGGAGTCTCCCCAATCGCAACCAGAGCTTTCATTCTCAGTTCTCCCCTACTCTGTTTCACAATCAACTTCCAACTGTGCACATCACAATAAGAGAATATAAATAATGAATGTGTGTGTTTTGCCTAGTGAAATTGTACAAGTCTCCTTGTACCTTAGGGGACATGCACTATTCAGATGGCACTACACTTAAGGCTTCATGAAAAAGGGCTGCATACTGTACACCCGTCAAGCAGCAGACAGGTAAAACAACAAGCAGAAGGTACCAATCTAGCCTACGTTGTTACACTCAAAGGCACATCATTGCTTTCATCAATGCCAGCTTCTGCAGAAATGTGTTTAGTTTCCCTAGTTTGGACACACCGCAAAGCCAATGCACCTTTGCAAATGGTTTTAAAAAGGGGGACATTATCTTCTTATGCCATACATGTGTTCTAGTGTTGTCTTTCACAACACATTTTGTTGCATGGTTTCAATATGATGAAATAATGACATTCTTAGATTAGGACAAAAACAACCCTATCCAAACAGATGATGCCGGATTTGAAAAACGTTGAGACCTGAGTCTGGATAAAGTTGGAGGCTCATGCCAATTGTCTTCATTTCTGGAACAAGAGAGCTAGACAGCAATTGATTTTTTTGTGACCTGTGATGTGAGAGGTTTGGATAATGAACTGGTGCTGGGACAACTCCAGGATGAGCCTCTGCATAAACTGCATTTTGTCTAGACATTATGAATAACTGAGGAGAGAGGAATAAGTTCATGAAATGTATACTTTTTGGGTTAAGACTGGGCAGAGTGATTTTGATTTTAAAAAATCTAATATTTAAGGGCTACATTTTCAAAAGGTTCAAAGGTTAAAATGTCTAATCAGAGCTACAGTGTAGTTGTGTAATGAAAAACCTGGGTCACAGGTTCCTCAAACAATGCAATATAAATATATACTGTACACGACATTTTGGATTGGAAGGACTCTGAAGGCTCTGGTGACTCTTTTTTTAATATATATTTCCTAGTAAACAGGCCAATTGGATTGATTCTGAATGTTGAATAAGGCGGAAAGGAAGATGAGCCAAACATAAATACTTTTTTTATCGTTATCAAGGAGTTCGTCAACTTAGACTAAATTGATCGGCCTTCATTGTTACACTCAAAGGCACATCATTGCACTTCGAATTGTGGAATGTGAGGAATCTGGAGGAAACAAACCTTGCATGAAGAAGCTAGAGTGAGGTTGGGGTTTAAAAGAAACCATTGCAATGGTGGTGGTGGCAAAGTAAGTGGGAACTTGGTTTGGGAACAGGAGGGTCACTGGTTCAAGTCCCCGGAAGACCATGTGATACCGAGGTGTCCCTGAGCAACGCACTGTTATTTTATGTCTCCCTGTCAAATATTTTCATCAGCAACATCTCTGAAGTGATTATCTAAATGGTCTAGTCCACTGAAAAAAACGGAAACATTAACTTTAATTAAATGTATTATGTCAACATATCTTACATAACTGTATTTGGTTAGTTTAAAGCAAACAAGTTTAAATAAAAAATAGGTTCAACTTAATATATATCAGTTGTTCAGTGTAGGGACAAATGGACATGACAACTTTAAATCTGCTCCATGTACATCGCTACGTACTGATTCATTCTGTCTGTCCTTTGATCCTGTGTGTCATAGCAAGTGAGTGTCAGCCATACAACTTCTTACTTCACTCCCGAAACACACACACACACACACCTGCTGTGACATCAAAGGGCGTCTTCACAATTGATAAACACACTTTATCAAAGCACAATGTGGCTGTGTCGCCCTTAGGTCCCCATGCTGCAGAGATGTCTTGGCCTGTGGATCTGCTCCTAAAAAAATCTATATTCCAAAACACTGTGACACCTGTGGCACACAGTTTTTCTCCTCCAAGGTAAACAAAGATGAATGGCTGTACTTTCAAACTTTCACAATAAAGGAAAAGGAAAAGGTCATGAAATGTGACATCATACAAAATTATTTTTGCAAGAAAGATTGTTTGATTTTGTCTTTCTTCAACAGCCAGAACCAACAGATCAGGTGCAAAATGCCATACCAGTTTTATTTTTATTTTACATTAGTAAGCTCATAGTTTCCTAGGGATTTTTATGAATGTTGAATTGAAAATAACTGACTGACTGACTGACTGACTGACTGACTGACTGACTGACTGACTGACTGATAAGATTGATCAACCACAAAAATGTAAGTTAAAATACGGTTCAGATAAGGCACCTTATATATTTGGTTAGTGTAAAGGAAGTGATGAGAGTAAGGTTGTTTTGGTAATGCACCATTGCGCCCCATTTCCAGCTTCTAGTAATTCCTAAATATAATACAGGTCGTCATTATATGCATAACACATAAATATTTGAGTGCTGAAGCAAGTTAGTAATACTGTGTTTAGAATCACGTTTTAGGAGGGGCAGTTGGGTAAATAATGAATAATACATCAAACAGTCCACAGAAACTCATATTCATGTCAAGAACCCAAATGGATTTCACAAGACGCAAACAATACCAACAGAATCCTACAACCATGTCCACTGAATTGCAAATCCCTGCTGGGACCACAGACAGACAAGAGAAGTGTGAAGTGTGAAAACTGACAGGCAGGATTTTGTCTGAATGGGACTCCACAGCTATCATGCATGATATTGACCTATTGCTCCACTCATGAGAAGGCCCCAGGCATTTTACACATTTGTCTACCTCAATCTGTATAGATGCATGAGCTCCAGGAAATACTCATATTATATGGTATAGATACAGTATATGTGTGTGTCCAAATTTGGTTCCCGTTTGTGTATGTGCAGATGTATGTTCTTGAAACTCCCTAAGCACTTCACATCTCCTGAATAACTTGAATTGTCATGAATATTTTCAAATGTGTCAGCATGGGACCCAATGCATTTTCTTTTTGTGAGAACACACACATGCACATGTACACACTGCGATCTTTGATGTGTTGTCTGAATGTACCAGGCTGTTCCCCATGGATAAACATGGATTGGTCTCTCGGAGCAGAAAGTGTGTTCCTCAGCCCTTGTCAAGGCATCACATTTATGTTCTGGGTCTTTTTGTTCAGTTCCTTGGAGTCAGTGGCACCTTCCTTTTCCTACATGAAAACTTTTTGAATTTTAAATGTGACACAGAAGTTTACTCTTTGTGGCGTTACGGAAAAACCCTCAACTCACTCAACATTTCTTTCGTTTTAGTTTTTCCATAAGTGCATGGGGACACAAAGAGTTAAAAATAAGGCTGACATACTGTAAGTCAAAATAAATATGCAAAACCCAAACAGTAAGACACACTGTAACAACAGATTTATAACCTGAATGTCACAGATTTGTATTGTTAATTTGCTTGTTTTCTTTAATGAAATCACATTAAATGACCGATGTGAGAAGCAAAAGGAACCTACCCAAAGTTCTTCCAACTTTAAGGCTTCTTAAGGACTTTTAAAAGAAGGGTTTTAAAC